>NC_135665.1:29658442-29963442 GCF_964188315.1 Podarcis muralis
ATCAAGTGTTAAAAGAGCTGGGACAGAGATGACTCAGTTCAATCTCCCCACCCCTGTTCCGCTGATGGGATTGACACAAACAAGAGTTGGTTTAAGGCTAAGTGTGGGATAATCTCATGTGTGCTGCCTTGGGCATCTGACAGTCAGACCAAGATTACAAGTGTCATGGAGAATTCTAGATCACAGCTAGCAGCTGCTTTAAAAATAAGAATTCTAGTTCAGTATGGCAGCTGTCGTTACTACTGACCGTTTTCTTTGCGTCAAGAAGATCTGCAGAGGTGTGTGAGTGAGAACTTCTAGCTGCCTCATGAGGCAGACACACAAATGGCAGCCATTTCCATATCAAGGGGTTTACAGAGGCCTCAACTGGCAACCACAACAAGAGCAATAAGCTCCTCTCTCCCATGCAAACTGAAATATTAGGGCGAGATGCTGGCTTCATTCAGTGCTCATTCTTGAGTGAAAAGGAAAATGATAAAGAAGGTTCATATTATAAGTTGTGCCACCAAACACTGTCAAGCTATGTTGGCGGAACGCAGAAGAAAACACTGCTACTGAACAATTGTGTTTTTAGTTTATGAGTGCTGAAATTCAGATGTTAACGATTTGTAGCTGATCTCCTGGTCACATTCAATAACATTATGGATTGAAAAGACGACCACTCTGTAGCACCACTTCCCCCTTGCTTTATGGATTGCATACTCATGTGCAAACTTCAGAAGGGAAACCCTGGAAGAATAATAGTGCAAGCTTGAGAAAGCCAAGTAGCTTAACTCTAGGGTGCACTAATCAGATATTTGAGTCGTATTTGAAAACCACAAACATACAGGAAAGAGAATAATAGGTTTGGAGATGTAAGACAGCTGAAGTCGGTTCTCTGTGCAGAAAGCAGATCTGTTTACATCTCTGATTTACTAGCATAACTGCAGCGTTAGCATTTCATGTTTTAAGTTTTCCAATCAGTCGTCCAGTTTTAAACACATCATCATCTGTTCCCCATGCTATGATGCAGAAGACAGACTGGTTCTTTGGAAGGCTGAGTGGAAGTGAGGTTGGCTAACTTCACCCCCAGGTGGGAGCACTTCAGAGAGAGAAATATAAGTGCAGGATCACTTTTATTTATTTATACTTTCCTCCTCAAAAGTATGCGGGTTTAAGTTCTATGCAGATAAATAAAGGAGTCAGTTATCACATCTTGGTAGGTGGACAGTCTATAAAATGTGGTTTTTCTTCCTTCATGGTTCACATGAAGACCACACAGGAGTTTGACTCCTCTTCATTCCAATGTCTTCATGATTTGCAAGGATATGCAAGAAAGTGTGAAGGGGGGGGGGGGGACCTTTTCCAAGAAAGCAAATAAAAATACCATCCTTTCTATTAAACTTTGCAAGTTTTGATTTCAAAGTGGAAGTCTACAGTGCGCCAGTTTTTTATATCAGCATGGTGGGGACGGGACCTGTGGCTCTTCAGACATTGTTGAACTTAAAAGTCCCATCATCCATGATCACTGGCCATGCTAGCCAGAGAATGTGGAATCTGGCACCCAATGGCACCTGGAGGGTCACAGGATCTACTTGCTTAGAGCTTGATTCTACTGACTTAAAGCTGCCATGACACACAATGTGCCTGAGGAAAGGAAGTAGAGCAAAGCAGAAAATTGTCCTGCAGGTTTTCACCACCTGCAAAAGAGGCCCATTTTCCAGCCTCTTTAGAATTTTACATTTTGGGTGAGTGCGTGTGAGATTGACCTAATATATTGTTGCAGATTGGCTGTGGGTACATGCGGTTTTTATTTAAGCGTTTATTGTACGGCTTTCTAACAAACGTTTCTGAAGTGTGCAACAGAAATATAAGACAACATATATAGTGAAAATGAAATACAGTGGTACCTCGGGTTAAGTACTTAATTCATTCTGGAGGTCTGTATTTAAACTGAAACTGTTCTTAACCTGAAGCACCACTTTAGCTAATGGGGCCTCCTGCTGCTGCCGCACCGCCAGAGCACAATTTCTGTTCTCATCCTGAAGCAAAATTCTTAACCTGAAGCACTATTTCTGGGTTAACGGAGTCTGTAACCTGAAGCGTATGTAACCCGAGGTACCACTGTATCCTTTAACTATCTTTTTAAAAATCCTAATTACACACATTTCTTATAAGCATACAATATAAAATATTTGGCGTAAGCGCGCTTTGAAATGTCAGGTTTCAATAGCCATCTAAAAGCAAAAATTCCATAAAGCTGGAAGCACAACCTTAAAGGGTGGCGTTTCTACTTGACGTCAGGCATGCAGATCTATTAACAATGCCTTATTTTAGAAATTAAATCATCAGGCAGGGGTATATGGGGCAAAGGCGATCCCCTCAGGTATTAATGGCAGGGGATCTTTCTTCTATTAAAAGGTGTGTTTTTCCCTAGCACATTGTAGCCTCAGGCCTATGCTTCCTGATCTCAAAAATCACCATGGGATGCTACTTCATGCTATCCTCTCCTGGGTTTTAATCAAACTACAAGCTGGGGAGGGAAGTAGCTTTGGAGCACCCGAGATCAGTATCCTCAGATTTTGTTCGGAATGTCATTTTTATTTTATTTTCTAAATCTCTCAGCATTTTTTAAAAAAATAAAATTCAGGGTGGGGACTCACCCACAGTGGCCAGGTACATAGCAGATAACATCCGACTTCTGCACATGCAGTAAAGCCCAGTGAGGGTTTTCAGAAAATACAAGCCCCAGGAAGACTGCAGTGTAAACATTGGGGATACAATTTGTAGATAAAATAGGGCACCTTTGAAAGGAAGCAAAGCAGACTAAAACTCCTGTACCCTGAAAGTTTCAGAAATGTTCTCTTCCCCTTTGATAACTTTCAAATGCAAATTTCTCAATGCTTTTTAAAAAATGTGTGCTTTCAACACAGCACTCAGTTGAAACAGTTCATCCTTTTGACTAGGGTGTATTGCTGAATACAGATAGCTGTACAGCTGTTCTTAACAGATTCTACAACACCCAGAACATAGAAAGGCTCAAGATGTCACACTCCTTGTGCCCTTGCTTTATGAGTCTAGAACAAGCCACAGCTCCTGCATCTTAGAGGAGGGACCTTGCCACCTGAACAACTGAAATATTTCAGCCCATTAAATATTGCAGAATGTAGAGCATGGGTGAATAACTTGTGGTACTCCAGACATCGCTTAGCTCCAGCTCCCATCAGTCCTAGCCAAGTGATGGGTTTGGGAAGACAGAATTTGAGTCCAATACCTGGGAGGGACACAGGTTAGACCTCCCTGGTTTAGAATGTGTTGAACGATGTAGAAAGAAGTCCAAAGTCTCAGCTGAAATCCTGTTAAATACACCTGAGGAATCAGGATAAAGCTAGAAGAAAGTCACATACATTTGTATTTAAAAGATTTTATTTTTATTTCACCAAAAATAAAATAAAACGCAACAGTGTTTGCAATACACATGCCCTTCAATCAGTGCTCATTATATGCACACCATTTTTATTTTAAATATAAGAAAATAGGCTTTATTTCTCCTTTACAAATTAAGGAAAACCAAAAATTTGCATATAACGCTTATTCATGTACATATGCACACCATTTTCAAAAATCCTTCTCCTCAAGGTAATATTCTACAATTTGGGTCTTTTACTCTTTTACTATGCAATGTTTGAAAAAATTCCTGTTGCAGTTGATATTCCAGAAATACTTTGATGTTGCCATTATTAAAGCCAACTTCTTGTTATCAATATAACTAC
This sequence comes from Podarcis muralis, assembly GCF_964188315.1. Taxonomy (NCBI): domain Eukaryota; kingdom Metazoa; phylum Chordata; class Lepidosauria; order Squamata; family Lacertidae; genus Podarcis; species Podarcis muralis. Next base: position 29,662,195 of record NC_135665.1, read on the forward strand.
GGATCTGGTGCAAATTTACTCTCAAATCCACTCTTTCTTTTTCTGAAGACTTTGCAAATTAAAAGACTTCAGACTCCATCATTCATTCCAATTTTAAAAAGGTAACTATTTTAGATTTTTACAGTAATTTGCTACATGGTGCCATGACTAACTTAAAAAAGATGCCAGACCATTGCTTTTGATCAAAGAGATGTTGTCATGTGCAAAGATCTGAATTTCTACTTCAAAACAGCAGGTTTAAGTAACACAGCAATTCTAGGAGGTTTAAGTTATTGAAGGCTAAGACCTGAGAACTTAATATGGCAAAAAAATGTATTCTTTTTAAGGTGGCTAGAACTTTAAACATTTCATTAAACAAAGGATAAAACATTGTAAACATTTAGGAGCATCAGAACAAAGCAGAGTTTATCCATGCATTTAAAAAAAAGTGTGTGCATGGGGGTGGAAGAGGAATTATTTTATGCATCTAAGCAAAGCCTTTGAAACTGAAATTAAGGAAGACGTATCTAAAAATTCACTGGAGTTTCAGTTCATGAAATGCATACAAAGCATACACTTAAATGAGGCAACCTTTTAAATTTCAGAGTGCAATGAAAGATAACATCTTCCAGAAGAGATTTAAGAAAGCCAATCTATCAGGAGGAGGAATGTTCTAATGGAGAACAGGTGAAAGATACACAGCAATATAAATACAAAATCAGCTCAAAGGTCAGCATCCTGCAGCATGGTGCTAGTAAGGAAAAATTAAGGCCACATTCCTTAAGAGTATTATCCTGACAATGAACGCCTGATTTCACATATGGCAAGATGTAATGGGGGAGGCAACATTTTTAAGCAACAGGATCCATTACAAACCTGGCATATCCATCCCTACATCCCCACGCCTCACTCACACAGCAAGAAAGATACAGATTTTACAGTTAAAATGCAGGTATATGCAGCAGCTTTGTGAGATTAACTTCAGCCAAGCTGATGCTGCAAATATAAGCAGCTTGATGCTTCTGAGAGACTATGTACCACTGCTTTAGCTAGAGGAGATTTCAGATATCCTATATTCTGTGTATCCCTCCCTTTCCTGAATTGTATCTAACGATAAAGACACACAGGCGGGGTGTTTCAAGGCACTTATAAACAACTTGAATGTAGATTTCTCTATGAACATTTGGTGTGTTTCAAGCTACTGTGACCGCTTCAGGAAATTCTAAAGAACGCAGCACATCTTTCCCCTCCAAAGTTCTCCACCCGTTCAGAAGCTTTAAGTGTGTACGGATATTCGTGCAGCATTTTCCAGAATTACCTGAAGTTTGCACAGGAGCTCAAAACACAAATGTTTTTTAGATATTGCGTCAAAACTTGTTTATAAGTGCCACACGTTTCCCCTTTGTTTCTGAGGGTACAATTCTGCATGATAAAATCCTAATGTTTGAGCCTGGTGACATGTGGAAGCCGCAATCCGAAGGCGGTAGGAGAGATGGGACTTTTTTGTACCATTCACCTCACCACACACAAAAAGCTGATAAATGGCTGTCACCAGTTGGTTCTAAGTAATTGAGTCTTAAGCTTTTCACACACAACCCCCATCCTGCTTTCATTAAACTCGTGGGGGGCAGAGGAGAACTGTGGTTGGCAGCCCTTTCGCAACGTTGCATGCTCTGCTAACCTCAACCCCCCAAATCTGAAAGAGGAACCTAGGTGAATACAGCTGTATGTTTATAAGACATCACACTAAATGGGTGAACATCACTGGAACAATGGGCATCTGGTTTTCATTTAAAGAAGATGTACAGAAGATAAACTCTCTATTTGTTAACATTAGGTGTGTGGTACATACATGGTAGATACATGTTTCTATGTGTGTATTTATCTTTAAATAGCTGGATAACGTTTACCCAAGGGGGGCGGCAATAAGTCTAACTATGTAACATTGAAGTTGTGCTTAAATTGTGCGAAGACAAAACAGCTGGAGGTGCGACCTATAAATTGGCTAAGCCAGACGATTTGGATGGAAGCCTATTTCGTTACAATCCCCCAAATCCAGGGCTTGGATGCATACATAGCAAAAAAAGCATACTTCTATGTTTCCAGTGTCATGTGCACAACACATTTCCTAACACTGAAGAGAACAGGCAATTCACTGCATGGTGTAAAAGCTCTGTGGCTGCACAATGGAGCAGCACAGAAATGTGAATTATGTTCCTTGACTCCCAGTCTCAAAAGAACCAGAAAGTACTTCTGAATGGTTTTCCTATCACCGAGTATGCATATAATTACACATTTCTGTAGCAGTAAAATATTGTGAATGGAGGGTTTTTAAATAAACAGACATCCTTTTATATATCATTAACATATTCCTTGTGCAATCATTACAATAAACTCTAAGGCACATGAATCATTACTATTTGATTGAAAAGCACAACCAAGATCGATACCATTCAGATTCTTTTCATACAAGATCCTCAAAGAAAAGCTTAAAATTAAATTCAGTATTTGAATAACAAGGGGGGGCACACACAGTTTTCAAATTTCTAAACTATATTTCTACACCGAGGTGATTGCTTTTAGAAAAACAATCTTACCAAAATGAATCTCGAACACAATTTGAAGTCAATTACTTTAACGGAACAGAAAATTTACCATAAAGAAGGAATACACCCAAACTAGACATTAGCCCTAGATTTCTCTTAAACACAGTAGAAAACTCTTTAACTCCACATATAATTCAGCTAGTGAAAATATATACTCTATTACTACAGTGCATTTTTCTCCTGAAAGAGACACCACAAAACAGATTAAGATTAGGTTAAAACAAGATACAATACCTGTGAGCTGCCACTTACAGCTTGAATTTACAAAAAATAAAATAAAATGGGGGGAGGATTCTAATCCCCCCAGTTTGCAGTGAAGTAATTATGGTACCCAGCAGTTGGCATTAAACCTTGATCTCACTAGTATTTTCTGGAAGATTGACGAGTTTTTATAGCTTCTCCTACAGACTGAATCCTAGGTCCAGACAAGTTTGATTAATATTGTTTAAATAGAAAATGTCACACATTCCAAAACCCATTATTTAAAAAATAAATAATTGAAAAATACTCTTAATCCAACAGCGCTTTAATTTAAACAATACAGTCTTAATTCTAGAAGGCAGGTGCACTATATTTTCAAGTACATTTCACATTTCCAGTAGCAAGCGCATCTATATATAAATAGAGGACAGCCTCAAGTGACTCCCTGCCCTTAAACAAAAAGGGAAGTAACAGAATCTTGACCATCAGTACTACTATATGAAAGAAAAATGAAAGGGGTGAAGTCGCAGGAGTGGACTACAGGCCAGAAAGAGGGGAGAAAGCAAAGCCATTCAAGCACTAACCAACAACCATAGTTCATGACAATAATTATCTCCTCCCAATCAAAGAATGAATGCACAGTAATGTTTTCCACTGAAAGATGAGAAGCTCTGAGGCCATTTTAGAAAGTGAAGCAGAAACTGATGAATTTCTACTTCAGCCTACTAGAGACCCAGAATTATTAAATCTTTATTACCTTAATGTATACAATTATTTTTCTCCTCTTGTTGCAAATTTCAACGTATCTGAAAGAGCCACTATTTCCCTGCATTTATTGTGAAATCAACGCAGAGGAGATACGCACTGAAAGCTCTGCAAAATAAAACTATGGCGTGGTAAGTTCTGAATGCTTCTCTTGAACAAATTATCATTACTTTCTTCATAGTAGCCCAAAGCTGTTTCAAAAACTGAGACCACACAACCTTTGGCCACTTCCCTTAGTTTGGCTCATTTGCTCTAAAGTTATATTATCAGCTGTTTCTAAATCATGGGACAACTTACGAGGAAATGAAGTGAGTTTTACTCTATTGGGCTAATATAACATAGAAAAGTGGAGCGCTATAGCACTTAAATATTGGAGATTAATAAGGTTCCACAGCATGAGGATCCTCTGGAAGAAGTATATGAAGTCAAATCTGTATTTAAAAAACATCAAATCAACCAGAACAATCAGAACACTCTGTTCTATAGTGTCAGCCAAACACCAATGGAAACTGGGTTTTTTTATAAGTACCCTAATGAGATAGGAGTCAAAATCTTTGGGGTTTTACTCTGATCAATTGCACACTGAAAACTCCCCTCACAAAGCTATTTGCAAAAAAAGCTGTTCACTACGTGGCACTGGTAGCACCCAGCCATGTTGCAGACAAAAATAAGAGATTTCTACCAATAATTATATTATTTCTGATATTTGCATAATGTCTAGAAATTACTTTGATAAAACGAAACTCAGAGCTTCCCAAAATCCAACATTTTCACTTTAGTTGTTCACTTCCATATTGTGTGTCTTAGCAGCTGCTTATAATCGTTTTTTTTAAAAACGTGCTTCAGAGTGGGTACAGTATTTACCATTCAAGAAGCTACAGACATTGAGGAAGTCTGTTTAGACAGCACCCTGCAAAGAGAGAAAACAGATCACAGGAGAGTTCTCGTTTTGCTGCTCTTTTTTTGTTGCTGTTGTTCAACTTTCATTCAATATGTAGAAAGTAGAACTGGATTTTCCTATGATGGAATGGAGGCTCCATGACAAGTTACTGTCTTTGTTTTGCGTGAATGTTTGGTCAATGAACGAACATTCCCTTAGATTAGCAACTCTCTCTCGTCTACAAGCACTGCAAAGAGCGCCAACTTAAGAGATGTACCCTGAGCTAACTCTAACCCTCACAGCGCAAAGCAAGTTGCACTGTCCCTTTTCGCACACGCCCCTTTTTGGACAAAAGAGCAAAAACTGCCACATTCTAAGTGGCTATTGCGGACTCTGGTGGATGCGATCACTATAGCAATTTTTCCAGCGTCTCCAAGTTCTTCTCCATCCACTGGATATTCAGCTGAATCCTCTCAATGGCCTCTCGAACAAACCGTAGCTGAGCAGTCTCCTCCGACTTGGATTCGAAGAATGTCTTAACCTGCAGAAGCAACGCACGTTAACAGGAAAATGTAAGGACAATAAAAAAAAAACTAACTTCACCCCTGTGCTTCCAAGTGTCACAACAGCGGGGTTGGTGGCGAGGAGGAGCCTTCATTTAAGACTTGGACAATCTGCCTATTCTAGTTTAGTCCTAGCTACACCAATGCATACCAAGTAAATTTTAAAAATCCAAACTATTTATTGAAATCCCCCTTTTTCGTAAACATTTGGAATAACTTCCTGACGGAAGAGGCTGTCTCAGAAGGTGGTAGACTCTATTATATTTGATGCTTTTGAGTGGCTGGGATAGCCATCCATCAGGGATGGAGGAACAGATTTCCTGCATTAGCAGGAGGTTGGATTAGATGACTAATTAACCTTAAGATTAATTAACTCCTTGTTTTACTTGTGTGATTAAAGGCAGTTAACTCACCAGCAGTGGTTTTTCGAACTTTAAATGTCATCTTCCACATTGCTGTGTACCAAGAACACACAGCTACTAAAAGCCAGCAGTAATAGAACAATATGTAATGTTCCAGCTTCTATTTTATAATTTCCCCCCCCAACACTCTTCAGAATACTTTATTCAAACAAACCTCAAGCAGATGTTCTTGTGTTGAGAACTGACAAGTTGTCGCAATCACAATACTTTGCATGGTGTATGATCCACGGTGAAACCTGAAGTTTAGGAGAATGAATCAAACGTTTATTCAAAGCATATTTAACTCAATTCATGCCTTACCTATTTTGGAAGCTCATGGTGAATTGCAGTATTTAATGTTCTTAAAAGTGATCAGCATTTAAAGAAATCTGTTACTCCTGGTCACTAAACTACTAGACATACAAAGTAAGCAATGGTGTGCACTGACTATGCTAGACACCGTTTGGACCTTGATTCAATGCTCCAGAAAACAGTCTGAATTGGCCCAAAGCACTTTGAAGGCTCTCTGATTAATCTCGGGATCCAAATCTGATACCTAATTTGAAAAAGAAAAAAAAAACCCTCTGTATTGTGCTTCTCCCATTTGGGGGCTTTTTAAAAAAAGGCTATAACTTTTTCCCTTTTGAAAGAATTAGATGAAATTGATAGTCACAGTAGCCCCTCCTAAGTAGATGAAGCCTACCTAATTATGGACCTACAGAGCGCCTTTGGTGTTTTATCTATGCATTATTATTATTTTCAAAATGAATGGTCTACAACTTTCTTTTTTGGCAGAATGGGGCGAAATCTGCAGGCATGGCAGTTCTTTTGAAGGTACAAGTCCTATCACATTGCCAAAGGATAGCTGCGTGGTTTTCATGAAAGGCAGCCTTGCACAGGTTTTTAAACATTCAAATCAACCCGAATTGCCTTTGAGATCCGTGCAACAATTGGGGTGGCTTAGGCAGAATCCTGCTCAGGTGAACCCCAAAACTAAAAGTGGCTCAGTATTCAACTAAAATAAGGCTCTGGTCAGATAAGTTCAGTGTTTTTCACAATTCCAGAGGACAAGGAACAAACCCAGAGAGCACACACTGAGAACAACTCTTTTTATAGATCAAAAGACAACAGGTTAATTATACCGGGGGCACCAAAGGAATTAAAGTGGCACAAAGAATGATAAATAACCACAATTCAGAAAGGTGAGGCCCTGCACTTTTCAGCATTTCTTCTCCTTCTGATCTACCCCCAGCCCTGTGCTTGAAGCTTCATGAGTATGGTGAAATGGGACTGTAGTTCAGGAATTCTTATGCTTTAAGGTGTTTCAAAAGAAGTAAAAGACTCAAGTAGCAGTGAAATGTGCTTTTGGTGACTTACTGTGATTTGCATGCAGCTTCAGCAACCCAGCAAGTCTCCACGTAGCACATGCTATAGTGCTGAAATCTTTTATTCAGTAGATGTTTATTCTAAACAGCAACGACAAGGGCACCCAAAGTACTAGGGCAAGACCTGAACGGCATGCTTATTTAGTGCCAGTAAAAATCCTGTTTTATATGTACACGCTCTCTCTCTCTGTGTGTGTGTGTAGCAGAAGGAAGGATAAAGACAGAATTTTATTACAAGAACTCAAGGAAAGCCTTACTTCCTTATAAGCTGATCCCAGTTCTCCTTAACAAAATCCCATGCTAGTAAGTGTCCAGGCAAATTCTGACTGGCTGTTGTTATAACAGTTGGAAGATCCTGCGATCTGATGATGCTTCCTTCCAGACTTGTTTGCATTAACCTATGAAGCAAAACAGAGTCAGATTATAGGCACATGTGCATTCTTTTCAGAGATCTAGACAATTTATAACAGATACTGTAAGGGGGCAGGGCCAATGAGGGGCATCTCACAGCTAAAAATGTCTATGTTTGTATATGCAAATACTACCTGTCCATTCATTCAGCAAAGAAATCTGAACCACCCTTTAGCTGGGATGTCGTATAAAATGTGTGTTTTTTTTATCAGGCTGCCTACTGCTGGAACTAGTGGAAACTTTTCTATGCTCATTGGACAAAAAGTGAAATACAGAAACTTCAAATAAAAACACCTCAGTAACCTTGCAACTGGAAATTAGAAGCGTATGTTTTTTGAACTGCAATCTGAAAAACTTTCTGGAAGGGTTGTGAGTTTGAGTCTTATGTTGGATAAAACATGCGTCGCAGGGGGTTGGACTAGATGACCCTGGTGGTCCCTCCCAACTCTACAATTCTGTGACTCCATTAAACGCTTTATTCTAGAAATTTGTTCCTACAAGTATACCTAAATATTTAAAGGAAGGACAGCACAAGAAAAGGTAACTTGTAATCTCAAGTTTTGAAGCAATGTATAACACATGTCCATAAAGCAAAGAGAGAAAACACACACACACACACACACACACACACACACACACCCCACATACAGCTGCTGCCAAGTCAAAACTTGCCCTGACATTAAAGTCAATGAGTGAAATCTCTCTTGTCAGTGCAAAAGGTCAAAGAAGGGAAGGTGTGTTAAATGCTGCACATATTTTTTTAGACAGTGACATATAGAAATTGCTCTTAGGATTTTCTTTATTATTACATGTGTAATATATGCGGCTTCATACCATATCAGTTTTTTAACATCATCTGCACTGGCCAATGCTTCAAGGATTTTGAGCTTTTCTGGTTCAGACACCAAATAAGCATACATGCTTAAAAGATAGTTCCAGCCACTTTCAGTTTTTGCTCCGGCTGTGAATATGATCTTCATAACATCTGTTGGCAGGCTACGGAGAGAAAGTGCAAACCTTTATAAGAACAGCCTAAAAAGAGTAAGTCACATCAAAGCACTAGCTAACATGATATGAACCATGGCTTATCTCAGTAAGTCCTTAACCAAGGGGCTAATTTGAAGTCGCCCGATGAGTGGGAGGACAGGGATCCTACACTGGCTGTGTGCCCTGTTCCAAGCACAGAATAGGATATAGCAGCCAAGGCAGGAGGATTTAGCCACTGCTTATCAGGGATGAAAACCCTTTGGACTTCTCCTTTAGTCAGTATGTGTGTGCTTGTGTGGCAGAAGTGAGGGGGGGACACTCCCCATCACCACCCACTCGCTTAAAGGAAAAGCAGAGCTGCTATAAAGAGCACTTTTGCAAAGGACCAGCTCTCTGCAAAGCAACCGTTCCTCACCACTTCTCCGCTAACCATTGCTGAGAGCAGGTGGGCAGTAGTGTGAGGGGTAACTCTCTCCCACATTTCAGTGAAGGGGAGGTGGCTACTGCAAACAGCGCTTTTCCACAGGGCTTTAAGACAGCTCCCTTGCTCCTGGCCTGAGCCTCCAGAAGCTCAAATGGGAGGGTGGAGGCTGCCTTAAAGCCTTTGCAAGTCTGTGTGCTCCGCCCCTTTAAACCTCCAACAAGCAGGGTTTAAAGAGGAAATGTGGGGAGATATGCAAAGTCTTTTGCACATCTCCACACGGTTCCTTGGGAGTTTTAAGTGTGCAAGTGATCCAACAGTGGCTGGGGAAACTCAGCCAGATGGGTGGGGTATAAATAATAAAATTAGTAGTAGTAGTAGTAGTAGTAGTAAAGGTAAAGGGACCCCTGACCATTAGGTCCAGTCGTGGCCGACTTTGGGGTTGTGGAGCTCATCTCGCTTTATTGGCCGAGGGAGCCGGCGTACAGCTTCCGGGTCATGTGACCAGCATGACTAAGCCACTTCTGGTGAACCAGAGCAGCGCACGGAAACGCCGTTTACCTTCCCACCAGAGTGGTACCTATTTATCTACTTGCACTTTGATGTGCTTTCAAACTGCTAGGTTGGCAGGAGCAGGGACCGAGCAACGGGAGCTCACCCCATTGTGGGGATTCGAACCGCCTACCTTCTGATCGGCAAGTCCTAGGCTCTGTGGTTTAACCCACAGCGCCACCCGTGTCCCTATTATTATTATTATCCAAATGACATGTGATTGACATGTGGGAGGTCCCACTTATCTGTCAAATTTGGCCCGTGTGGCATATCCTGATAAGGATCTGGCCCATGGAACCACAAAGCTTCTCCACCCGCTGCAAAGAAGCCTATGAAACATCAGGAGTGAGGCAGGTAGAGACATCCATGGGGAGTTGGACTGCATAGCTGATCCCTGCAGAAGCAGGCCTGAATTCATTGCCCATCAGTGTTGGCTTCAAGCTTGATCAGCAGGACTTTGAAAGCACCACGGAGTGCTCTTTGCAAGCCCTGTGTGGTGCTTTCAAGTCCCGACGATCATCACCTGATGCCACTGTGATGTCAGGTGGGTGACATGAAGGCTGCTCCAGCCAATTTTCATATATTGTCTGTGAGAAGATGAAGAGATGAGAATCTGGCCCACAAGCCAGATCAGGTTCTCTTCCCCTGATATAAAGCTGGAGAATGCTTAATCGTGGAGCTCACCTGAAGGAGCAAAACCACAGCTCCAAGAGATGCTGATACATATTTCTATCAGGCTGCAAGATGCTTGACTACATTGAGACTATGTAATAGAAAACTATTTCTGAATGCCATAATACAGAAGAGGCAGCTCGAAGCAAGGAGCAAGTCTGTGTTTTACCTTTTTGTGCCATTGGAATCTTTCCATTCATTAAATAGCTTGGTAGCATCCGTGCTGCAGTCTTCCAAATTATGGGTGCAGGCAAAGGTCAGCAAACTCGACTTCAGCTCTTGTTCTGAAAGGGTCCCATCAGTTGTCCATTTCTGTTGATTAATCTTGTCTTTAAATAGTCGTAACATCTTATGCTGGAGAATAAAGAGGAAAAGTTTTCACTATGCAAACTCTGTCACAATACGCTTGTGCTAGGTTGAAGACTATAAACTGCAAACATACCCCAAATCACACAGCTCCTTGCAACATTCCTGTATCTAACGCTCCATCCTGGCAAGTCTGCCATTCAGTTCTGAAAAGAATTTCCTCACTGTCTTACATGTGCTCAATTCTCAACTGGCATCAAAATGAGCCCAATGAGTCTTTGAATGACCTGCGGCTCAATAGGCTAGTTCAAATCTATATGAATTATATTAAAAGGCACATAAAACCAGTCACACCATCTTTAACACACTTTCATAGACTTTTTTTTTTTTTTTACCCAACCCCACTTTCAGTAAAATCTTTTTTATTTGTCTGGTTTGCAGAGTTCATGAGCTGAAACAGTGACAGTTCTGCTAGGCACACATTCCACATTATCACTGAATAATAATAATCAGCAGATTCATGTGGAACCAAATTATTTGATTGTTAAGGTGTATGCTTTCTGCATGGTTGAAATGTTAGACAAAAATGCTGTGGCCCCTTAAAAACTAAATGGTTTGTTTGGGATGGACACGAATAGAAGCTCTCCTCCTTTGCTATATGATTATAGAGCAGAAAACAGCTGGTTACAAATTTAAGAGGACCCTAATAATAACAATAACAACAACAACAACAACAATAATAATAATTCTATTTTATCTAAGGTATCCATCTCTTTGCAGTTGGGGTTCAGAAGTTACAAATGGCATTTACATCTACTGAGAAAATACAACATGCTTTTAAATGGAAAGCTCATAAGCAACCCATCCAACATTCTAACACTAACCACAACAAAACAGTATGATTTAGAAATGGCCCTTCCATGTAGTACAAACTATTTTGCCCTAGTATGAACTTCATATCTAGTTTCCACCACCTGCCTGCTTTCAGTGACTTACCAATATTCTCGCTGAAAGGGTCTGCATTCCTCTTTTTTCAACTAGGTTGAAGATACGGTTCATTTGGTCCAACGCTTGTATGATTGGAGAAGTGCTGTTTTCTTTCACTAGGTACTCAATCAGGTCAAAGGCTTTGGCCAAAGACACCCTTCCTAGTCTAAAGGGGGCATCAAAAACAACAACAAGAAGAAGATACTGTCAAGCATTCTGATAAATCTAAACAAATGTAAAAGAACTTGTTTGTGGTACAGGATATAAATTCTTCAAATATAAAATGGATTTGCTTTATTTCTTCATATTATTAGATTTATTTATTTATTCTGGAGGCAAAACCTCCATAACAGATGATAAGTTTGATTCATTATAACATTCTATTGATAAGCCCCCAAAAGTGCTGTTAAGATCTATCAAACAACACTGGACTAAATTCCTGCATCTTTCACTCTTCTTGCAAACTCGCCATTTCTCGCCCTTAACAGAAGGATCCTAAACTAAAACCTTTGCAATTTCATACTTAAAGAGTTTTGTTATGCACAACAGTGAACATCTAGGATAACAAAAGGTAAAAAATAATGAACACATCCAGATTAGATAAGGTTCTCCTTTATCCCTCTGGCCCACCAGGCGGTCCAGTTTGACCCACAAGGTCATTTCCCCCAACCACACTCATCTGCCCGCTTGTGACAGCAGATGGACAGAAGGAAGGGTTAGACCCTGCAATGGCTGTGTACATTCGTTTCCAGCAAAAACCAGGCACATGAAGCCAAGGCAAAAGGATTTAAACCCTGCATCACCTACTAAAATGAAGAAGAAAAAACCTCCCTTTTAGCAGGGTTTTCCATGAAAACCCAGTTACTGGATCAGAAGGGGTTTGCATGGAATTGTGCAAAGGCTCTTAACTAGTCCACTGCTGCACAGTGAAGTCCCAACAACCTGGACTTCCAGGTGACTGACAGATGAGCAGCCTTGCCTACCAGCGGTGGGGAGATAAAGATATGTCCAGTGGGCCAGAAAAGCTTCCCCAACCCTTTCCTAGAAGGTTTGTTCTTAAGACTCTGGATTTGAAGACGGATATATCACAGACAGATATATCACAGTTCAAGGGACGCAGGTGGCGCTGTGGGTTAAACCACAGTGCCTAGGGCTTGCCAATGAGAAGGTCGGCGGTTCGAATCCCCGCGACGGGGTGAGCTCCTGTTGCTCGGTCCCTGCTCCTGCCAACCTAGCAATTCGAAAGCACGTCAAAGTGCAAGTAGATAAATAGGTACCGCTCCGGCGGGAAGGTGAACGGCATTTCCGTGCGCTGCTCTGGTTCGCCAGAAGCGGCTTAGCCATGCTGGCCACATGACCCAGAAGCTGTACACCGGCTCCCTCGGCCAATAAAGCGAGATGAGCGCCGCAATCCCAGAGTCGGCCACGACTGGACCTAATGGTCAGGGGTCCCTTTACCCTTTACCTTTTATATCACAGTTCAATATAATAACTTAGAAGAATTACCCTGCCAAATTAAAAATGTTGTGGATCAAATTGGCCCTGTCTCTGGAACTCAGAGCAGTGGGCTCCGTCTTCAGCAGGTCAATTAGAGCAGTCCAGTCCTTTTCCGCATACTGTACAATATAGAAACCATTTGAGTCTACATTGAATTTCACCCACTGCGTTTCACCTGGAAGTTCAACGGCATCTAGGAAAGGGGGAAAGGGAGGAGAGTAAGAAAGCACTGAACTGATACTGTCTTCAGATCACTTGCAAATTTCTAGGAATACATCAGGGCAATAACACTTCACTGGCATCATTTAAGAAGCTCTCTGCCTTCCTAAATTTTACTGGGAGCAGTAGGAGCCAGCCAATGATTACAGCTGCAGATCACCTCTTAGCTACAACTGACTTGCAGCCAATACTATCAGCAATCAATCTGAGACAATGACAGTGTGCATGGCAAGCCTTCATTGGACAAAGGTGCCTTTACTGCATGCCACTACATACGGCAACATAGCAAAATACCTATGCAAACTGCCCTGCTACCTGCAATCTTCCCAGCAGCCGTGCAAAAGGGAAGAGAGGAAATAACTAAAACTCGTGGCGTACTGTGAAATGTGATGCATCACAAGATCTGATGCACATATTCTATTGCCAAAGTTAATACTGTGTTGATAGGCTATTAACAGTAATGCTGGCAGAGACCTCCAATGGGATCACTCCCTCTCAACCTACAGAGGTGACAGGAAGTACTCAGTTTTATTTATCTGCTGAATGGCCACATGGGCCAGAAAAAAAGAATCAACTGCAGAGAACTTAGCACATTTGATAGGCATATTAATGTGTTGAATCCAGTCTTGCATTTCACCTCACACTATATAAAAAAACGGGGAGGAATCCCATCCTTGTATAAAGCTTTCTAAAGTTAATCCCGGTACAAAGATATATTTTGTAAGTCAACTTACCTACCAATGGTACATTTTTGCATGCTTTTTCCAGAAAATGTTGTGGATGGCATTGGTTTAAACCCTTTCTCCTTAAAATAGGTTTACTGCTTTTCATTAGCATATTTAACTTCTCAACTATGCAGCAGCCTGGATTTTGGCAGAGGGATATGTATATATTTTTAACACACGCTGCTTTCATCTTCTCTGGAAACCAGTTTTCAATTATAGAAATGTATCTGTCCAGAAGTGAATTACTTGAGTCTCTGTGGTTGGCACCATTGCCCCATCCTTTTATATTTTAGAGGAGCCAGGTTACAGAAAGCTATCCATTACAAACTTAATTCCAATTTCTACCATGAAGCAGGTCTGCTATATCCAAGAATGTACCTCCAGGCAAACAGAAGGTAGGTTTAGGCTACACATCAAAGAACTGTTTGTCTCAAGGGAGGCGCACAAGGAGAACAGCTCACTAATTAGCTGAGAGTCGCATAAGTCCTTTTCGGGCTTAACAGCATTTATTCATTTAGATCAAGGTTTCCCAAACTTGGGTCTCCAGCTGTTTTTGGACTACAACTCCCATCATCCCTTGCTAGCAGGACCAGTGGTCAGGGATGATGGGAACTGCAGTCCTAAAGCAGCTGGAAGACCCCTATTTAGATGAACTAGTTTTGCTTTTTCACATCCTAACCTGGTTAAAGAAAGCAACTAATCGTGATGGACCACTGAGTTCATTTTATGCTCAGACCCATTCTGGACTCTAGGTTTGACTAGACTACTGATGTCACTGGGAATGCAAAACTTCCTCTCCAAACCATCCTGAGCTGCCTCATCCTCCTAGAAAAGAGAGCAGACCTAGAGGCCTTCCCAACCCAAACTCTTCTTGACCGCCCCCCTCCAAAACAACAAAAACATAAAAGCCTTGCCTGGCAGCAGTACAGAAAGACTTCAGTCTTCATTTGCCCCTAGATGCTACAGGAACACAGTCCCAGACAATTTGCTTCTAGGGTATCGTAGATTTCCAAGGTTTCCAAAGCCTTGTCAAGAAATATAAGCCTTGAGAAATTACTTTCCATAAATCCTGGTGCTGGGATGCTGCTGAGAATATGCTTTGGTGGCAGGATTTTTGGAAAGTACAATTACCAAGGATCTAAAAGAAGCTGCAATTTCCAGGCATCCTGGCACCTAACAAATGAAGGCCATTTCAACTACTCCTCACTGCTGCTACCACGTTAATGTCCGAGGGAAAGAAGGTCGTGCTAATGTTAAGCTGTGTTTGACCTTTGAAGAGATTTGGGATTGGCTCATGATTAATCCAAACTGGGAAAATTTATATTTTCAAGTCTCATGTTCTAAACTTCGGTTGCAATCTTGGTTAAAAATTATCTTCTATAGACACCAGAAGCTAACGCAATTTAAACGATTTGTTTCTTGCAATTATTTATATTCCATTTCTCGGGGTATAAATCCTACCCATGCTTTACTATTAAAAAGTATTTTTATCGTGTTATGCTTCAACTTTCTCAAGTTCCCAAAGTCATAGACAAGTACCGCCAGTAAAATAATATTAATAAATAAATAATAATAATAAGGTGAGACATTTCCTTGTTCTAACGTACGCCAACTCATGAACAGCCAAATCAGAAGTGAGCACTAGCAAAGTCAGGGAGGGAACACTATTCAAATAAAATGCACCTGAAAATTAGTGATATTTGGGGGAGAGGGGGGAGGGACAAAATGTATCCAAATGTAAAAAAAAAGATTACTACCGGTAAAAATCTAGGACGAATTTTTATTGGCCACAGTTATTCTGTGAGGGACAGAAATACACAGGGCCCACTATCAGAACACTCATCCAAAATCTTCGTTATCTGAACACAAAGAATTATACCTAAACCTCACTATAGAAACTGCTGGTTCAGATATCCAAACAGATAGAGTTTGCTTAATTCACTTCCTTAATTGTTTGTGTTTTGCTGGTGGCCAGGAGCCATTTTGGGGAGAAACTATGGAGGGAGGGAGAAAGATTGGACAAATCAGGGAGCAGGAGAGAATAGACAAATCTTTATCTGCCTTCTGCTGATTGGCTGCAGCAGTTTCAGGCAGAAAGCATGGAAGTAGAAAGCATGGAGTTAAAACGTTCTCTTGGAAAATAATGGAAATTATTTCAGCCCATCATGCAAACGCTTGCCTAACAATTTTCTGGGGAGCATATGGTTTTAGGAAAACCTGAATTGCATACACTCTTGGTTAACAAGGTGTAACCAGTCAGAAGCTACAGAATTTAGTTGCTACAGAAATTGTACTAGTTCAGAGGTTTAAAATCCTAAAATGCTTAGCGTGTTACAACTAAGAAAATAATCATTTTGGTATGCCCCCCCTTTCCTAACCATGCCCCCCCAAAAAAGTGTTTTGACTGTAAACAAATTATGTAAATGAAGTAAATAAATTGTATTGCAGACCGAAAATAATGAGGGCATATGCACTTTCTTTCTTAACTATAAGCTCTGAACACTGATCATTTATTTTACAGAAATCAAACCCTAAAAAGCCCCCTACCCTTGTTCCAACACTAGCCATCAAAGATCAACGATGATGCTTCTGAAAGATGCTCATCATTTGGCTCTAGAAACTCTCCAGGGGAAAACTATTCCACATTAAGAACGTATTTGTGCATTGGTTGACTTTACCATCTGGGAGGACAAAAGCCTTCAAAAACATACATACCTGACTTTTGCTGCAGTAAATAATTGTGAGAACTGTAGGGTAAGCTGTCATTGCTAGTGGTATAAGAAAGAGGAATGCTCCACAAATAACTGGAAGAGGAGAAAGTGTTTACACAGTGTTAAAGATTGCTTATCCCAAGCATAGGCAAACTCGGCCCTCCAGATGTTTTGGTACTACAACTCCCATGATCCCTAGCTAACAGGACCAGTGGTCAGGGATGATGGGAATTGTAGTTCCAAAACATCTGGAGGGCCGAGTTTGCTTATGCACTGTAGCTTAAAAGAAAAAAAAACAGATACAGTAGTACCTCTGGTTACATACACTTCATGTTACAGACTCCGCTAACCCAGAAATATTACCTCGGGTTAAGAACTTAGCTTCAGAATGAGAACAGAAATTGTGCCGTGGCAGCGCAGCGGCAGCAGGAGGCCCCATTAGCTAAAGTGGTCTTCAGGTTAAGAACAGTTTCAGGTTAAGAACAGTCCTCCAGAACGAATTAAGTTCTTAACCCAAGGTACCACTGTACTGATAGTTCTTTCTATGTTTGTGTGCAGAAGCATTGTTTATTAAACTTAACAGAATTAGTTGAGGGTACAGTTATAAAGATCAAGACCAAACCTGTGCCTACAAATCTTGTGCTTTACAGGTTCACTAAGCAATTTGCTTTTGTAGAAGCAAATCAGTTTTGTACAAATGCACACACAAAACCACGGATCTACAAGGAGCTCTTATGTTCACGGTATGTAATACACTTAAAATCAATCAATTTTATCCTCCCATTCTGCTTTTCTGCATATATTTGTAAGTAGCAATTGGCCTTAAGTGTCATTCAAATAACACAAGGTTCTTTTCACGAAGACATTCAATTGCCACAATCAGCAGTGACGTGTTAAGAAATTCTCCAACTATACAATATTTGGGCCATTCTGCGTTTCAGGCAAAGAAAGAGATGTGAAAAATCACAGTAGCCACCTCCCCTCTTTTTACCTAATAGCTGGGTTTTAGCTTTTTAAAATGACTCTGCATGTGCAACCTCAGCTGCTCTTTGTGGGATTGGGGCCATCATTCTAAATGCAAGACATTTCCCAGCATAACAAAGGAGGTGGAATTCACAGGTTTCTCTGCAGAGAAGTTCAGCAATTCCAACATTCCATTTTACACCAGAAAAAGTGTGTGGGGAGGGTGGATACAAGTCATTTGCACTTTTGTGCAACTTGGAATGTACAAAACGCCTCCAGTTTAATACTCCACCTTTATTTTATGGCACAAACTTTTATGTCCACCGTCCGCCCCCAAATTTAATCTCCTTGCCTTTCTTGGCAATGCCAACAACCTTGGCTAGTCGAAAAATATACTTCCTTGAACTAGGTTTCTGCCACAAAAGGTTGATATAATCCGTGTGTAAAAAGAACAGCAAAGAGTGGAGCTCATGTCCAATAGATTCATCAGCAACCCAGACACTCCTATGTGGACAGTATAAACCCACCTTCATGTCCAAAAGTGTCTTCTTCCTTATCAATTTATAGGCCCACCTTCCATCTCTATCTTGTCACCGCCCCTCTAATCCATGTGTTTCAAAACAGATTTGAGATGTACTACAGGTGAACGAGCTACTATTCTCCAACCTACCCCTCCAACAAGTTCCCATCATTTCCAACTGCTCTCTTCCAACCTGGGCAGATGTGCTGGACCGTGTACCAATCAGCTTGATATTTACACCACACCTCAGTGGATTTATTTGCCATCAGCAGTAAGCATTCGGCAGTCTCACTCCGTAAGCTAAAACACTGTCTGCAGAGTTAAATCACCCAAATTTAAATATAAGGAAAAAAGAAATAAACCTGGCAGATACGGTCTGATTTTCCGATTCCACATTGTGCACAAATGGCTCCTGCTGCAGATGGATCAGTTTGCCTTCTCTTTTGACAGTCACCAAAGGAAATCCTTTCTGGAGAGTCCAGGTCTTCATGATTTTTTTAATATCGACATGGGTGTCATTTATCACCTAGGAAAGCACAGGAAAAATCAACTTTTGAGGAAGGATATATTATGGGATACCTTCAACAGCTGCCTAATCAATGCACTAAACAAGGACCCTGGTGAAACCCGGGTTTTAAGTCGTTAAACAGAATTGTAACTGCCAAGTTTATCAGTGATAGTTTGATAATACAAGTTCCTTTTTTTTTTAAGAGGAGAAAAGTCCAGGAACTGAACTCCACCTTCCTCTTTCCACACTGCTTCAGCTAGGCAGTGGAAGCATTTGAGAAAAGCAAGAAACTGAGAAAAAGCACTAAACTGCAGGTCATCTTTAGGTCTCTTTACCCTTCTGAGAGACAACAGAAAAGATCCATGGATCTTGGGTCACAACACAGTAAATTTCCCATTTAAGAGTTGAAATTTTAATTTCAGAAAATTATATTTGGGATGTGGCTCAGTTTTCTAGAGAGAGGCCTGTCTTAGGAAGGCCTAAGCTGCCTCTTCATGAGGAAAACAAGCAGGACTAAAAGGGGAAGTTGTTTGAAGGCCACAGGCTGCTTCTTGGTTGTTGGCCGAAAGCAGAGCATTACTAATGACTTCTTCTAATCTACTGTCTTTGGGGGGAAACTAAAACAAGGAGGCAACCATTTTCGCAAGAGAGAGGGAGCAAGAAGCTAGGCAGGCTACCTATAGACTTGTGGAAGCCAATAAGAGAGCAAGCAAAAATCAACTTTGTAGCTGTTTTAATGCTCTATTTACACCTCTGCTTTCAAGCTGTGCTCATAAGCACATTCCTGAATGGCTGAACATCCACTGAGCATTTATTATTTATTTATTAAATTTTCATATACTGCCCTTTATTAAGTTTTCATACCGCCCTTTATCCAAAGACCACAGAGTGGTTCACAACATAAAAATACAAACACATAATAAGCCCCCTCCCACAGACACATTTTAAATGCCACAGAATGTTTACTGTTATTTTTTACTGATTTTCGGAGTGGGGGGCTGGAAGGGAATAGGGCAAGTCAGGAAAAGAAAATCCTGCCAAGTCACATTAAGTGATTGGCTTAGACCCAGAGTTCTGAGAGTAAATTCCATCCATAGATTGGGTCCCTCTCCCCCCCCCCCCCCGCAAGTTAATCAGGGGAACAGTCACCTATATCTAGTAAGAATGGTCTGCCAGACTTATACGGAGCCTGTGGGCTCAGTAACTTGCTCAGCTTCCTATCTGCAAAATGGGAATAATATTTGACCGCCTTATGTACATGTACACATTTCATTTAAATAAATTTAAACAACACTCTTCAACAATAAACAAGGGTTTTCAGAGAGGCTAACAATTACAATAGAATTAAAAACAATTCATGTAGGCAGGCAAAGAAATAATTTTTCTACTGTTCACATTCTTGCCTTTTGGCACGCTAAGGTACAAGAGAACCCATGTTTAGAAAAGGTTGACTCTGAAATTGCAGGGTTACTAAAGGATATATATTAATAAACATGCTATTTGCCATTCTACTATGGTTTCATGCTGATTACTGTGGCACTGATAGGGACAGGGCTTGTCCTATGCATAGAAAGCAGCAGTCTGAGAAATTTCCCACTTGACCTAAGCTTTCTAAGCATAGATCAAAGCAGTCCCCCCCCCCCCCATTTGTCCCATCACTTTTCCGGGCAAAACCTGCTGTTTATCACTGAATCAGAATGTCAATTCACAGAAAAATTTGGACTTCAGGAGACAGAAAAATGTGGACTTCAGGAGACAGAAGAGCAATGTCCAGCCACTTTTGATTGATGGGGTCTGTGTGGAGAGGGTAACAACGTTCAGATTTTTGGGCATTGAATTACAAGAGGATCTGTCCTGGAGTGTCAACATAAGGGGGCTTGTGAAGAAGGCGCAGCAGAGACTGTACTTTTTGAGAATTCTAAGGAAAAACCATCTTCCGCAGAAACTGCTGCTTGCCTTCTATCACTGTGCCATTGAGAGCGTGCTCACTTATGGCTTATGTGTGTGGTACGGAAGCTGTACTACCCAGGACAGGATGGGGTTGTGCAGAGTTGTTAAGGCAGCAGAGAGCATTGTTGGCTGCCCACTCTCCACCTTAGAGCAGATTTATGCCACAAGGTGCCATAGGAAGGCACTGGACATAGTAAAAGATCCATCGCATCCTGGTCACTGTCTCTTCGAGCTCCTGCCGTCGGGACGGAGATACAGGACGATGAAGACAAGAACGAGCCGTCTTAAGAACAGCTTCTTCTCCAGAGCGATCTCGGCCCTGAATGGGAAGCCTGGACTTTGAAAGTCATCTAATCTTCCTTGCTGTATTATACTGTATTGTTTTAATTAGTGTTTTTATAGTTGTTTTGATTTTGTGTGGAGTGCCCCCTACCTGGGTGGATGGAGCAGCCAAGTAATTTCGTTGTCCCCGAGAGGGGGCAATGACAATAAAGATATTATTATTATTATTATTATTATTATTATTATTATTATTATTATTATTATTAAAAAACCAATGGACGCCTGTTCCAATTCAGCGGGTTTTCCCAGGGGGAAGAGCCAGGATAAGCAGACATGTGGATGAGCTCCCAGCAAAATCCATCATGGCACACTTTGCAGAACAGTTCAGTGTTGGCCAACCTAAGTAGCATCAATAAACCTTTGTTCACTTCCCCTCCCCTGGTCCAAGAGTTTTACCTGATTCATGCTATCCCACAAGTCATCACTTTGGGTGGACCCATAGCTGTGGTCATGCAGATATAACTGAATACTAGCTTGGAAGATATCACTGTGGAGATAGTTTTTCAACATTGACAAGAGAGAAGCTCCCTGTAAAGAGAAAAATAGATCACGTACTTATTTGAAATGCAATGGCCATGTTTTCAGTTTCCGTTTGCAACAGAGCATACCAACTGGCTTTTTCTTTTTCCTTGCTGAGGAAAAGGTACTTGGGCCACTATATAGATGGCTTTAAAAGAAAATTAGAACGAATTCATGGAGAAAACATCAGCAGCTACCAGCCATGATGGCTATACACTGCCTTCACAGTTGGAGAAAGTATGCTTCTGAATACTAGTTTGTGGAAACTGTAGGAAGGGAGAGCTAAGTAACTGACTATCAGGAGTTGCAGTGGTATTAAGAAACTCCATGTGGTTAAAGCCAGGAATACAGAAATGGCTACAGAAGTGGCTGCCACAGGGAGTTATATAATTAGTTTCCACCATGCTTTTGTATATGTTCCTCCTCTCCCTCTTCCAGATGTCTGCAGGGCCTCAAGATCACAAGCAGCTGGAGATGGCTGAATATAAAGATAAAGGCTCAAAAAGGATAACGTGCCCCCAATATTATAATTCCCCTCCCTTCCATATCAACAGCTCGAGATGTGAACGAAACTTCACCTCTGGCCATGCTTACAGATGGGAGGGTAAAAGCTGGTCTCAGCTATTCCTCAAATCTGAACAAGATGTGATCTGGCCACAAATGACTGGGACTGATTGGAAATAGCAGATGAAAAAGTATCAGTTCACATACATCTGCTTTCTACACATTTATTATGTGAATTTAAACCATTATGTATATCTAGCGAAGTCATCATCTATACAGATACCAATTCCCTTTTATACGTTTACAAATATTCAAGGGTGTGTATGAATAGCCTTTTATTTGCAAAAGCCCACCTTGTGAAAAGAAACAGTGTTGCATCTAGTCTTGAAAGAATACACACCTGATTTTATCAAAACTGCATTAAACCTAAGCAAAGAGCTCCTTCTTTGAATCAAAACAGTGTTTACAAAAAGGGAAAACAGAAGTTTAGAAACAAAGAGTTTTATGGTGGATAATTATGAGAATTAACTGAAAACAGGAACTAGCAAAATTCAATCTAAATATTTATAAATGATGGCTTAGTGTAGATGTCATCCTTTTAACCACAGTTAAAGAATTGAGGGGGGCACAGAGATTTGTGGCCTCCCTCCCTCTCTTCTTTCTTCTTTGGCTTTTAAAATATTTTTTATTAAAGATTTTCATGAACTACAAAAAGAGCATGCAATGCCTCTCCTATTCGTTCAGATTATAAAGTCTTTCGGTTACGTTCAGTGTAAGACAATATGGTAAGACACCCTGGTTAACAAACAGTAACCATGCATAGCTCAAAGTTTTCAAACTAACTGGTTAGTTTTGAACTCTGATGAAGGTTGAGAACTATCCCAGGGATGGGGAGCTTCCGGCCCTCCAGATATATTGGAGCACAATTCTCATTATCCCAACCATTGCCCATGCTGCCTGGGGCTTATGGGGGTTGGAATTCAAAGCATTTAAGGCTACCCCTGCATCACATTCTGAAAATGGATACAGAGTGTAAGGAGTGCATCTGATCTTCTAGTCGTGTCTTAAAATGCTCAGAAACAACGGATTGATATTTCAGGGCAAACGCATGTAAGAAACAACATTCCGTTTCCCCCCCTCCACTGAGGAAAGGGAACGTTCCTAACCAATTCTTGTTGAGCTAAAATTTCTGATTAAAAATTGCTCATGTTGGTGCGAAAGGTTTCCATTATATGGTCCTCTCGCCCTGCAAACCTTCCCCCCCCCCCACCTTTCAGGGCCTGACCTGCTGCTGCCCACGTCAGGAATGTGATTTGAAACATATTTGTGCGAACTTTTCAAGCGCGTTTAATTTTATTAGAAGCACATTTGCCAGCACTTTTGAAGTTACCTTGATATAGGAGACGGCATCAAACATTTGCTCGATCTCCTCTGACGACTGGACGGCAAGGGAGATGGGATGAGATGAATTCATGGAATCTTTCTCCATTGTCTTGAATTGCAGATTTGGGAAAGAGTAATCCTGAAGAACAGGGAAAAGTTTAAGTGAACTCAAGTAGATGCTAACATGAGGAATTTGACCAGTCTGTAAGTACTGTCATCAGAACTGGAGATCTGGAGAAATAGTTATCTTGTACACAGTCCCTTCTAGATACTGGTGTGCCTTTGAAGATTTACAACTGGCCCTGTCCAACAGTCCATCTAGTTCACCAGTCTGTTCTTACAGTGGACAACCTGATACCCATGGAAAACTGCAAGCAGGACCTGAATGCAACAGCACCCGCCCCCAAGTCACACCAACAATGCAGTTCTGAATGTAATGACCAGGAAACAAGCTCCCCTGAACACAGTGGCGTTTATTTCCAAGTGTGCTGAAACTTGCTTTCCAGCATATGATGCATAAGATTGAAATACTGAGCCAGAACAATACTGAACAAGGTTTTAGCAATAAAGAGCTAGATTAGCAGTATGAGGACTACAGCCGATTTGGATTTTAGATTGTGTACTTCAGCTGTAAGATATGGACTATATTTTATGTTTCCACTTTACAATTTACTGAATGAAACAGGTAAGCTATGAAATGCCAAAGGGCTGTCTATTATAATTCATTCTACACTCAAGATTTCTGCATAAACTGTTAGGGCCTGTTCCTCAATGCACCGTCCATTGGCAAACCCTTCAGATGCAGAGGCCTGGACACAATGTCCAAGTTCAACCCCAGGTGACCATTCATAGGAGAGCAGAAAAGGTCAAGGAGAAGATAGTCAATAGTACAAATCAAGTTGGTAAGTTTTCCGTCGCCCACAAAGAAAATGTGCATTCTTTAAAGCAATCTGGCACCACCAAGTGGTGAAGTTTTATTTCTTCAGGGCACCAATGTCTGCAGTTTTCTCCAAGCAATTCTTGACTTGTTTACAAGCCTGTAAAAACTGGGGTCGGGAAACTATTTTACCCCAAGGCCCAGATACAAACTTAACCAACACTTCAGGGGTGCATGTACCAAGGGTAGGCAAGCAAAAATGAGCTGGGGAAAACAAAAATGCATGTGCCCCTATTCCTCTCTCTTATTGTTACCACCATACAAGCACCAGATGCAGACATACAACACTCTCTTCTCAACCAGTCACACACTTGTGCTCACACTCTCATACTCCAGGTGTGTATTACTGAAGTTGCCTTCAATGGGTTAGGCCCTAAAAAGGAGCCTAAATACGCTTCTAAAAATAATCCTAGAGTTGGAAGGGACCACGAGGGTCATCTAGTCCAACCCTCTGCAATGCAGGAATTCTTTGCCTAATGTGGGTCTCAAACCCTCAACCCTGAGATTAAGAGTCTCATGGTCTACCAACTGAGCTATCCAATAAACACACTGTGTGTGTGTGTGTGTGTGTGTGTGTGTGTGTGTGTGTTGAATTCCATATATACAGTGGTACCTCAGGTTACAGATGCTTCAGGTTACAGACTCTGCTAACCCAGAAATAGTACCTCGGGTTAAGAACTTTGCTTCAGGATGAGAACAGAAATCGTGCTCTGGCGGCACGGCAGCAGCAGGAGGCCCCATTAGCTAAAGTGGTGCTTCAGGTTAAGAACAGTTTCAGGTTAAGAACGGACTTCCAGAACGAATTAAGTACTTAACCCAAGGTACCACTGTATGTTAAACTCCACCATGGCTAGAATTTTACTACAAGTGCTTCAAAAGCAAGGATTTTTCTTTCCTTCGAACAATAGAACCCCTAAAAACAAAGTATAACTACGAAGTCTGAGTCCAAAGCAGATTATGCCAAGTTAAAAAAAACTTTGCACACAACCATTCACTGCACTTACAGTATATAATTCTGGGAAGACTTTCTTCAAGGCAAAATTTTCCATAAAAGTGGCAAATCCTTCATTCAGCCACAGGTCGTTCCACCATTCCATAGTTACCAGATTGCCAAACCACTAAGAATGCAAAGGAAATACATATTCCCATTATTAGATAACGTGCCCAAAGATAAATCCACGGATTATGTATAAGAATAAAGATTTTAAAGAGCGTTCAAGGAGCTATGCAAGATAGATATGAAGGTTTCATATTGGGAAACAAACCGTCTTCATCAATCATCTTCATCAACAGGAAGCAGTAAAACAGCCCATACTGCCTTGACATGTGGGGCTACATGCATTTTCTCAGCTCAGGAAAACCACATCACAGCTGCATAGATGTTTATACTGGCAGCTTATCGTGCATGAATGTGAAACAAACATTTCAGCAGCATTCAGTGGGGCATGCTGCTGCAAATTGGCCTAACCACCCAGTTAACCCAAAACACAAATCTGAATGTAAATAAATATTGTATATACATATTTTTAAAATTGCTCATTTAATTGTTTTAATTTAAACTGCAAGAGTGCTTGTGAACAGAAATTTTACATCCCCCCAGGGTGGATTTGGTTTAAATCGAATCGATTTAAATCACTAGTCAGTAAGACTTGATTTAAATCATTTTTTTTACAGAAAGACTCATTCTTGCTGGTATAATCTTAATATTTACAACCAGATGAAGGTTTCATTTTTGGAATAATAATTTTTCAGAGTAGTTTTTACAGTTATATCAAAAATTACTGATGTGGTTATACTATTAGAAACACATAGATAATTATGAAATTATTGTGAGGTTTAATAAGTTAACCGTTTATACAGTGGCGTAGCATGGGTTGTCAGCACCCGGGGCAAGGCAAGTAATTTGAGCCCCCTAACCCGTGGATTTGCGCCCCCTAACCCGTGGATTTGCGCCCCCTAACCTGTGGATTTGCCCTAACCCCAGATGTTGCGCCCGGTGCGGCTGGCCCCCCCTGCACCCCCCACGCTACGCCACTGTGTTTATATTCGGACAACTTTTCTGTTGTACTTTATTGGAAGGAGAAAAATAACAATTTCCTTAATAACAATTGAAACAACTGAAACAATAACATTATAGCATATGTATCCATGTTGATTAACTGATATGGTTAAACAATTTAAAAAAAAACTTAGGCTGAGTTTTAGCACACATGAAAAACTTAAAACAAATCCTTATTTCCTGATGAATAGCCTTTGGACTATATGTAACTTAAATAGAAAATTATCTTTAGAAAGATTTTTCCTCCAAAAGCATTTTATTTTAAAAACCCAATTTAAATTTTAAAAAATCTGATTTTTTAAAATAAAAAAACATTGCTTTTTATCCACCCTGCCCCCCCCCCAACCACCACTTGGCAATTGCAGATAATGCACATCAGCAGTTCATATCCCATCATGCTTTTCCATTGCTCCTAGTACAAAGAGTTACAGCGTGTAGTCAAATTAAGATTTTTTTTAAAAAAACAAACAAACTAGCTTGCAGTTGCTCTGTCTTCCTTATATTCTGTCTGGACAAATTTGCAGCGTGAGGAAATATAATCACTCTAGGGCTGTCTCAAAAGCATTGCTCCATCACGAGTGCACAGACACAGTAATTTTCATTTGAGGCAGGGGGAAGGGAGAGTGAAACTACTTCCTATTAGCGGTGCAAAAGATGCAGCCTAATTATCTTAGCAGAAAATGAGAAAAGGCAAGCTTTCTTGTAAGCAGCATGAATCAGAACTGCAATGAATTTTTTTAAAAAAGAGAAAATCCTGCAGTACAGGAAGAAATTGGGAGATCCTTCATACCTGGTGTGCCAGCTCATGAGCAATCACTCTTGTTACTCTCTTTTTATCCATGGCTGACGATGTCGTGTCCTCGTGAAGGAGTGTTGTCTCTCGAAAAGTGATCAAACCCCAGTTTTCCATTGCTCCAGCCTCAAAATCAGGAAGAGCTACCAAGTCTAGATGAAGAACAAGGCACCAGTTTTTAAATAAACCAGTACTAAAATGAAAAAAACTTACCAAGTTTAATTTTAAAAAAAACCTAGTCAAACAGGCTAAACTTTAAGCTCATAGAACATGTCCATGTTCCATGCTCAACATCGTGGCGCCACTTGCAAACCTATGCCCATTTTGTTTATACATTTAATGAGTCCCACAAATCTCAATGAACATAGGAAACATATGCACTCTCTCAAACAACGTAACAAGGACTCCACTTAATTTTAGTTATGTAATTAACTATTTCCCCATGTTACAGTGATTAATTCTCCTCTACCTTTATACTATTAAAAACTAGGTTAAAAACAAACTCATAAGAATATATGAACAACAGATGCAAACTCACAAGAATATAAAGCATCTCACCTAATTTTTGAAGCGGGTATGTTATATTAAAATACTTCTGATAAAACTTGAGGAGCTCCACTGCTGTGTCTAAGGCATATTCAGTATGGTTCAACTTTTGTGGCACAGAATAGACAGATACCTATCACAGTGGAAGAAAGGAAAGGGGTGGGGGGTGGGGAGAGAGAATATGAAACTGAAAATCCCACGAGACGCATATGCTTCACTGATAGTTTTTAAGTGAGAAAAATGCTCTTATGAACACAGTTTTACTAAAGCACTTGGCAAAGGCAGCATTTGCAAGGCAGCTCAAAGAACCGATTTCTGTGTTTTATGGCTGAGAACCACCTTAGAGCTTACTTGTTAAACAAGGCAATAAAACGTAATGCAAACAACATCGGGACATTTCTAAAGAGTTCCGAAGTTCTGAACAGCTTCTACTGTGTAAATACAACCTTGTTCATGCTTTAGCTTTATGCTACTTTCTGAGTGACTCCACCAGCAACACTGGTGGCTCATGGTCGGAGGAAGAGAGGGGGGAGGCAGCGGCATCCTCCCAGTGGTTGTACTGGGTTTACTGGGACAGGGATGTGGCTTTGTGTCCTTGGGGAACCTTTGATTCGGTTGTGGCTGCTCCACAGGTGTGCACACCCCCTGGATGGATACTGGCCTCCTAGAGGACCCCTGAGCTCATCCCCATCGTCTTTTCAATGAGCCCAGGGGGGTGCATGTGCTTCTACCCCCCCCCCCATGAGCCACCACTAACAATCCACCAGAAGTGGTTATTATTCCAGAGATTAAAAAAAGAGAATACACGGGAAATCAAAAGCTGCCTTCACAATTGGCAGTAGCAGCTTCTGTGGCAAGGCAGAGCTGCCTTCCTGACACTAGCATCACATTAGCTTACCTGGATAGGGCTGAGGCAAGGCAAAGCAGTAGAGGCCTGCATTGCATGTGTGGACCAAGTAGAGACCAGGGTACCTGCGCAGCCCTGACCTTGCTGCCTCCCAGATACGCTGCAGTGAAGCAGGTGTCAGGAGTGCAGCTCCACGACTATGCTATACCCCATAGGCTGCTACTACCAACTGAGACTCTACAGAGCTAAATGAGTTTATGGCTCCGACACACAAAACTTCATATTTGGGTCAGCAGCGAGTTTGTGGCCACACCCAGGAAAAACGACCCAAGGAAGAAGCTACCCTTCCTTCTGCAAGGTTATTTGTAATACCACTGCCCCACCTGCGGCAGTTCACAAATATATACCTATGCGGCTTATTTGGTTTAGCTGAACTTTGAGATTCCTTCATAGTAATTTGAAACAAGCAAGCAGCAGCAGCAGAGCTGGCTGGTTCTGGTGGGTCTAGGCCAGAAAACCACAACCTACTTCAGACAGTGTATGCTGGCAGAAGGGAGGGGACACAGCTTTCTTCAATTCACAGAAAGGGTACTTCCTGAAAAATTCTGAGAATGAAAAAGCTTACGCTCAAGAGCTAAAGGAACGCATACCTGAATCCCATTTGTTTCCTTAGTGCGATTTGCCAAGTTTCCAACGATGATAGCTACTAGGTAAGTGCTCATTTTCACACTTGGATAGAACTCATCTTGAACCAATCCATCTGCCAGAGATTTGGTTGCTTTCTGGAAACACAAACAAAATGTAAGTGTTTAATAGAAACCTAGAGGCCCTGGGGCAAGAGTAAAGCTCAAAGATGCTTACCCTGTTTTGACACAGTAAAAAAAAAAAAATAGAGTGATGCAAAATATATACAGGCTAGAACTGGAATTAATAGGCAAAATGTTAAGTGTTGCATATCGATATTTCCCTAGGCCTGTATTGCCCAATGGTTTGCAATTAGTATTATGATGACTGAAACTAAATAGTTGGCAACATGTTTTATGAAAAACTTCACCCCCAGGGTAAGGCACCCTTTTTTCTGTCTGTTCCATGAAAAGTAGTTGAAACAGGGGAGAAATGTTCACCAGAAGAGTTAGGACACTCTCTCAGTTTTGGCTCTGTAGTGATGTCACACAATTAATTTAGCTCTGTGATATCACCACAAAGTCAATTCGGACAGAAGGCAATGCTTCCTGAGCTCACTCTGATGTGGTTTCATAATATCCTTTAGTCAAACCTGAATAGCTTCATGGCTACATGACATTACACTCCTTGTATGACCTCTGCTGCCTAAGCAAGCTGCTCTTATTTTTTAAGAAAAACTGTGCCGAAGCTGCAGAATGGACCAAGAAGCAGTGGCAAACGGGCCATGAATAGCTTGCAAAAAAGAAAGATAAAAAGATAAGCAAAGGATTAGGAAAAACTCATACGCGCTCAACTCCCACTATTGCCCCTACAGTTTTGATGCGGCAGTCCTATCACCACACATACATAGCATGAGGCTAATTTACTGATACACACAGACATTATATCTAACAGACTAAAACAAATGTAATGAATCCCGGATTCATATCTCATCAGTTGGGCCTCCCTAGAAGACACACTGCAGAGAGATATCCTATCTGCGGATTGCTTCTCAAACCACATTTTTTTAAATGTCTGGCCAGAACCAGAAGACAAAAAACTTGGTATAGGTATATAGAGAACACCAACACCACACGGGTGGCACTGTGGTCTAAACCACTCAGCCTAGGGCTTGCCGATCAGAAGGTCGGCAGTTCGAATCCCCGCAACAGGGTGAGCTCCCGTTGCTTGGTCCCAGCTCCTGCCAACCTAGCAGTTTGAAAGCACGTCAAAGTGCAAATAGATAAATAGGTACCACTCCGGCGGGAAGGTAAACGGTGTTTCCGTGAGCGTTCTGGTTTGCCAGAAGCAGCTTAGTCATGCTGGCCACATGACCCGGAAGCTGTACGCCGGCTCCCTCACCCAATAAAGCGAGATGAGCGCTGCAACCCCAGAGTCGTCCATGACTGGACCCAACGGTCGGCGGTCCCTTTACCTTTTATATAGAGAGCACCAACACCTGTCTGAGATTTAACTGACTTCTTGATTGCTATGGCTGAGTCCTGTTCCCTGTTCCATCAATTTCATAAATGCTTCCTCCCTAACTCCATTTGTCTCAAGCAGGGGTAGAGAACCTGCAGCTCTACAGATGTTGCTGGACTGGCTGGGGGGCTGATAGGAATTGGGTGTCCAACATCATCTTGCTGCCACTGGTTCTTCACCTTCTGGGTCTCCTGGATCTTAAAGAACATGGGCAAAATGGTGCTGCCGTGCTTTTCCATTTCACCCCACCCAGCACCATAAATAGCAACCAAAGAACTATACACAGCTACCATAACAGCACAGAGAACCAAGTACTGTACCACATTTCCCAGTTGGAAAATCATAGACCTTACTGCATTTAACCTTCCAATGGAAAGTGAAGGGGTTACCAAATGCAACACCAGATTTTGGGAGCAAGCAGGAGAAGGCTATTGCCTTCATAACCAGCTTGTGGACTTCTCAGAGGCATCCAGCTGGCCTTTGTGGGAAAAAGGACTTTTTGTATGGCTCTTTTGTTTCCAAGTTCCCTATAGCCACACAATGCCAACATATTCACATTTTTCTGCATCATAAAAGCAAAGGCAAAGCATGGAATGCCCTGTCATGTGATGAACTAAACAGCTGTTTTGTGCCAACAACCATGAGCACATTATTAAGAATATAAGAGCAAAGTCCCATCTAGTCGGGCATTCTGTTCCCATAGTGGGCAATGAGATGCTTACGGGAATACCACATGGAAAACGCAAAGGTGTTCTCCAGTTTGTGATCACCAGCCACTAGTATTCTGAGGCATATATTATATACCAGTGGCTCGAAGCCTTTTTCAGCTTGTGAAACAGATCCTCTGATAGACAGCATTCTGGGGGCTGCAGGTAGGCCGGCCACAGACAGACATGGGCAGGACAGTGGTTCCAACTCTTAACTTTCTACAGTAGGGCTACATTACAACCATGCAAGAGTCAGAGGTCTCTCTCTCTCTCTCTCTCTCTCTCTCTCTCTCTCACACACACACACACACACACAGACACACCCCTCCCTCTCCATACAGGTGAATAAGAGGCATCACCACAGTTCAAGGTCACATTCCAGCCAGGTTTAAAGCACTTAAGGAGCAGAGGCAGTGTAGGGCATGACCTCAGGATAATTCCAAGGGTGGGAAGAGAGGCACTGAGGGGCACCTTCAGCCAGAGGTGCCCATGCTATATATCCAGTGGAGCATAGCAGCATAGGTACCCATCTCCCACGAACAAGAATATGGCAGGATTTTACCTTTGGCATATTTGACAAAGCAGAATGCTGATCATCTCTCTTGACAGAGACTTGGAAAGTGGCTTTGAATGCTGGTTCATCAAAGCACGGAAAAGCTGACCTTGCTGACAAGGGTTCAAACTGGGTTGCTGCAAGCCACCTGATGAAAAGCAAAAGAAAATCCATTTTCTATTATCATGATTAGCCATTAGCTGTTGAGAAAAATATACTTAAAAGGAAAATTATATAGCCCTATGCATTTGTTCAGGAAAGGCAATACTGCTACCCTGTCAAAAATTGTACCAAAAAAAAGGCCAAATTTATTACTATGACATTAGGATGACATGAATATTTGGCAATGCAGCTCATTTATTATGGTGTATATTTATTACTTCAAAATTTCATATGAGTATTAAAAATAGTTTCTCAGGCCACCTGTAAACAAGCTCTAAGGAGATGTCTACCACTGTACCTTTTAGGTTCCTTATACTAGCCCTAGCTTAATGTACCTTGCAAAAGATCTGCTGTATCCTAATGGATTAAGCTACACAAAGATCTGGCTTTGGAACAAAAATTCTAGATTGAATTCTAGAATTTGGTTTTGATCA
The DNA here is from genome assembly GCF_964188315.1 of Podarcis muralis. Lineage (NCBI taxonomy): Eukaryota > Metazoa > Chordata > Lepidosauria > Squamata > Lacertidae > Podarcis > Podarcis muralis. Next base: position 29,694,335 of record NC_135665.1, read on the forward strand.
AGGCTTGATAACAAAAACCAAACTTAGTTTACAGTCTACATATATGCCTGCATTCTAACTAAAGGAACAAAAACTAGTGGAGAGGATGAACACTTTCCTTTTTACTCCTGAAGAACACTTTAGCAGGTTTAATTCCCAGACCCAAAGGCACAGTCAACAACTGCAACATCAAAAGATTACAAAAGAAGTTTTCCTTGTTCAGAATGCTTGAACTTTTCAACACATACTTAACATTTTATGGAGTGCCTTGAATATTCAAAACACTTTGCATATACTCAGTAATTCTTAGAACAATCCAGTTAAGGAAAGCAATGTTATCATCTCCATGTTGCACATGGTCTAAAACTGAATGTAGCTTGCCCAAATCTATCTACTAGGTTTATGGTAACAAAGAGATTTGAACTAGGTTTATAATTTCGTTTTGGGCAGTACACTGCATGTAGATCACTTGAAAAAATTCAAGGAGGTGGCAGGTTCCTTAAATTATGAGTGAGAATCCTGTGAGCTTCCAGATACTGCTGTACTTCAACTCCCATAATGTATTACAAATGAGGCAGAAATACATTATTTCCCAACTTTACCTTTTTGTTGAATTTCTGTTGTCATTGTTATAAGCGATTCGGTAAAAGCCAGAGTAACTTTCTGATAAATTAGAGGAATACTCCATGTTGATGTTATATTGTTGTCCTACAAGGAGAGCCTCGGGGGCAAAAATTGCAATCTGGTCATTCAGTGGATATTCCCGAAGCTCGGCTTGCTTTGGCTGGCTTGAGCCTGATGAAGAAAGAGTTACCTTGGTAATGTTAAGTTTTGAGCTGTGAAGAATGATATGCCAGGTCACCTGGAGGACTTTCACAGTTATCTGGACTGAACCCCAAAACTTCATAGTGGTTAAGTTTGGCTGCAAGACAATATCATAATGTACTGGCACAACAGCACTTGGTAGCCTGAAATTTGCCCATGGAAAGGGCTTTCCGTTTGTTGCCAAAGGATATATATCGTCCATTGTGTGGTTTTGCTTATGACAGCCTTCTTTGGTAAAGGTACATTTGGGAAGAAGGTAGATTGCCATTATTACGGAGACAGCAATCACAAGAACAACAGCACAAATCACTGTGGTCCTTACAGATGGTGCAGAACATGATCCATCTGAACTCTGCCTGTAGCCCACTGTGTTACCACGCAGGCCTGTGCTTCTATTCATAAAAGACATTCCCAGAAGTTTGGCTGACGATTCATAGTCCTCTTCATCCTCATCCATTTCGTGATCTCCAAGACCACGGACAAGGAGCCGAGAACTCCTTGGCTCATACTCCACTTCGTCAGGCTCCAAGGGATGCAAGCAGGGCTCTTTAGCCAGGTCAACCACATCAGGTTCTTCTTCAAACATGCTGTTTTCAATCATATTCCTAGGTAATGGAATTCGATCTGAAACACAAAAGAAGCATATCAGCTGTTTGAATTGTTGGATGGTTGGGGCTTTGGGGCTTTTCAAGCGTAGTTTGCATGTATGCGGATGGTTGTGTCTCTCATTATGGTACCCATGAAGGAACACAGTGGACATGTGTTCATGCAGGGACAGCTTTATGCAGAAGATTTAATTAGCAAAAGTTGCTTAACAAGTGGATGAGTCCATTTCTATGCTAGCTGTAGCCAACAATGTGCCATGATAGTATGGAAATTGGGGCTATCTACTTGGCAAGGGGCTCTTACGCAAGGGGCGCCTGAATGAAACTACCAACACCACAAAGTAATACTTCTTACATGAAACCTGTACCACATATAACAGTTTTATGCTATACTTTCACCACCAAACACTGTGCATTAGAAATGCCTTAATTAAAATGCAATAGATCTAGACTTTTATAAAGAGTATTAATGTAATACTAACTGTTTTAAATCTGGACAAGCAGCAGTTCAGAGCAAGCCATGAAATGGAAATCATGTAATACAGAATAGCCTGTGCTCTGAGCACCCGTGACAAGATTCCTGCTCAATCTTTTATCGAAAACCTCCAAGAAGGATTGAAGTGCCTCCGTTAGTTCATGCATAAGGATTTTTACCAAGTCAGACCGACAAAGTCAGCATAACACTGGCTTCTATCTGTGACTTTTACCAGAACATAACATGCACCACAACTAAATCATTGACATCATCATCATCATATGCATTTGGTTAAAGACTTTCCCAAACTATGGCTCACATTTACATTTATTCATCTTTCTTGCCTTTCTATGCTCAAAGGCAATTGAGGCAGCACACAACTTTATAACAACTATGTCGTATAAAACCTCACCTGACTTTTTTTTAAAGCAAAGCTTCAATAAAGACCATTTGAGTCCAATAATAAAATTCTCCCCCACCCTACCCTTCAAAGCAAACTCATTAAAAAGGGGGGAAAGCATTAGCAAGCAACATTATGCCAATAACTTGCCAAGTATAACCAGCACTATTTTCATTATTATGCAAATTATTTCGCTGCAGAAAATTGTACTTCCCAAGCTAGCTGCCTGAAGCTGATCGGAATTGCTTTATTTGTTTAACAAATTTTTTTACACCGCTTGATTGTAAAAAGAAAACCAAACAAACAAACCTCAAAGCGATGTACAAATGATAAAACAGTAAAACCAAGAAAAAATATTTAAATTGTAGTCCAAAACATATGGAGGACACTAGTTTGGTGAAGGCTACCTTAGAGAGCACAGTAGAATTGCTGCTATTATGATAGCTGTATCACAGATGTTTTCATAGCACTTCTTTCCCCCAACCCATTGGCAATGACTGGTAGACTATTAAGACCCATTTAAAAGATAGTAGGCATTTAAATCAACATTCAAAGCGGTTGGACACTGAGTAGCAAATGCTCACCATACCATCTCTCATTGATGTGCATTAGAGGAAGGGAGAAATGGTGTAGAACATGCATCTAGCTGAAGCAAAAGGGCTATACATTAATTGGTGTCCAAATTCCTATACTTTAGTTAATATTGACCTGTGTTGCACGCAAAAAGGGAATCTGATCAGGTTTTTCTAGATCCTTTGTTGCTACAAGATTATGTAAATGCTAAAAACTGGAGAACTGTGAAATGCCCACATATAACTGCAGTAACAGCAGCTTCTGAAACTTAACATCTGTTTTAAGAGTTTCTCACCTGAGCTTATTTATAAAGATTTGCTACAAAACCCTTCAGGCAACTTTGGTTCAAGTCCTTTGCAGAGAAAGGTATGCTGAACAACTTGTTCTGCTGAAATACCCGGCAGATGGTTACCCTTCACCAGTTTAAGGGAAACTTTTCATATATTAACTTATGAACGTGAAATGGGAGTTGGGGGGATCAATAGAGACTGTCTGCAACATCAAAACTCCAACTCTGATGTGTCAGAAAGTAAAAGTTACACATGTCATATGTGAATTGAAAAACCATGTCTTTCATATTTAAAGTTAACAAGTTCACTGTAAGCTGTGTGGTTAAAGCTGTATATTTAATTACATGCAACTGACTCACCCACATTTTCATGGTTCCTGAAAACTGGGAGTAGATGTAAAAAGTTAGTTGCATCCTGTATTGTTGTACCACTTTCGTTTACTTAGAAAACTACCCACAGCTGACATCTGCATAGGCCATGTTTCCCGCATCTTTAGTCTAATGCGCTTTAAAAATAGTTTTCAATATTTCAACATTTTAACCAGTGAAAGGAACAAATGAGTACAAATCCTACTCGACTCTTTTCCTCTAAAATGAAAGCATAGCTCTTTCCATCCCTTTCAGGGTCACTTAAAATTATTTGCACTGCTCATTGCTCTCGCTAGGAAACAACTCCATGAACATATAGTTAATGGTGAAATTGTGAGGTATTGCAGGAATATAGGGAAGACAGGACAAGCCATATTTCATTGAACTTGTTCCTCCTTGGTGAGGGAGGGGGGAAATGGGTTATGAACTCCCAAATATAAGTAGCATGTGAACAGCAAGAATTTCAGAAACACTTGACTAAATTCTAAAGAACAAAATTGCTGAGATACGTTGAGCAACACAATCCTTAGGAATTCAACCTAAAAACCTAACAAGAAGGCAAAGTCAAAAGCTGTATCTCATTGAAACAAATGGAACACAGAGGGTACAATCAGAACTTCTTCAAAGGCTGCACTTGTCAAAAATCCTCCCCCTCTCTTTATCTGTCCTCTGCACTCAGGAAATCTTAGAAATCAATGTGGAATCCAGGTCTCTTTATAAACTGGACTTCATAAGACTCCAAAAGGAACTTGCACATTCCAACTTTTCTGCACGCTTGTCAAAAAGGAAACCCAAAACAAAGTTTTTAAGAGGCACACCCACAAAAATGGTGCTGAAGGACAAACTGCTTGTTTTCCACAATATCTTCCATTGGTGGTTCCTTTAAGGATTGCACTAGCAGTCTGGCAGCCATTTTTTAATAACATGATGGGGGCCAATCACTTGGGTCTTTCCAAAGAATCAACACACACATGCAGCAGACTACCACTTCCATGGTTGGGACCTATCTGATCAATTCCCATCATATAGCTGTGTATTTACAACATTAAACTTAAATTGGTCTTTCGCCCCCTTGGCAACTTAAATCAATTGTTTAAATTAATTCACCCTGTTATTCATGTGTTTCTATAAAAGGTTTAATCAGCAGACTAGAGTCCCCTTTGCCCTTGGAGAATTACCTGTTGTTTTCCTTTATGCAATCCATCTCTCTGTCAGTATTTGACTGTAATGTAATAATTGTTTGAATCTGTGGGGGGTATTTTATTCCACCGTAGAGTTATCATTATGATTATAGCCTCTCTTCAATAGTGTGGTGCTAATACTAGTACACATCCGGCCGGGTAAGCCAAAACAGAGTAGCATACGAATGTCAGCAGAGCAGATAAGGGTCTTAACAAATGAGATTTGGATTATGGCCTTCTGCATTCTTAACCTGGCTGACCTTAATATTCCATCAGAAAGTGTCAATAGAAATAAAAACTACTAATGTAGTGGAAAATGGCCAAAATGCTATGCTCATTCTCATTCAATCCTATACCAATCCTAGTTTATTTCTAATTCTTTCTTTCAAAGCATCTTTTAAAAAATTAGTAATTAAAATTCGTTTAGTTGCATGCTCTTATCACATCCTTCCAATATACTCATTAAAGCGTAATCAGCTTGCCTGGAAGGGGGAAAGGCTAAGTATAAGCACATCCCTAAATCTGATACGTCAACCACATAACCAGTGTTAGAAAATGAGAAATGAAAGCTAGGAGCTAAATGGCACCTTAAACCTAGGTTATGGGCGCAACAATGGAATGTCTAGGCACACTTTTTAATAACAAGAACACAAGGCTGAAAATTAATGAATTGCAGCTAAAGTCTTACATTCATTTTTCACATGGTCTAGTCATCTTAAGACTACAAAGACCCCTTAATATTCTTATGAGGGTCCCTCCAAACGGTGCCTTTCTGTAAGGCCAGCTGAGAGGCAGAACCTATCAGCTTGCCTGATGCTGTGATTTCTTGGAAGTCAAGCAGGCAGGGATTTCTCTTCCCACACCCTCAGTGTCAGGAGTGGAGATTTTAATCTGAAATCTTAGGCACAGTGCTGAGTCCAGAGCTCAGAAATTGCTCGCTTTTTAGCACCTAGAGCAAAATGCGCCTAGAACAATGGGAGTTTTGAACGCTGCACATAACATTATGTTTTCTGAACATAGTGGTATGAGAAAACACCTGTCATTCTGTAAAAAGAATCGAAGTCTCTTCTACAAGAACGCAAGACAACTTTTACTCCAGTACCTCCATTAAAACCTAATGATTCCTTGACCTACCTTTGACAAATACCTTGTCTTAGCACATTAAACTCTCAATTCCAGAGATGCCAAACCAAAGCCAAACATGTTGGAACACCTCAAACTGTTTCTTATGGAAATAGCACACAGTTCAAATAACGGTTAAGGCAAACCAAGAACACAACCACATATGCACATAGACTTAGTCACACTGAAGAAATAAAAGACTTAAATTGAGAACTGAAAACAGACTATAGAACACAATACATAACCATTATCTCTCGGATCTTTTGGTTACATTGCAGGTGTAATATACAAAGGATATTGCTTTATGGTTTTAAGCTTAACCGACTTTAGCCATTCCATTCTCTCAATTTTATCTCTGGCAAACTCAGTTTCGTATGGTGATACTACTGGTGTCAAGTAATAGCTTACTAACAAATAATTTCATCCATTTTTTTGACTGATTGGGTGCTAGCAAACACAATGCACGTTTACAAAAAAGTTATAAGGAATCATGTATTTAAATGGTTTTATGAGTCAGCCAGAAACTAGAGGTTTCTCCTCAGGCCCCTGAGATTCAGTCAACATAACAAGGCAGTACCGAGAAGAAGATAAATCTTGACTAGAGACCAGAATACATTTGCATCTCACTGATAATGATTTTTCTGTCTATACTGCATTTACACTACTTTGTCTTCCGTCTGTTTCTATGATTCTATAGGCAGGGGAAGGAGGAAGAGGCAGGAAGAAAAAGGAGGAGACTCATGTCTGTAGTACAGTAAATGACTTGTGGGGGCAGGTTAATGGAAGGCATTGGTGGGGGATAAGAAGGGTGGGGGGTGAAAGAGAGAGAGAGAGAGCACTTCCCCACTGAGATAGGGAAAGTGGTGGTTTAAAAAAGGGGGGAGAAGTTTGAGTAAAGCAAAGATGAAAAGACACTGAAAGGAACATGGTGGTTTTTAAACAATGGAAGAGGTTTGAATAGAGCCCAGATGGAAGGGCACTGAGATGTGGTGTTGTTTTTTTAAGTTTTAACGGGGAGAAATAGCAGAAATGGATACAACACAGATGTAACTGAGTAAGAAAAAAACCAAAACATAATATGTGATTACCCTCTGAAACAGAAATACTTATACTTCCTGTTCTGCCAGAACAAGAGTAAGCTTTGGCAGATCAGATTATGTGTCTCCTTTCCCTATTCAAGTGCTGTGGCTTAGAAGCAAGCAAAGAATTTAAATGCCAATATACTCTGCTGCCTGAATGACGCTTGCTGTAACATATGAATTCTTTAAAACACAATCATGATTCACAAGGCCTACAGGGCCGAAAGACACCACCTGCACTGTTAGGAGGAAGAAAGATGAGGGAGCAGGAAGGCACAGGCAACATCAGAGCCCGTCTCCTTCCCTCTACCAAACAAATGTTATATCATTTTTAAAAAATCATAGAGTTGGGACCCTGTGTTTTAGTCATTTAAAATTGTAAACTGCCTTGGGTGCCTCGTCAGAAAAGCTATATATAAATGCAACAACAACAAGAAGAAGAAGAAGAAGAAGAAGAAGAAGAAGAAGAAGAAGAAGAAGAAGAAGAAGAAGCAGCAGCCATCCAATGGAGGGGGTTAATAAGACGCAAGATAAAATATCCCAGGATAAGAGACCATGTGAATTGAACCAAAGTGGCATTGGCCCAGTAGCCCATTTCTTCCTAATCTATATCATTTAAGGAAAAGGATTTCAGGACACTTTGGAGGACATTTGTATGGTCTTACTATAGTATCTCCAGTCTCAGGAAAAGGACCTGCTGCAGGTGCCAGTGGTTAAAAATGCAATAACATGCTCCATAAATGAAACCTTGACATGTCTCAGACGAATGCTTGAGGAACATTCTTATGTACAGGCAACTAAGAACTATACCAAAGCAAAGGAGTACTGTCCGTTCTATCTATCTATCTATCTATCTATCTATCTATCTATCTGTTTTTATATTGTAAACTGCCCTGTGATCCTTAGATGAAGGATCCTATAGAAATGTAATAAATAACAATAATAATAATAATAGTTACTCACTATACTTTCTCAAAACACTAATCAAAGGCAGGAAACCATTTGTTAGGTGGGGAAAAGGGTTTACTTTTAATCCATCCACCTCTCTCGCCTGCAAATGGCCCCCAGCCCCTTTAAGCAAGTTCTACTCTCTCACTTCCTGCCACAGCAAGTTTTTAAAACCAAAAGCCTTGCCCAGTTAGTGAGAAACAAACAGCCTTGGAGTCACTTAAGGGGAGGTGGGGTTGGTGGGTGGGATGTATCATTAGTCCTTCCCACACCTGGAAGGTCATTAGTCCTTCCCACACTTCAAATGCTCCTGTCCCTAGATCAGAGAAAGTAAGCTGTGCCCTCCAGCTGTTGTTGGACTACAACTCCCATCAGTCCCAGCCAGCATGGCCAAAGGTCAGGATTAATGGGAGTTTAATCCAACCAGAGGGCATCATATTTGCAACATCTGCCTCTGGTTATGCTGGCAAATCCGGATTTGGAATCATGCCTTTATGAAGGTAACATGTTGTCCCATGCATCTCTTATTTCTTGTGATAAACTATTGTGAGCGTTTTGCGCAACGTGCATGAATTCAATTTAAGCAGTACAAAGTTTTACAGACTAAAGCCACACACAAGGCCTCTATATAGGGGGAAATTCCCAGGTTCCAATATTGATTCTGGGTTTTTTTGTTGGTTTGTTTTTTGTTTTTTTTGTATGTATGTGCTACTGCTTCATAAAGCTTTTTTAAAATGTAGGAAAAGATCACAGAGATTCTTCCATAATTTTAGCATTCTATCTATTTTAAACGGCTTTAAGACATTTTCACACCTGTGAACTGTTACTCTTGCATTCTGCCTAACAAGTTTCCCTGACATCATCAATTTGATGGTGCCAGATAATGTTTGCCACTCCAAACTGTCATGTAGTTTGGAGATTTGAGAGCACCCCTTGCATTTTACAGCTAAATTCTGGCAGGGAATGAAATCTTATACGTGAGAAACAACACAGTTGGTAAAAACAGGAGCGAATCTTATGACACCTTACAGGCAAACAAATGTTTTATGCCATAAGATTTCATGGACTACATTTCACTTCATTAGGTGCATGAAATGTTGTCCTCCTAAGTAAGAACACAATTATCTTCTGACTTCAGTTTACAATCCCCCGCCTCAACTATATGCATATATACACACATGTAACACAGGGCAACACTTCATTCATCTCCTGAAATAAACTAGTCTATGAAACCTCACACCATGTTTATTAAGTCTTGAAGGGAGCCACAAGACTCACTGCTGCAATCGTCATGTAAATAGTATGGGAGTAAAACAAACAATTAATTTTGCAGTTACACTGAATGGCTTCAAAGGTTTTAACTTTTTATAACACACACACACCCCCACAGCTGCTAACAATCCTTGCACTAAGAACTCAAGTAGTAGTCTTGGTTCTCCTTTTGTTTAGGCAAGATGTGGTTTGTGGATTTTCTCTAAATAGCAATAACTTTTAAAAAAGGAGATATGCAAGTTTATTAAACAAAAATAATGGTCAATTATTTAGAGTTCATGGGTAGAGAAGGCAATGCTTCTTGTCCCAGACACTGAAGTGGTTCGCTAGGTGTCCCCGCCCCACTAAAGTCAAGTTTGTTGGCCTACTGAACAACAGTCAGCATGTCTAAGGTTTGTCGCCATCTTCCATCCTAGCATTGAGCCTTTGGGCTGAAAACAAAACCGACACAGCAGGGACATTTGAGCAAACCGGCGCATAGTTCGAAGGAGCTTTGGAAATGGAAAAGTCAATAAACCAAGAGAGCAAGTTACAACAGGTTGGGGAGCGTTTGCCTCATTCAAGATGGGGCTGCTGCCCCAAGGCCAAGGTTGTGGCTCTTCGCAGGTACCCTTCCAAAGAAGGGCTCTTGTCCACACGGACAGGTCACCCCAGCCCCACTGAAAGCTCTTCCTCCCTGGAAGGGTCGCCTAGCTGGGCGCTCCTACTTTTCCAATCCAGAGGCGCTGGTGCGCCTCAGAAGCGCCTCGCTTCAGGCCACGAGGCGGCTTCCTCCCGCCAAACTTTCCTTTCCAGGAGCCTCGGGGGTCGGCCCAACTCGCTTAGCTCAGAGCTTCAAGTTGCGGGCGGAGGCGAGGCGGAGGGTCGGCGCGCGCGCATGGCTCCTTCACCCCGGCGCTTTCCTTTTGGGGAGGCGACCCCCTGACCTTCAGGCTGCGCGCGGCCTTGCGCGGATGCAGCAAGTCTCCCTTTCCCGGCACAGCCGCCGGGGCGCACGGCCTCTCTCTTGTTGCCGCCTCGGGGCCGGGTGCTTTCTGCCACCCTCGGAGCTCTCCTCCAGCAGCAGCAACAGCATGAGGGGCGAGGAGGAGTCTGGTTACAGCTGGCGAGCCGAAAGGCCAGACAGAGAGACAGAGGGGAGGAAGGAGCTGTCGTACTCACCGTTACTGGGGAAAGGCTCCATTTTCCCGCGAGCAAAAAGCCCAAACAAGGCGGGGTGGCGGGAGGAGGAGAAAGACGCACGCAAATGAAGAAGAAGAAAGCAGAAACCCGCCGCTGCGGCTCCTCCTCACTCCGCTTCCTCCGCCCCGCAGGGAGACAGCTGCATGTTGCCCGGGCGGCTGCGGCGGCCGGTGCTCAAATCCGCTGCATGCATGCAATAATATCGGTCGACAGCAGGGAAAACAACAGCCCGGATGACGACGAAGGCCAAAAAAAGAAAAAAAAAGAAAAAGAGGGTCTCCGGCGTTGCTGCGCTTCCCCTTCTTCTCGGCACGGCGGCGTCCCCGGCTAGCTTCGCCTCTCGCACCAACCCCGGCCGACCATTTTCTGCTCCGGGGCTTGTGCAATCCCTCCCCCTGCCTGGGCTGGGCTGCTTCAGACGGAGCAGCGCCTGCCGCCTCGGCTGCAAGAGCAGGCGGTGGGAGAGGAAGCGCGCAGCTTGCCTGGCTAGGCGCCTTGCTCCACGGCCGTCGGCGCCACATCCAGGAGGAGAGGTCGACGCGCCGTTTCGCAGCACTTGCAGTATCTGTTCCTGTAGTTGCGTGTGTGTCATAGCTGTCAACTTTTCCCTTTTCTTGCGAGGAATCCTATTCGGAATAAGGGAATTTGCCTTTAAAAAAGGCAAACGTTGACAGCTATGGTGTGTGTGTGTGTGTGTGTTAATCTGGAATAATTCGCCATCGTTGTTTCCTATATGGCCATTGATTTGCACGCCCACCCCACCCATAACCGGATTAGAATCGGATCCGGCTGCGATCCTAAACCCAAGCATAAATCCCTCTGAGCCAAGTAGACGTGAGCTCTGAGTAAACACGCTTAGGATCGGGTTGCTAGCCATAAACATGCAATAAAGACATCCTAGGAGCTACCATTTCCCCAGCCCTTGGTTGTGAGCGCAAGTAATATGTCTGTTTTAAGAGATCGGGGGTGGGGGGGAGTAAAATTATTTTGAGTATGCATTTGCCGCTTCTAGGGCTTTCCCCCTCCCATCTTTAACCTTTCCACGTTTCACTGAATCAAACAGGGCGTAAGAATTACCGCGCATACTGTTCCTATTGGGTAAAAATTCTGACAGGGCACCTCTGCGTGACAACTGCGTAGCAAGTAGGAATTTGGCAGCCGATACTTCTTCCCCACATCAACTGATAAATTATGTTCCTCCCAACAGCTGGTAAATGTGGTGTGATATCAGTATCATTTTCGAACTGGAACCTGGTCATTTTGGAGGTGAGGATGACCCATAAGGGAAATGACAGTGCAGTAGTTTCATGGTTTGTCACCAAATGGTAACCTGATGCGTGTTGGCCAAGCAGCTTTTAAAAGAAACAAAAACGGCTAAGGAAAACCAGCTGGCCATATACTCAGCAAGATTTGACTATGCATGTTGAACCAATCCACCTCCAAGTTAATGTCACGGGCATTGCCAATTAAGATCAAATGCAAGCTCTGCCCTCTTCTGTTGAATCATAGGATCCATCTTTTGGCCAAGACCTATATTTTGGGTTCCCATTTCCCCAGTCCCTTGCCCTGCCCCAATTTTGGCTATTGTTGGTGTGTCTAGATGCACTTGACTGTGGTGCACCCATGAGTGGTGGATTAAAATGCTGTATCGCAGATGACACCCTCCCAGTTGTGTGTCTGATTTGTGGTGGCCCAAAGCATGTTCTGTGATTGAGACCTCCAGTTCTTGATTCCCCCACCCCATACATGTTTTGGCTGCTGCTGGTGAGCATTAGTGTGCTTGACCGTGCCATGCACTTGGAGGGGGCTGTGGGCAGGTGGGATCCAATGCCATCTTGTAGAAGACCCTCACCTGGATGCGTGGGTGCATGATGTGTGGTGGCTCAAAGCGTATTTTGCTGGTGGCACCTCAGTTCTTGATTTGTTATGATCCTAGGATATCATCTTGCATTTTGAGCGTTTCACAAGCATGGTAATTTGGATTGGTGAAAATTATTGTCGTGTTTGCAGTGGAGAGTCCCCCAAGAAATTGCCCCATTAGACAGTTGCCCTATGCCAGAAATATATGCTGTTTTCTTGGCTAAAACTGAGAATCTCATAGATGTGTTAGCCTTCATTACAGGATCTCCCTCATAATTTGGCTACACAACTTTATTAATGCATTCTGTGTTGTTACAGTTGCCTGACCCAGTTCCCATTAAAAAAACCAACACCAAACAATTCATACTCTGTCTCAACACAAAGCTGTAAGAGGTCTATCATGTCAACTGCTTTATATACTGGTCTTATTATGAAGACCGAGGTTATGTGACTCACAATGGTTATTATATTGTACAGCTTCTGTTTATTTTCCTCAAAAGCTTTTGCAGAAAACTCAATAAGCTGCTGTGCAATTAGCACCTTTTTCCTGTTCATGACAGGATGTTAGAAGCATCTTCATCTGATCTACTGTACCATCCATTTTGAGTGCTCTCTTGCAGTTTCATTGTAGTCTTTGTACTTGGTACAAATTTGGTAATGCATGTGCCCTGTATCCCTTGTACTACTGGTTAGGGAAATAAAATGCAAAAAGGACATACAAGTTCTTTTTAAAAATCTAAGTATGCTAATCAGGGAGAATATTTCAAAAGCCATGCATGGCAAAATCCATGACTGCATACCTTTCTGTAGGGGTCCAGCATTCAGTTAGCAGCCCCCCTTTTAACACATCTGGCAGAGAATCTGCTTTCTATGTAGTTCCCCATATCCAGGTTTTCCTGTTCAAGTTGTACAGCCCCTTTCCAAAATAAAAAAATCCTTTTTTTTTGTTTTGACTACGGCAGACCAACACGACAGTTACCTACCTGTAACTGTCCCTTTCCACCCACCTCTTAGAGAGGGGTGACTTTCCCTCCTTTTTGCTGAAAGGCAAATAGGCACTGTTCTGAATGTGCCCAAGTGTGGTGTGCAAGCAAGAATGCAGAGCCAGGCAACATTTTCAAAAGGAAACTTCCGTTTATTGTAAAGTAAAAAAGGATATGAAAGCATATAAATCACAGTGCAGTTGAGGACTAATTTATGTACAGCAGCCTAAGCAGGTGCATTTGATTATCACTCTAACACATTCATAACTCTAAGTGGAAGAATTTAAGAATTCCATACAGGAAAAATGGAAGGTTTGGAGTACAACCAAGTGTCATACAAATTCCCAGAGACAGAAATGGGTTGTAAAGATATACTTCTCTTGGCTCAGATTGGGAAACGCCTAGCTGCCGGGGGGATGAAAAGATGTGGAGGAGCTCTTGATTAAAAGCAGGAGTGGGATGCCTCATGTCTGCAAGGTTCATCCATCTGGGATATGCTCCAAACCTGAGGCACCAGGACCTCCTTCAGAGCTTTGGAGCCTTCAGTCCAATGAAAGCTGCCGTTGTGAGAGCACCTAGAAAGAGGAACCAGGTGCTCAAAAAGGCTAATTAACATTTCAAAAACAAATGTCCTGGATATGCTTTTACCTCTCACAGATGTGTCTACTTGTGGGAGTGTGAGGGAGTGGTTTTAATGACATCCAAATGAAAGGTGAGCATGTTTCCTTGCTTACCTGAGAAAATGGTAGGGCCCCAAATTTTTATGGCTCTTCTCCTTGCCCCAGGGAAGATGTGCAGCACGATTTATGCTGACTTAACAATTTTTAGATAAACAACCCTTGATCTACCCTTAGCCTTGCTTTGAATGATACATAATGGGGAGAAATTAACCTCTAGCCAGGCAGTGCGCTTTAGCAACAGGCCTGTATCAGGGACTCCTTTTTGAGGTTTGAATATGCCGTCTTGCCTTGCTGTTCTGCTGCAATTAAAGCCAGGATGCTTGCATACATGTCATGTAGCATTCAATGGAGACAAGAGGGCCAGAGCAGGGAGGAGGAAGGCAAAGGGGAATACCCAGACTGCATTATGGCTGACACCCCCACTGGTCTCTTGAGATGAACCAAAATTCTGGTGCCCGGGTCCTCGGGCAGTCCTCGGGTATGTGTCTGAGGCCTTCTAGCTATCTTCTGCTTCTTGAAGTAGTTGCAGATATCCATAGCTAAAGAAAAAACAACAGCTCTGCTTCTTTGCTTTCTCTAACAACCTAATACAGGAAAACGCTGTACTTTTCCTTTCTACTTTCAATTGATCAATCCTGTAGCAAGTAAGTTTCTGTTTCCCAAGAAAGCAATTTTTGCTTCCCATTTCCTGAGAACCATGTCAGCACTTTTCATTTCTGTTTTTGGCCACTGTCTCCACCTACCTCTCAAAAAGCAGGAGCAGGTCCAGGAACACGCCAAACTCACCACCTGAGTACCACAACACCTGTTTGTATTATCATTGTATTTCTAGGGTTTCCAAATCTTGTAACGTTTACAGAAGCAGCATCACTCCATCAGAACAAGCAGCATGGAGATAAGCTGTCTGCTGGTCCAGGAAAGCTCTTTTCCGGAAAAGTGCTGTCCTGGCGTGGCATCCATCCTCAATAAGAGCGGTCTCAGAGATCACTCTAAACCTCAGGATGTGAGTGTGCTTACTACTAAATGTACTTCTTTATTGTAAGTGAACCCTTGACCTTCTCCTGTGGGCTCCCCCATGGATAATACACAGCCATAATGGCTAGTAGCCATTGATAAGACTTATCCATGAATCATGATCAATCATGAATCATAACCTTAAGAAGAGCCCTGCTGAAGGCCCATGTAGTCCAGCATTCTGTTCTTACAATGGCCAACCAGATGTCCATGTGAAGCCTGCAACCAGGACACAACAGTACAGTCATACCTTGGATCCCGAACGCTGCAAACCCGGAAGTGATTGTTCCAGTTTGCAAATGTTCTTTTGGAACCTGAACATCTGACGGGGCTTCCGTGGTTTCTGATTGGCTGCAGGAGCTTCCTGCAGGCAATCAGAAGCCGCAAGTTGGTTTTCGAAAATTTTGGAAGTCGAATGGACTTCCAGAATGGATTCCATTCGACTTCCAAGGTATGGTTGTACTCTCCCCATTTGTGTCTCATCAACTGAATCAATGATCATCCTTTTATAAGAGCTGTTTAACTGGATCACAAGAAACGAGCAGGAAAATGGCCAGTCCAGTGTAGTAGTGTGAGGCTGCTTAAGAAATAATTGTAAACAATTAAAATTATTATTAGGATTGGAATGACGCTTGTAGTTAAAAGTTGGACTATGGTTTTATTGAAGATTTAATAGAATTGGATTAACAGAGAAGAGGCAAGAGGAATAGTTAACATGAGGAACCACAAAAGGGGAGGAGGGAAGTCAAAGGGAACTTATGGAAATTGTCTGTTTATGATTATGATTGTTTGTAAACCTAAAAATCTAAATAAATTTTTAAAAAAGAATGACATGATACACACCAGAACTGGTTAATTGATACCAAATTAGTTCAGTGCTATTATATCAAACCTTGTATTATCAGCTGCCAGTTTTTAACTCTGAATTTCTTCAGTACCCCAAGATCACCAGCGACAGACATGGGAAACGTTTTATGTAGGGTATAATATGTAACTCGTGCTAATGGTAAAAAATATACACAGTGAAACCATGGGTGTAGCTAGAATTTATTTTAGGGGGGGCAGGCTTTATGTTGTGGGGACAGAACCAAGTCATCTGTGACGCAATTGGTCAGTTAGTTGAGCATTTTTATTTATTTACTTCATTTAGGAGGGGCAGTTGCTCCCCTTGCAACCCCATGGCTATGCCCATGAGTGAAACAAGCATCTGTAGTACTAGCACAGTAGAAGAACAAACATTGCAAGGAAGGCAAACAATTTCACCAAGAAGATAGTTAACACAAATACAATAGATAACCAGTTTCACAGTGATCTTGTTTGCTTTACAAACAGGTGAAGATGGCATATTGTGCCGGGGATCCAAAGTCCTTCATGCAGAAACAGGAAGCATGTCACACATACCTGGGGGCAGAAGCAGTATTGTGCCTCACAGGGTGGTCCTCTGGTGCCCTCCTGACTAGAACAGGCTATGAAGGGCTTCTAATAGATAAAGGAAGTTGAAGAGAGCTACTGCCATGAGCAAGTTAGAACAGCAAGCATGGCGCTTTGGATATCGGCCTTAAGAAAGTCACAAATGTTTTAGCTGTAGCTAAATATTTGGAAGTAACTACAGTAATGACAATTACTTCTTCATTTATAGCTTCAGGACTGCTTTGGGGGATATTGAGCTTTTGTGGCACTTTGCAGAAATACTTTGGTCTTGGTTTGGCATTTAGCAATCCAGGAAAGGCAACTGCCGGTTCCAGACACCACCATCTATGCTTGCAGGATGTTAGAGCAAACAGGATTTTGTTCTTCTCTGGGCTGCCCATCTACCTACTGAGTGTGTAGATAATTCTGCCCTGCTTGAACAGAGCACGGAGATGTTAATAGATGTGACGAAAAGCCACAACATCGGAGATTGAGGAGGAAGGAGAAATATTATTCCTATCAAAATAATCTATACATTTCAGTCTGTAAACCAATCCCATGCTATCTTCACCATTCTGGAGACTGATTTCACAGGAAATTCATGCTAATATGTGACCAGATAGCAACCCACAATGCAGACTGGACCAATTGCTGGTGCAGTTGTGAGGTAGGGGTGTATACTATGTCTGGAATGATGTTGGCACCTGCCAGTGCATCCCAACAATATTGTTCCTGATTTAAATGATTTAAGGAGTACAGCAACCCTTCATCCCATATACAACTCCCAGGAAGCACTACTTTATGTCTGTGCACCAGTGTGCATACAATCACACTCTTTCTTGACATCATATTTCCTCTAGTTACACTGACTGTAACAGTATCCCTACTAAGCAGTGACAAAATGGATTATTTAAAACCCAAGAGGGATTTTAGGATGACAGGACAGATAAAATTTTAACACCAAATATTTTATGAAGGCTAACCATTGTGGAATAAAGCAGAGAGAAATTGTCACTTGCTGTAAATCTGCATGCTAACGTTACCAACTGGTAGCAAAACCAGGCAGCGGTTTCTGTAAATAAATGGTTAATGGAAATTTAACTGTTACCTATTTAGTGGCCCAATTTATATATGCAGCAGGCTGCAAGGGCAGCAGCTTGTACTGTAGTTCAACCACATGAGCGGAGCATCTTGTGGCAATTTTGTGTAAGTGGCTCCCCACATGGTGTGAGTGGGTATTATTTATCATATTCTGTTTTATAACCATTCCCAAAGTGGCTTACAAAATATGCTTTAAAAAAACAACATTTAAGCCTGGCATCAGAAAAAGAACCATCCCAAATATGCATCAGTTTCCAGAACATTTAACCAATCATGTTTTCCTCGTTGCAAAGTAAACACAAGACATTAGGAAATTAGCACCATTCAAAAATGAACAAATGAAAGAGGAAAAGAAGAGAGGAATTTGAGTGGAGCCTCACAATACATACAAAAATATTTTTTGCTGTGCCAGCACTTTCTGTCTGAGAGTGCTCTTTATTTGCATAGTAATAAAATCATGCAAATAATTAAAAACTTACATGATGTTGACTGTCATCTAATAATCATTCATAATCTCCCATACGATTCATCCAGTTAGGCCCATAGCATCCTTACAGTTCTGCTTCCAACATAAATTTCACTAGAGCATTGGAATCTATTCTAATTTTTAAATAGAAAAGAAATGTCTCTACAGCAGAGGTTTCCAAACTTTTCCTGCTGGTAACACACATTTTAGATATGCATCATTTCACGACACAGTAATTCAGTTTTACTAACAAAGCGCAGGTTAAATTAACCCCTTCCCAGCCCCAGGCAAACCTACACACTGCAGATGACAAGGTGTCATGACAGTGTTTGTAAAGCTCTGATCTACAAGATTATTTAGATGGTATTTCCTGCCTTCCTCCTGGTTCTTTATTTGGCCTCTGCCAACCAGGAAGCAGAATTCACTAAGGCCCTCCTAGGCAAGGGAGTGCAGCTAAGCTGCTGAAACTCGCTCAGCCCTTGTCAGGGAGAGGAAAACACAAGAGTAGGAAAGATTATGTCTGCTGCAAGCACCAGTACAATCCTACAGGAACTGACATGTAGCCTTGAAAAATGTTGTTCTGAACTGTATAGAACTAAATAGTCATGACAGATTACGGTCATAGTGACAACCACTACATGGCTGCATTCAACAGAGAATTTGGATCATAAGATCCGTGGCTTTTAGAAATTAACAGGATGTAGTTTATGGAGACAACTCTTGACAGTCGACAAATGAGCACAATGTACCTCAGATGATAAAGAGTGCTTCTTTTTGGCGTTCATTTCACGAAGGAGGAAAACAACCACCATGCGTTATAGAAGCACTAGAAAATAAGAGAGAATGAAACTGAAATGGAATTCAACACGGTAGCTTGAAATCTGAGTGTAGTCAAAAGTGAGCAAGAAGATCATGGCTAATCCTCAAAATTTGCATTGAAAATATACCCGCTGGTGTTTGATGAAAGGTAGATCAGGCTACTGTTTTTCATGGGTTCTTCTCAGCCATCAAAAAAAATGTAAAATATCTGGATGATAGCCAATGTTCAGAATTTACCCTCTTCTCCCCCACTCTGCTGCCCTCTGCAGACCAAGAGGAGGCTTCCAATATTAATACTGTGACAGTAAAAAGCCCTGGCAAATAATTGTTTCTGTTTGCAAATAGCTAAATTTACCATCTACATCATATTTCTGATGTACAGGCAGATAATTGTGAAGTAACAGTTCTTACCAACATAGGCTTCGAAAGCATGATGCCAACAATACAGACCTAAAGCACTTAACCATCTTCAAATATCTAAAGGCCTATCACATGGAAGATGGAGCAAGCTTGTTTTCAGACACTAGGTCCCAAAACAATGGATTCAAGTTACAAGAAAGGTGGTTCCAACAAAACACCAGGAAGAATTTCTGACAGTAAGAGCTGCTCAACAGGAATGGTCTCACATGGGAGGTGATAGACTCCCCTTCCTTGGTAGTTTTTTTAGTTCTGTCATGGATGTTTTAGTTGAGATTCTTGCATTGCATGGGGTCCCCTCCAACTCTACAATTCTATGCCAAACAACATGATCTTGATGCCCATCCTCAGGATTTTGAAATCTCAGTAAAGACCCACCAATGATTTCTCTGTATCTCTTTTAAACTACATACTACGCGGGTGGCGCTGTGGGTTAAACCAGAGCCTAGGACTTGCCGATCAGAAGGTCGGCGGTTCGAATCCTCGTGATGGGGTGAGCTCCCGTTGCTCGGTCCCTGCTCCTGCCAACCTAGCAGTTTGAAAGCACATCAAAGTGCAAGTAGATAAATAGGTACCGCTCTGGCGGGAAGGTAAACGGCGTTTCCATGCGCTGCTCTGTTTCGCCAGAAGCGGCTTAGTCATGCTGGCCACATGACCCAGAAGCTGTACGCCAGCTCCCTTGGCCAAGAAAGCGAGATGAGCGCCGCAACCCCAGAGTCGGTCACGACTGGACCTAATGGTCAGGGGTCCCTTTACCTTTAAGCTTCTTTGATCATCCCATTGATGATAACAACAGGTCAAAGTGTTCCCTACAGCAGCAGCTGGACTTCTTAGGTATGATGCTTTGGGATAAACTATAGACTACAGTCACTTCCCTATTATGGACAAAGTGACTATAAGCACAGGAACTTAAATGTTCTTAGCAAATCAGAAACCCACATACCCCACTCCCAAGTATTCACATGATCCTTGATAACTTATTGTGCCTTGCTGGTCTTAACATTTTGCTGTTGTTTGTCTTCATTTACAATGTTTTGAAATTCTGTTTTCTAAAGGTTTCTCTTTTTAAAATTTGGTTTGACTTTTAAAGTTGCCTTTGCTATGCAAAGCTGACTAATAAATGTTCAATCAATAAAGAAATAGCTGCTGAATAGGGATTGCACTTGCGGGACTTAAAGGGCCATCAATTCTGTCAGCTTTGACAGCGCTGACCATCTGTTTGGAAGTGTGATGGGGATTAAATGCAGGTCCCAGTACTTTGCTCCACTTTCTGACAAGTAAGTGGCATTGTCAGAGCTGGCCATGCTGGCCATCTGTTGGGCAGCTGCACGTGTCTGCAAAACCCAGCATGCTGCTACACATGTCTTTGGATCAGAACCATACCATTTCCAGATTCAAAGTATCCTTTCGGTGGCTTACACCATGCTATTATTAATTGCTTAAACCAAGCTATTTCCAGGTTCAAAATGTAGTCTTTAAGTTGCTTAATTATTTCAATTAGATGTTTCCCTTAACCCAACACAACATGCCATTTCCCCAAAGCCGTAGTATGGGGAAATATTTCCCCCAAAATCACCCTAGCAAAGTGT
The DNA here is from genome assembly GCF_964188315.1 of Podarcis muralis. NCBI lineage: Eukaryota > Metazoa > Chordata > Lepidosauria > Squamata > Lacertidae > Podarcis > Podarcis muralis. The sequence continues at coordinate 29,714,973 of NC_135665.1, forward strand.
ATGGAAGAAAAAGAAAATGCACACCACTCAATTTTCCCAAGTCACACCACACATTAACTAGTTCAACATTTCTTATCCTTTGACTCCAGATCGTACATGGACCCATCCTCAAACTTACTCTCCTGCACTACCAAGTTTAAAATCAGTCTGTTTAACCCATTTTCTGACTGTAAGCCATGGAACCTACTGCCCCCACCAATTTCTCATTCTCATGGTGAATTCAGTCAATGGTCTCTCTTCCTTGGAGGTTAATAAGCAGAGTTTGGATGACCATGTGCCATGGATGCTTCAGATTCCTCCAGGGGGTTGGAATAGATGACCCTTGGGGTCCCTTCCAACTCTACAATTCTATGATCCTTAATGACTGTCGCCCTATAATATTCTGAAACAGTCCCCCCCCCAAAAAAAAGCTTCTCTTGAATTCACAGTACCCAAGTTCTGAAAAATAAATCACACCCAATCCATTTAGAATGTTTTCTAAAAACCATCTTGACAAACTGTTTTCTGAAGCTACTGTCACCAAACTTAAAAGGGGCATTTTTTCCCCAGCAGCACTTCTACCAGTATAAGTAGCACTGTACAATTTTGTTTTGTTTTCTTTTCCCAAGACAACAGGCCTTCAGAGACATGCTTTGACTTGCTGTATTTTAGTAAAGCATTTGAGTGCTACTGTTCTTGACGCTACTAAGATGAGTTTGACCAAACTGCGGGAGGCAGTGGAAGACAGGAATGCCTGGTGTGCTCTGATCCATGGGGTCACGAAGAGTCGGACACTAAACGACAACAACATACAAATAAGTGGGTATGAAAATGAAGAAACTTCACTTCAGCCGTGAAATTTATTGCATCTTTATTGTAAACACCCTGGCACAGGAAAGATGTGCAAGGAAATGGTATATAAAAATTAACCTTGCACGGAAATATTATGATGTATCTGCTTATTTTACACTTGCTTCAAATTTTATTAAGAATGCAAATTGAGGATTTAAACATGTGATATGTTTCTGATATGTCGCAGAGCAGTTCCGATTTGAGGTGTCCAAAGTATACATTTTATACTAACCAAAGTTTCCAGATTGTCTGCAGAGCTGCCCTTGAAGACAATTCAGTTGGACATATTTCAGAATATAAATAAGCTGTGGCTAGGGCAAAACTGTCCACGACCACCACTAACACAATGATCTTAACTGGTGAGAAGTACTTCAACGATGCGATATCTAATTTCAAGATGGTAAGATTTTGTTACTTTAGTTTATTGTGCTTCAGAAGCATACAGAATGACTTTCTGTGAATAAGCCGGCTGTTATCTCAATTACACTGATAGGGAATGAAGGATGAGAGACAGCAAGTCATTCAAGGTTATCAGGCAAGGTTGTGGATGAGGAGGCATTTATAGCATTCTCTCCTAGAACTTGTCTGAGCTGCCACCACTGGCCATTCAGTTAGAAAGGGTTTATTTATTAAATTTATATCCTGCACTTCCTCCCAAAGGGTGGCAAACAACAAGAGTTAAAGCAACAAAAACATCTTAAAAACAATTCCAATACAGATGCAGACTGTACTGGGGAAGATCTCAACTTAAACTGTTTGTTGAAAGTTACAGATAGGTAGCCGTGTTGGTCTGCCATAGTCAAAACAAAAAAATTCCTTCCAGTAGCACCTTAAAGACCAACTAAGTTAGTTCTTGGTATGAGCTTTCGTGTGCATGCACACTTCTTCAGATACGCTGAATATGCACACTTCAGATATGCACACTTCTTCAGATACGCAGATCTGAAGAAGTGTGCATGCCCACGAAAGCTCATACCAAGAACTAACTTAGTTGGTCTTTAAGGTGCTACTGGAAGGAATTTTTTTGTTTTGTTTGTTGAAAGATGGAGGTATTCAGCAGGAACTGAAAAGAAAAGAGAGATAGTGTCTATCTCTCATATTCAAGTGACGGGAATTCTTCAGGGCAGATTCCACAACATTAAAGCCCTCACCTCCAAAAGAGGTCCAGAGGGTGCTGAACGGGCCTTTTCTGTGGTCGTTCCCCATTTGTGGCATGTTCTCCACAGGGAGGTTTGCCTGGCGCCTTCGTTATATCTTTAGGTGCCATGTTAAAACATCCCTCTTTCAACCAGGCCTTTGGCTGTTAATCCATTGGGGGTATTGAGTCCCCCTCTCTTTTACTATTATGCATTTTGTGTTTTATGTTGCCACCTGCCTTGTGGTCTCTTGAGGAAGGGAGGTATATAAATTTAATAAATAATAAATGCCCAATTCATAGAATCAGAGTTGGACGGGACTCAAAGTGTCATCTAATCCAACCCCACTGCAATGCAGGAATCTCAACTAAACCATCCATGACAGATGGCTATCTAAACCCTGCTGAAAAACCTCCAGTGATGGAAAGTCCACAATCTCCTGAGGGAGAATGTTCCACTGTCAAACAGCTCCTACTGTCAGAAAGTTCCTCCTGATGTTTAATCAGAATCCCTTTTCTTGTAGCTTGAAGCCATTGGTTCAGGTCCTAGCCTCTGGAGCAGGAGAAAACAAGCTTGCTCCATCTTCCACGTGAGAGTCCTTTAGATATTAGAAGATGGCTACCACATCAGCTCTCAGTCTCCTCTTATCTAGGATAAACACACCCAACTCTCTCAACCATTCCTTATAAGGCTTGGTTTTCAGACTCTTGATCATCTTGGGTGCCGTAAGCTACAAAAGTTCCAGCTTATCAATATCCTTCTTAAATTGTGGCACCCAGAACTGGATACAGTGCTCCAGGTGTGGTCTAACCAAGGCCGAATAAAGTAGTACCGTTACTTCCCTTGATCAGGACACTATACTTCTGTTGATGCAGCCTAGAATATTAGCTTTCTTATTTTTTGCTGCTGCTGCTGCATCATACTGTTCACTCATGCTACACTTGAGGTCCACTAAGACCCTTATTTCCTTTTCGCATGTACTGCTAGTAAGCCTTACATTTGTTCCCACTGAAATTTGTTCCTACACTGTGCAGAAAGGATATCCTGACCGTGCAGAGCACAGTGATCAAGTGGGCATATACAAGGTGTGAGATTATCTTTCAGGTATGACCACTTATCTAGGTTCCGAGATAGCATTTGATTTGAAAGCGATTGCAACAATTCTTCTAGAGTATTTTTCAAAGTTCTTCCATATAAAGGTTTTATCTGAAGATCCTAGAAACTACAACAGGGCCATGGGCACAGGGCAGTATGCTTACTATCACACTGATGCTATAAAGTTAAAACATTTTAACTAGATTTACAATTTAATAATGCCTTACTGCCACAGAAGCCTTTTTTGATCCTTCCAAATAACCTGTAAGCAGACAGCCAGAGGTGAAAGTATTTAAATCAGTAATCAAGTCCAAATGGCTGCAAGGTTTAACCAAAGGGTACTCTGATTCTACTCATTCCTTTGGAACAATCATAATTGCTTTCAAATGGTGACAGACAGACAGACAGCTCCCAGATGGAAGGCTCTTGAGAGCTCTGAACATATTTTGCCTTCTTCCCTGGAAAAGATTAATGTCAGGTAATTGACAGGCCCACACTATAAAGCTATTTCAGAATAATAATGTTTAATGAAGCCTTGGTGCATGAGTGATCCCCTTTGAAATTCATGAATGTTCTGACCTTCTCACTTCAGGAAATACTTCTCTGGAAAAGGTACTTTAATCTCTGTACTTCATTGCACACATTTTAAATGAAAAACACCCGTACAGAGAAGACAATATTCCTTGACTTCATAAGAATCTCTGATCTTGGCCTCCCAGAGATGCATACACATTGTACAAATGGATGGAGAATGACATCTCTTGAAAACAAAGAAAACACCAAATGACATATCTTGCCTTGATCTAGAGACCCTTGTGGAAACAGCAGGCTGTGTAACTACTGCTACAAGCAAATATATCCCCTGCCACTATCAGCCAAAGCACCAATCATTTGCTTGGCAGGGTGTAGTAGCACTAGAATAATAGAATAGTAAAGTTGGAAGGGACTCCAAGGGTCATCTAGTCCAACCCTCTGCAATACAAGAATCTCAACTAAAGCATCCATACTATACAGGGCAGCATGCATTTTTGTAGCATAATCCATCCATCCATCCATCTGGTATCCGCCTACTTCAGACACATCAGCTAGTGTCTAAGTCAGGCATAGGCAAACTTGGCCCTCCAAATGTTTTGAGACTACAATTCCCACCATCCCTGACCACTGGTTCTGTTAGCTAGGGATGATAGGAGCTGCAGTCCCAAAACATCTGGAGGGCCAAGTTTGCCTATGCCTGGTCTAAGTCACAGTCCTGACCACCACCACCCCCGCGCGCATTCATTATAAGACTGGATCTTAAGATTAAAACTGTAAAATTTAAAATATTTGAACTCTTCCATCCCCCTTTTCTGGTTTCTGATTTAGCACTACGCAGATACTGTATTCCAGCTCAGTTAAAACCAGTTTTAAATTATTCATGTACCTACTTCATCACCATCACTGCTATCAAACATTTATTTGGTGCCAATATTATACAGTGGTACCTTGGTTCCAGAAGTGAGCGTTTCGGTTCTCGAATTTTTTTTGGAAGTCGAATGTGTCCTAAGTCCCGAGCTTCCATTTTTACTGTTGCGCCAGCTGAGCCGCTTTGATGAGAGATCCAGAGAGATTGAAAGATTGCACTGATTGGAGTGGTGGGGGAAGTGTTTTAGGGGTGGTTTTTCAACAGCCTGGAATGGATTAATCCGTTTTGCATTACTTTCTATGGGAAAGCATGCCTTGGTTTTGGAATGTTTTGGTTTCGGAACGGACTTCCGGAACGGATTAAGTTCGAGAACCAAGGTAACACTGTACTGTCCTTGCCTGGAAGCCTTATGATGTGTTAGTATTATAGGATAAGAACAGATACTTGGGACGAGGGAAACAACTGTGAACGTAAGAGCCTGCTGTTTCCATTTACAGTGGTGCCCCGCAAGACGAATTTAATTCGTTCCGCAAGTTTTGTCGTCTAGCGAATTTTTCGTCTTGCGAATTATTATTTAGACAAAGGAAACAAAGTCGCGAGACGTTTTCGTCTTGCGAAGCAAGCCCATAGGGAAATTCGTCTTGCGAGGCAACTCGAAAACGGAAAAACCTTTCGTCTAGCGAGTTTTTTGTCTTGCGAGGCATTCGTCTTGCGAGGTACCACTGTAATAATTAACTTACTGATACTGCAGCATCTTTAATTTTTGAAATCATGCATTTATTCCCTTAACTTGTAATATATGACTGCTTATTTCAGTTACAATAGCAGGAAGTGAAAGAATAGCTGGCTGTTTTTTTCTTTCACGCTACTGTACATTTTCTTCCTAATTCATTAAGTTCATGGCTCCATCGTAGGAATAGGAAAAGAGCTACCTCTGGTGGCAACGAGCTGAAATGTACTATGTGAATATCCTACAATACAGAAACTAATCTGTATGGCTATTCAAATGTACACCTCATTACTATCTCAGAAAGGAATTACAGTACATTACAAAAACATTCCTTTTCCTCCTGGCTGTTGTCTAATTAAACAATCTGGGACCTTTTAAACTGTGGAGGCGAGGGCGGGAAAGCTGTATTTGTTTGTTACCATGTTATGTGTTTTTGTGTTTTTTATGTTGTAAAGCACCCTGTGATTCTTGGATGAAGGGTGATCTAGAAATTTAATAAATAAATAAATTTCTTGTTTGGGTATCTTGTGGAATCCTGACAGATATTTCAACACACAAGAGGAAGTGGTAGGGCTGTGATTGCTTCCAAATGTCCTATTCATTGAGCATTCATCCCAATTTGTTTGCTCAAAGTTTGCAGGAGTTTTCTATGTTCACTGCTTTTTGAAGATTCATTCTTACCAAAAATAAAAAATAAAAATCTACTTTTGGAGAGAGATGGGGAGCAGATTTGTTGTGCAAGTACGTCAAATCCACTTTAAATACTACCCACAAAATAGTAACAGTCTCAAAGCAGCCTTTGCTGACTTCTCAGCTTCTGAAAAGAGTTTGCAGTCATGCAAGAAGCTGGAGCATAGGAGTTTATGGCTCTGTACTGCAGATACACCCCATTTCAGCTCCCAGTGCCAGTGAAAAACACTAGGAGGGACAGAGACGGTTCAAATGCCCTTTGTTTCTCTCTCTGCACTCAGCCTACCCCCTTCAAATGTTGGAATAATCCACCATCATTATTATTTCATTATTTATACCCCACCAATCCTTCTGGTTTTCCCCAGCCACTCTGGGCGGCATTAACTTGGTTTGAAGAAGGAAAATAGCAGCCTTTTGCCCATTTGCAGACTCCCTAACATTTTAATTGTGCCAGAGCCAATTTAAAAATAATGGGTGCTAGAGAGCCAGTATGATGTATTAGCTTGTGTCAGAGTAGGAGAGGAAAGATCCAGGTTCAAATCCTTACTCATGAAGCTCCAAGCGACCTAGTCCTAGTCGCGCTATTTCTCAGCATCGCCTGTCGCAGGATTACTGTCAGGATAAAACAGGAAGGGGGAGAGCCACGTACAGTCTTGAGCCGAAGAAAACAGAAATGTGATCAAGAACTACGAAACAGTGTCGCCATATATAGCTATCCCATTCACCGCTGGATATTCAGAATAATATCCAGTGCTTTTTCTTATGGGGGTACTCAAGAGTACGAAGTACCGGCACAGTTTTTTTCAAATGTTAGAAGTATGGCACTTACTTTTAGAAGACATCTGCAGGCAGCCCTGTTTAGGGAAGTTATTAATGTTTGATGTTTTATTGTGTTTTTAATATTCTGTTGGGAGCAGCCCAGGGTGGCTGGGGAAACCAACCCATTTAGGCAGGGCATAAATAATAAGTTGTAGTAGTAGTTGTTGTTGTTATAAGTTGTTGTTGTGGTTGTTATATTATGTAACAACTTCATGTTACATAACCTTTCCCCTTTTTCCATAAAAACACTGCTTACAGCTTAATTTTCTCCCAAATGTATCCAGGGCAAACAGCCTGATCATAAAACCATGCAATACAATTGAACCATTTCAAACTGCTCAAGGAACTGCTTACTGCTTAAGGAACATACTGTACGTCCAACACTGGACCACGACAAAACTAATCATAGGCTCTCTACAAATAAGGGACTATCTTAAGGCTGCAGCTGTGAACGCAAAAAAAAAGGGAGAGAAAGAAGCAGCAACAAGCGCTTTGCTTGGGTACATTTCCCTTTTTTTTTTTTGAAACTCAAAACCTGCTCGAGCAGGAAGCTGATCTTCCGCCAGCCAAGGTTGTAACGCAGGTGCACCGGCGCGGATAAAATAAGATTTGCTTCCTCGACGTCGTAGTTAGTAATCTATATAAATTAACGGTATACAGCGGGGCTTGCAAACGCCGCTTCCTCGCCCTGGTGCAAAGGCTCCTGCCGCTGGGCAAAAGGGCGCAAAAGGCGGGGATCCACTAAAGTCCCCACGACACCGAGACGCGTAGCGAGGGGAGAAATTCGCTTTCGCTTTCGCTCCCCTGGCTCTGAGGGAGAAGAAGAGGCAGGGGCTGCGGCGGCAGAGGCCTCCTCACGCTCCCTTCCTCCGAATAGGTACGGGGGGCCGTGCCAGCGCTGCGGGAGCCGGCAGAGCAGGTACCGCTCGCGGGGTAAGGGAAGGGAGCGCAGGGGAGGCGGAGGCCTCTCCGCCGAAGGGGCCTAGCTTTGGCGCGCACCTCTTTTCGCAGTAGGAGCAAGAACGCTCCACTGCGCATGCTCACCCTCAGCAGGCCGCCGCCTCGCCCCCTTTTTTGAGGCGCAGCGCAGGAGGCCCAGGCCGGGTTTGGGGGCAAGGTGTCGGAGGGGCCTGGCCGCGTGCGTCGCCCCTACCCCACCCCTGTACCTTTCACCGTCATAGTCAGTCCAGGGATTCGCCCGCAGCCCGCAACACATGTTTTCTCCCCCCACGGAATCATGGGAATTGTAGTTTACCCCTTCACAGGGAGCCATGTTTTCCCAGCACCTTGAAACTACAGTTCCCAGGAATCTTGAGGGGGTGGTCCGGGGGAAAGCTCAGGTGCTTGAGCTGTGGAATAAGTAGGCAGCCGCAACGACAAAAATGGCCGAAAATTAAAACTCTACCTGGAGTTTAGGAAAAGTTGCTTCTCCTCCACCCCATCGTGCTAAAAGTCCAGCTCGCTTTGGTGGAATTAGTTGGCAGTACAATGAGGACAGACCAAGAACTACTGGCTTCTAGCCTGCCCCAAGGGGTTCCATGTGTATCCCTGGGACTGAGTGCTTGGCATATGGGGCTGCAGAAACAAGCCTTAGACTTGTGCACCTACCTGCTGTGCATATTTTATTTATTTTGAAAGTTTTACAGATTATCACAACGCTCAGTGTGGTCTATGTGAAAATCTGTAAAATCTTTTTTTAACAAACGTAAGATGACTTAGGCTGTGCACACACCAAACTTTGAAAGCAAATTCATAGCCCATGTCTTCCCCCAAAGAATCTTGGGAATTGTTGTTTACCCCTCAAAGCTGCAATTCCCAGCAGCTTAGCAAACTACAGTTCTTAGAATTTGGGGTGCAGTGGTGCTTTCCATTATTGTTTCTTAAATGTACAGTATGGGGTATACACAGTGCTAGTTACATATCTGGGTAGGCTTGCTAAAATGAAAAGTTTTCTGTAGACATCTGAAACAATGTAGCAAAGGCACCTGCCTCTACTATCAATAGGCAGGGAGTATCAAAGTATAGGTGCCACCACACTAGAAGTTCAGTTCCTTGCAAATGCAGAACAGACATCATCATGGCATTTGTAGAAGGGCAAGTTCTGCAGATCAGAGCAGTTGAATAAGACATGTATGATGCAATGGAAGTGCTCCTTCAGTCTCCACTTTATAAATCCAAAGTGCATGGAATTCTGCACTGTTGATGTTTTTCTGACACAAAAGATTGCATTGATAGGGAAAGCCATAGGTGGTAGTCAAAGAGGTTTTAAAAGGTTTTTCTATTAATTTAATAATGTTTCTTTATTAGATTTGTCACTGGATACAATAACAACCTGACACTGAGATTGCTGCTTCCAGAGTATACAGTCGCCTTGAAGAAGCTGAAAATGTTTCTATTGCTAGTCATTTTAAGTCTTGTTCCGTTTTTGAGCTGTAATCTCAATTGTCAAACAACAGATTTATGCACTGGAGGTGGAAGTAATCAATTTCCTTGGAATAAAAGTAGGCTTCCCAAGCATGTCGTCCCAGTTCATTATGATCTTCTTATTCATCCAAATCTCACCACTTTAACTTTTACTGGATTGGCCAAAATAGAGATTATGGTAATTGAACAAACTAGCTCAGTCATCCTGCACAGCAAATATCTCCAGATCACCAAAGCTACCATCCAAGGAGCAACAGGATCCCCTGATGCGGATAAAGAAGTGACTGTTTTAGAATACCCGCCATATGAACAGATTGCACTCGTTGCTACTGAACCACTGCAAATTGAGCACAAGTACATTATTAGCATTGAGTATTCTGCTAATCTCTCAGACAGTTTTCATGGATTCTATAAAAGCTCATATAGAACTCCAGAAGGAGAAGTAAGGTAAGTCTATTTTCATTTAGATTTGTATGTATCTTTTTGACCTTCCTGTTTCCTATGATTCATTGCTTCTGTGTTTATAAAGTTCGTGTCATATAGAATTGCAAAACACACGCAAAAAACTTGCATATGTGAGGAGCTCCAATCCCACATTAAATACCTGTCTGGAAGCACCTTTAGGTTGCAGTCATATGCATATTTATATCAAAGTAAATTTCATTAGCATAATGGAATCTGCTTCTTAATACACTGTTAAAAGTTTTTTAAATATCTCTTTGAATATTTTTACTGTACTACTATGTACTGTGAGGGACGCGGGTGGCGCTGTGGGTGCCGATCGAAAGGTCAGCGGTTCGAATCCCCGCGGCGGGGTGCGCTCCCGTTGCTCGGTCCCAGCGCCTGCCAACCTAGCAGTTCGAAAGCACCCCCGGGTGCAAGTAGATAAATAGGGACCGCTTACTGGCGGGAAGGTAAACAGCGTTTCCGTGTGCGGCTCTGGCTCGCCAGAGCAGCGATGTCACGCTGGCCACGTGACCCGGAAGTGTCTCCGGACAGCGCTGGCCCCCGGCCTCTAGAGTGAGATGGGCGCACAACCCTAGAGTCTGTCAAGACTGGCCCGTACGGGCAGGGGTACCTTTACCTTTACTATGTACTGTACTACTAACAAAGCATATATGTCATGTATTCTTTTTCTTAATTCCAGGGTGCTTGCAGCAACACAGTTTGAACCAACAGCTGCACGTATGGCTTTCCCTTCCTTTGATGAGCCTGCATTCAAAGCTAAATTTTCTATTAAGATCATAAGAGAACCGAAACATCTGGCACTATCCAATATGCCCATTGTAGGTGTATACTTTGTATTCTTTGATCTGCCTAGTTGAGCAAGATAAAGCAAAGTAGCGTAGAAAACATTACCGTTGTACACTATAAACCACATCTCATAGGAGTTTGTGCTCATGTTGTGTTCACTTTTGGTGCTCACATAAGAAAGCATAGCAGAATTTAAAGATGAATATATTCATGTGCTGGAAAAGTGTAAATCTGTTGAGTAGGGCTAGAAATAGGGGGCAATTCCCTCCTGCTAGGTTGCCCTTCTTAACTGATCTGTTTCTAGCTTCTTAGATGTAGGTTTGCAACTGTGAAATGGAGATCATAGCATTTAAGCCTTAAAAGAGCTATGAGGGAGATAATATATAGTGTATGTGTGTGCGCGCGCAAGACCAGAAGTACTGAATGTACTTCAGAGCTAGAGCTGAAATGTAATGGTTTTTACATTTTTTAGGTGGAATCCGTAAACATCGGAGGGCAGCTCATTGAAGACCGTTTTGATGTCAGTGTAAAGATGAGCACTTACCTAGTGGCCTTCATTGTTTCAGATTTCAAATCCGTTTCCAAGATGACTTCCCGTGGAATTAAGGTAAACTTTTCATATCAACTGAAGTGTTGCATATTGATATTTTAAAATTGTAGCAGTTTCAATTTTTAAAGTAATTAGAGCCTAGAAAGGTTTTAAAGAAATTATTATGGGTTAGAGCTAGACTTAGTCATACTTAGAGCAGATCCATTGAAATCAATGGTGCTTAAATTAGTTGTGATTAACTCTGGATCCAACCCTATAGAATTTGAAATATTTTTTCAGTAGTTCTCAAAACTTCTATTACAATGCTATAAGAAGCAAAAGTTTAGACTTGCAGTGGCCGTGCTCCATTTGTTAAGCATCAGTTATATGGATAGCAGCCATTGCACAGCTGTTTACATTTGTTGGTAGAAATGTGTACCAGTAATGCTTAATTTTCTAAACTGCTGGGATAAAAATTAAAAAGCTTGAGTACATGCAGTTGCAAAAAATACTGAGCATCTGGATAATGAGATAATGTCCCTTTAAATTAAAAAATAATAATAAAGGCAGTCACAGGGCACTTCATCTTTCCTAGTTAGACTTTCAGTTTATCTGCGCTAAAACACCATGAGGTAGCTTAGTATGAGATACATACAGCCACTGCCCCAGGGTAATCCTGTGTACTTCATTTCTAAGCAAACATTTGAACTTGGTCCCTGTCCAAATTCAACTCTCTACCCACCACAGAGGCTCTTCCCTATAGAATCATGGAATTGTTGATTTGGAAAGTACCCTGAGAGCATGGGCATAGACAAGAATTTTGTTAGGGAGTGGCACGACTTTGTTAGGGGGGCAGGACTTGGGGGGCAGGTTAGAACCAATATGATTGGTCAGTATTTCTATTGTTTTACTTGATCTAGGGGAGCCAGCTGCTCCCCTGCCCCCACTTGGCCACGGCCATGGCTGAGGGTCACTTAGCTCAACTTTCTGCAGTTGATAGCCACCCAACCTATGCTTAAAAACCTCTAAGGAAGGAGAGAGCATCACCTCCCAAGGGAGACCATTCCACTGCGAACAGCTCTTACCGTCAGAAAGTTCTGCCTGATCCTTAGTCAGAATCTCCACAAGCAACCTCCACAAAATAAAATTTTCTTGATTCCAGGGTTTGACAAGGTTAAAATTATATAAATATAAGATATAGATACTTTCACTGCCATTGTTAGTGTATTTTTTGCTAAATTAAGATCCACCTTTAATTTGAATGGATCAGGACTATATCTTCCTAAGAAACATATCCTCTGCCATTGGTTTTTACAGGAGTTTACCTATGCACAGAAGGTAGAAAAAGCTAAATCAAATGTTGGATACCTTTCAACTTTACTCTCATTTTAAGGTGTTAACAAATTAATTATCTTTTATATTTTCTTAAGTTGGAGTTCAGAATTCATCAATGTTTGTGTTTTGTTGTTGGTAATGATTTTAGGTTTCAGTATATGCTGTACCACATGTGATCAACCAACTGGATTATGCCTTGGATGCAGCAGTAAAACTGTTAGACTTCTATGAGGGATATTTTAGCATTCCATATCCTCTGCCTAAGCAAGGTAAACTCGCTACTTTACTTTTGATAGAAATGTTGGTCTAAGTTACACATACATGCAAACGAAACATACCTATGTATATGTTTACTTTCAAAGTTGACTTGTGAATTTATAAATGGAGTGAGCAAGTATGAGGGACAACTTTTTCAAAATGTATTTGCAGACCTTGCAGCTATTCCCGATTTTCAGTCTGGTGCAATGGAAAATTGGGGATTGATTACATACAGGGAATCTGCTTTGTTATACGATCCTGAAAAATCCTCAGCGTCAAGTAGACTTGGAATTACCTTGGTTATAGCCCATGAACTTGCTCACCAGGTAAGTTATCACTAATTTTATACATGAACTTGATAGCTGCGCTTGTCAGTGGATTCTTCAGTGTAATGAAGGCACCAGAGGATTAATTTAAAACAGTTGAAAATCTCTGCTATCAGATGTTTTCTCTTGCAGTGGTTTGGAAATCTAGTCACCATGGAATGGTGGAATGATCTCTGGCTCAATGAAGGATTTGCAAATTTTATGGAATTTGTGTCTGTAAATGTTACCCACCCAGAACTGAAAGTTGTGAGTATTAACATTCCAGTTTTTATACTACTAAAATGTTTCTTAAAATCAATGTTGATTGCTCGCTGAAGATTATAGAATTATTATTATTATTGGAAATAAGTCAAACCAGCAACAATCACCTGAAAAGATTATTGTCCATAACTCCAGACACCCTGGACCACAAGTCGTATACTGCTATTCATGTATATGGGGTGGGGCATGGGGGCAGCATGAGTTTCAGGGCTGGGAGACTGATAAAGGACATGTCCCTCTTGGGCAAATAAGCATCCTGGCATTGGCAAGCTAATTTGAGATAAAAGCTGCTACCTTGTTTCAGGTGACAGGTGAAATAACATTCTTAATAGGGTAGCACTTCAGTCACCAGAATTGAGATAACATGTAATTATCCCACTACAAGTGACAATTAGCTTGCCAATGTCAGGATGTGTGTGCTGTCATCAACGCTGATGTGTGAAAGGCCTATAATTGTTTAACAAAAATACATCACTGTAATGGTTTTACATCCACTTTAACATAATTGTCACTGTGAATATTTTCCACATTTCATTTTCCCCTGATTTCACTGCTTACATTTTTCCTCTCTCAATATATATATTACACGTGTATGTGTATATTCCTGCCAATTTAGGATAACACTTCATGCACTTATAAAGCAGGGGTCCTCAAACTATGGTTCGCGGGCCAGATCCAGCTGCCAGGGTCCTGAACCCGGCCCAACCCGGCAGTTGCAGAATCCACCGCTGTCTTAACGGGTCTATGGCCTCGGAGGGCGGCAGCACCACCACCACCCCTAGCACAGAGGAGGCGGGGGAAAGGGTGTGAGGGTCTCCTCGGCCCTCCTCCCTGTTCAGCGCTCCCTTACTCGCTCTAGGCCAGGAGCTGGCAAGGCTTACCTTGCCTGGGCTGGTTCACTGCCTCAGAGCCCCCTCCATGGGTTGGATCATTTTCTGCGTCTGAGCAGACTCAATTTTCTGCATCTGTGTCGATGCGATATCCGGCGCTGCGCATTCCCTTATTTAGATATCCATCTAACGACCATCTCATTAGCCAAAAGCAGGCCCATACTTCCCATTGAAATACTTATAAGTTTATGTTGATTAAAATCATTCTTCATTTTAAATATTGTATTGTTTTTCCTGTTTTTTGTGCACCACAAATAAAATATGTGCAGTGTGCATAGGAATTCATTCATATTTTTTTCAAACTATAGCCTTCCCCCCAACAGTGTCTGAGGGACCGTGAACTGGCCCCCTGTTTAAAAAGTTTGAGGACCCCGTTATAAAGGGAACTCTAGCACAAAAAAGCCTATGGTATAATAAGTATTAATCTTTAAGGTGCCACAAAACTCCTTCTTTTTTGTGAAACAGACTAACAAGCTTACCCACTCTGAAAATCAGTCAGGTAATTTGGGGGGGTTTCAAAATTTATTTTTCTTTTAATTCACAAACTTGCATGCTTAGGTAAAGGTAAAGGTACCCCTGCCCGTACGGGCCAGTCGTGTCCGACTCTAGGGTTGTGCGCCCATCTCACTTAAGAGGCCGGGAGCCAGCGCGGTCCGGAGACACTTCCGGGTCACGTGGCCAGCGTGACAAAGCTGCACTGGTGAGCCAGCACCAGCGCAGCACACGGAAACGCCGTTTACCTTCCCAGTATAAAGCGGTCCCTATTTATCTACTTGCACTTAAGAGTGCTTTCAAACTGCTAGGTGGGCAGGAGCTGGGACCGAACGACGGGAGCTCACCCCGCCGCGGGGATTCGAACCGCCGACCATGCGATCGGCAAGCCCTAGGCGCTGAGGTTTTACCCACAGCGCCACCCGCGTCCCTTCTTGCATGCTTAGGTACATGCTATGTTTCAAAATCAAAAAGCAGTCGCCAAATGATGGAGAGGCAGGATATCAATCTGCTAATTAATTAATAAAGAGTACAAATATTTTTGTCATAGAAATTAAGTAAAAACACTGATAGCTTTTCAGCTATACTTTTAAATGACACACTAAAACAGCTAACACACTAGTTAAGACTTGCAAGAACAGTAAAACACAAGGACACTTGCTAGAGAGTGGTGGAACTTAATTGCCTTTACAAATTCACCAGAAAACAGAAGACCAGTTCCTAAGTCTTTCATGATACCCATTCTCCCTCTACCCCAAATTTATACAAATGACTACCATTATAATGTGTGAATTGTTATTATTACAAAGGTGATGGTATCTCCTGAGTTGATAATTGTAGTTCTTTGGGTTTGTTAACTTTATGTAAAACCTCTGAAAAATGACAATAAGTAATTTTTAAAAGTGACCTTCAAACCCTATTAAACAAGTACTTTCTTTGTTTTTCTTTTATTAGGAAGATCATTTTTTAAACAATTATTTCTCTGCTATGGACGTAGATGCCTTAAATTCTTCACATCCTATATCGACCCCTGTTGAAGATCCATCTCAGATTCTAGAAATGTTTGATAGTGTTTCCTATGAGAAGGTAAAATTTTAAAATTTTTCTTATTTATGTATTCTTTCCTTAGTTCTGATGAGATTCTTATAAGCTCTCAGGGGCTCCATGTGTCCTAATATTTTGAGGATATCGACCCACCTTTTTGCCCTTATGCACAGTTCATTACACTATTTATTTTATTCTGTGTAAATGCACTCCTTCCCTCAACAATCAAACACATAATAAATATGTTCTGTAGCATTTGTTTTAATTTATATGGACAAAAATCTAATGTAAAAGCCAGAACCCAGATGAGAACTTTATGAAAGATTAGGGCTTAGGAGTGTCCTAATCAGAGCACCTGAACATCTTTTTGCTCTAGATGTAGATAAGCAGACATTGAAAAAGCAAGTGTAGAATTTATCGTTTCACTCCCCTCTTTTCAGGGTGCTTGTCTTCTAAATATGCTACTGCATTATATCAGCCCAGAAGTGTTTAGAGCTGGAATTATAAAATATCTGTCACAATTCAGCTATCAGAACACAGAAAACAAAGATTTGTGGAACAGCTTGTCAGGTGTAAGTATTTCTTGCACGTTTTCTACCAGCATACCTAGTGAGCAATGTCATAATTATCAAAGCATTGCTAGCCAGAATTGCTCTTTGAGCGGTATTGTTGCACGTGTTTTGAAGCCTTAGGTACCTAATTTCTGAGTTTTGTTGCTAGGTTTGCCCTGCAAAAGAAGCAGGTCGAGGACAAAATGATGGGGTTTGTAGCAGAAGCCAGGAGACAGTCTCAACTTCCGTGAGTTTGTGTTTTATTGCGTACTGTATTTCTGTTTAGAAATTTATAAATTTCTTACTAAAGAGGGAGTAGCCACCCTTTCCACAAGTGAGGGTGCATAACACTTAACTGATATTCAGAGACCAAGGAATCTGTTACATAGGGGAAAGCATCAGCACCTCATGCTCTACATTAATGGTTTCCTTCTACATGAACAAGTTATGATGAGCCTCTGGCTCCCTTTCATGCCTGTGAGGAAGAGATTGGAATCTCTTTCTGCTGATTTTAAGCAATCTGCAATTCTCAGTTAAATCCAGAGACAGTGAGCTGTAGTTTATTTACCGTATTTTTTGTCCCATAGGACGCACCTAGTTTTTTTTTGGGGGGGGGGGGAATAAGGGAGAAAAATTATTTTTCCCCCAGGCACGGGGCTGGGGCGGGGGAAGCCCAAGCTTCCCCAGCCCCCAGACTTTGCGCAGCTCTCCCACTGCTTGCGCAGAGCTGCGCAAAGCCCAAAGCCTGGAGGGCGCTGAGCTCAGCGCCCCCCAGGCTTCTGGGTCCAGGCAGCTCTCCGCAAAGTGGTGAGAGAGCTGCGACTTCGCGCAGCTCTCCCACGGCTTGCGGATAGCTTTCCCACGGCTTGCGGATAGCTTTCTGAAGCCCGACCCCTCTCGCTCTCCAGGCTTCAGCGGAAGCCTGCATTCGCCCCATAGGACGCACACACATTTCCCCTTCATTTTTGGAGGGGGAAAAGTGCGTCCTATAGGGCGAAAAATACGGTAAACTGTGGTTAGGAAGAAGGCATGATTGAACACTGGTTTGAGATAGGTTGTTCTAAAACCATACTTTAAACAAGTGGTGGCCAAACTTGGCTCTCCAGCTATTTTGGGACTACAGTTCCCATCATCCCTGACCACTGTTCCTGATAGCTAGGGATGATGGGATTTGTAGTCCAAAAACAGCTGGAGGGCCAAGTTTGGCCACTACTGCTTTAAACAAACCACAGTTCATCAGCTTCAGACGTCATGCAGAACTGCTTAGTTTAAAACCGGAAGTGAGAGTTCTCCATGATCCTGCACATGTGAAAGAGGGGAAAGGATCTCTGCAACTCATAGATGTAGCCAGAAACTATGGTTTCTTATCATAGCTGAACCTTGCAATCTTTCTGAATTGTTAGAAACCTGTACTTCAGTGGAAATCAGATCCCACCTCCAACCAGATTTATTCTTTGTGTGGTTAGCATTGATGCAAAAATGGAACTGGTTTTTGTCACCATTTTAATGTTACAGGAAACCATATACTTTCATTCTTAAATGTTTCTCTGCCATACGTCAAAAATGTCACCCCACACTATTGTTAACTATGGAAAGTCATACAGATAAGACAGATTTGTAATTTTTATCTCTTTGCTGCTACTGCCCATTGAGCAGCATCTCCTAGCATCTCAGTTCATATTTTTGTCCCTGATTTATAGCACTGGACCCAAAATGGGCTTCATGATGTGAAGACCATGATGGACACTTGGACACTGCAGAAAGGATTCCCAGTGGTAACTGTGACATTAGAAGGGAAGAAAGTCCATCTACACCAAGAGCACTATGTGAAGGCTTCTAGTTCTTCTGCACCAACCGGGTAATGGCAAAGGAGCAAGTGAAGCTCCACCACTGGCTAACATTTAATTATAAAAATAAATAAATAATGCAGATTGCACTGTGATTTCTTAACTAGTTAGTATTTAGGGAAGTTTTTAATGTCTGACATTTTAATGTATTTTTAAATCTTTTGTTGGAAACCGCCCTGAGTGGCTGGGGAAACCCAGCCAGATGGGCAGGGTATAAATTATTATTATTATTATTTGAAAAATCATATTGAATATTCTTTTACATCATACAAATAAATCAGCTGAGGGCATGCTAGACTTTCTAAATGAGAAAAAGTTACAATCTCTAAACTGGAGACTGGTTGAATTCTGTCCTGTAGGGAATTTCACTTGTTATGTTTCTTTGAGAGCACATGTGACTGATGGCAAAGCCTTAAGGAAACAAAAGCATTTTCTTAAAGATAGGTACTCATAGTAGAGAGTTAATATGGCAGGAATCATTAACCATCTCTGGAAATGCAGGTTTGCTTTTAAGTGTGTGAAAACAGACCTTGCAGCCGTAGAACTCTCAACAAGAACCCCTCTTTACATCCTCCCAGTCATGCAGCTCTGTGGTCAGCTTAGATATGTGTTCATACAGGCTGTTGAAACAATCAGCTAATCATCATCGATTTTACTGTAGGAATCTGTGGCATGTTCCATTAACGTACATTACCAATAAATGTGCTGAAGTTCAGAAGTTTTTGCTGACAGCTAAAACAGGTATGTTTGACTGAATTCAAATGGGTAAGAAGCACAATTATGTTTTCAAGCTTAAATAATTTTATTATGGAAGATTATAAGAATTAAGAAGATACAGGTGTTCCAAGCTATCCATTTCTTTAGTCCCTGTAAGATACACAGAAGTTTTTATCCACAAAGCAGCTGTGTAGTAGACATTAAGGCTAGGTTTTAAAGCAATTTTAACTATTACTAATCTGTTATTTATCTGTGGCTGATAACTGTAAATGAAATGAGTCAAGTACTGCTGGGCAGAAAAATACAAGGTTGTGATATATTTTGTCTGTAGATGACATCATTCTCCCAGAAGAAGCGGAGTGGATAAAATTTAATGTTGGAATGAATGGCTATTATATTGTGCACTATGGAGATGATGGATGGGATGCCCTGATTCGTCTTTTGAAAGAAAACCATCAAGCAATTAGCAGCAATGATAGAGCAAGTCTCATCAATAGTGTGTTCCAGATGGTGAGGTAAAGTATGATAGTACACACTAAATATCTCTTTGGTAAGCAACGTGCCATTTTTGTTCTATACAACAGATAACACTACTTCATCACATAATAAAATGAGAGAGACACTCCTGTATCATTTGCAAAATTAGAAATCCAGAACTTCCCCAGTGACGTTGCTTAGGCCATTCCTGCGTGAATAATGGGAGAGCTATTAAGACAGTGAGAGTTAGAAAAGATAAGAGCTTGAGGTCTCCCACCAGATGTCAAAGAGAACAACAACTACCAGACTTTTAGAAGACATCTGAAGGCAGCCCTGTTTAGGGAAGCTTTTAATGTTTGATGTATTACAGTATTTTAATATTTTTTTGGAAGCTGCCCAGAGTGGCTGGGGAAGCCCAGCCAGATGGGCGGGGTATAAATTATTATTATTATTATTATTATTATTATTATTATTATTATTATTATTATCATTATTTATTATGTTATCATCATCATCATCATCATCTCAGAATTAAATACTGCTTCCTGTTCCAATAAAATATAATAGCTCTCCTAGTTCTTGCCCATTGACACAATGTCGTCTTGAACCAATCTTTTACAGACGTCACTACACTTTTTGCTAGCATAAGGAATGGGCACATATGTGTTCTTAGACACAGGCCTTTTCCCTAGAAATTGGCCTCATGATATTTGGCACAGCCATTACAAGAGATTTATAGGATGCTCCCATCCTACTTTATAACGAAAAGATTTCTTCGGAGTAGAAACAATACCTGCAACAAAGTATCTGTTTATACTTTCCCTTGATCCACATTGGGGTGGGGTGGGGAGTATATTGCAGAAATACAGCAAGCCCACAACTTTTGTGGTGGTTACATTCCTAAAGCCCAAATTGTGTCTAGTCAAAATGCATTGGGTTCAATGGCAGATGGCATTTCCAAAGTCATTTTCCCTGGAGCGCCAAACCTCTTCTGCCCCCTTTCTATTTCTTTGCCTTGTGTGTAAAGCTCGAATGCACACAAGTTCAATGTGCACAAGTTGTGTATACATTTTGTAATGAATATGTTGTGTCAGCTAATGTACACAGCTGATGTACATCTCTGAGACAGCACATGATAATGAACGGCAGCAGGGAAGGTGCCAAAGTAATTTGGTCCCTATTCCGGCAGCAGCCCTTGGTTGAGGTCCCAGAGCTGAGGATATCTGATACAGCCAACTTGCTTTGCTAAGCAGGGCTGGGTCTAGTCAGTGTCTGGATGGGAGACTTGAGAGCTCCATGTATACCAACTTCAGTTCCATGTTGGAAGAATAGTGGGGTATAAATGTACTAAAAAAATACATAGCCAGAGACAGGAACTATTGTTGGTTAAGAAGGGGGCTGGCCTTCATGAGAGAAAGAGAGAGCGCATGCATGCAGATCAGTACTGTTCTGATGACCTGTGGGCAAGATTGCAAAGCTGGGTTAATTCAGGAAGACCACAAAACCTGGTGGTAAGCACGAATAAATCTAGGACGTATAGGATAGAGTAGGAAGTATGCAAGACAGAGAAGCCTGGCAAGACAGATAATAAGCAACGTTGCTGCTGAAATATCTTCATGATACATTCAACAGCGGATCAGCTGCTGGCAGTTTTAATGTATTATCATATTGCTACACTTTCCTGAACTCAGTGTATATAACACAACATGCGGACAGCTGCAGAAGTTCAACACTCCAAACCATGTTTTGTTTTTGCACAATTTGCCATTGCGGGGTGCAAAAATTCAGGAAGGTTTCATTCATAACATTAGCTGTTAAAAAGGAAAACACTAAGATTAGTGTTGCTAATATGTATTAAAAATGAAAAAACTCTATACACTGAATGGTTCAGCCCCTTTAACAAATATTTTAATGTGTTATTACTGACACTTTGTTTCCCACAGTGCCGAAAAGCTGTCGATTACTAAAGCTCTTGATTTAACAATATACCTACAACGTGAAACTGAAATTACTCCCGTGCTTGAAGGATTGGATGAGCTGATACCTTTGTACAAACTTACGGAGAAGAGGGACATGAAAGACATAGATAATCAATTAAAGGTAAGAAGGGGGAGACTGAAAAATAGCCGTCAATACTTGCAGGCTGTCAGCTCACATACTGAGGTTATTGGCAATAATTTTATGAATGTATATGTGTTGTACTGTAGAATGAAAGCAAGCTGCTTTATTATTTTGATTCTCACGGGATGCGAGAGTCAGTAGGGGCAGCATCCATCACAATATAGAGTGTACGATCAGCATGTCATTAATGGAAAGAAGCCAAACAATAACTGTTAGTATTTAAAGAAACAGCAAACACTACCTGTCTAAAGCAATTGGAAATTAGATAAGGTTAATATGTTCTGATTTTATTTTAATATGATGCATGCTTCTTTTTTTAAAGAAAAAGTTCATCATGATGCAAGGGAGCAGGGTTCCCATTTATGTAGGTTGTTGTTTTTCTAGAACATAGATATGAAGCTGCCTTGAAACCATTAGCTCCTGTGTGCATGTGTTTTATAATCAGAATTTCAGGTGGTTAATTATGATACCTACTTAAATTTATTGTTCCATTGTGTTTCAGTTTGGTTATTAAACAACTGCTTCCTTCAGCCATGGAAGTACATGTTGTGTGTGTGTGTGTGTGTGTGTGTGTGTGTGTGTGTGTGTATGTATGTAATTGCCTTTCCCATTCTGCTTATATATACACTTTTTAACAGATTTGGTTAAAAAATTGATTTCACGTGTATATTTTTTTGTATGTTTGTGAAATCACTCTAGGGATACATAATCAATCTAATGAAAAACATGATTGACAAACAGTCTTGGGACGATGCTGGGACAGTGTCTGAGCGACTACTTCGGAGCAGTCTTCTGGTGTTTGCTTGCGTACGAAAGTACCAACCGTGTGTGGACAAAGCAAAAGAGTTCTATATAAAGTGGAAGGACTCCGATGGAAATTTCCAGTACGTGTTTCTCTTTTGTAAGCAGCATAGCATCTTCAGGCTTCACAGGGCAAAAACATGCATCGTGGCAACTTAAATGCTGTAACGCCACCCCAATTTAGCATACAAAACCAGGGAAATAAAAAAAAATCCTTCCAGTAATTTTTTAAATTTTATTTTGACCATGGCAGACCAACACAGCTACCTACCTGTAACTAAAACCAGGGAAGTCGCTGTGTTGTGGCTGCTCAGTCCAGCTGGGTGGGAGAGCATGAAATCACTAGATAGAGGAAATTTGCTATTACCTGTGAATTTGCCTTTTCAATGATTCTTGAGATGAGGCAGTCCGACTTGAGTAGTAATTTGCAATTGAATCCAGACATGGAATAATAGAATCGCAGAGTTGGAAGGGATTGCAAGGGTCTGTGGCAATCCCACAGGGTTCCCGGACGTTTCACCTTCTATTGATCCCTGTGCCATCACTTTATTTCTTGCTGCCACCACCCAGGCCCTACCTGGTAAAATACTGAGTCCAGTCAGGGTTAAATTGGAACATAAACTTCTGTTTATTTATTGCAGTTTAACAAGCATGTGGTTTCATCACAGTCAATTACAATCATGGGGTGCCTAGCCAGACCTATATCTTCTGCTACTTGCTCTCACTCACTAAACCACCTCTCAGATATTTACTTGTCTTCCTAGTCCCTAACTGTTGCTGACTCAGCTTATTTCGCTGCACTAACTCAACCTACCCACAGACTCTATCCCAATTCACTCCCACTCCAACCAACCACCCAACTCCCAACGAACTCCCCCTTTGCCCCTCCCAGAGCTGGTTTTATAGTCCCTCTGACTCCACCCCCTGGGTTCTGATTGGTTAACCTGTTTAACTATTTCACCTCCAGCACTCTCATATGTTAACGTCACAGGGGCATCTAATTCAACCCCCTGCAATGCAGGAATCTCAGCTAAAGCACCCAAAAGAGATGGTCCTCCAAGCTCTGCTTATAAGCCTCCATTGAAGGAGAGTCCACAACCTCCTGAGAGAGTCCATTCCACATAAGAAACCAACACCAAGAGATGCATGTCAGAACTAACCTGAAGCCTCCATTTGTTGCAGTTTGCCCAATGACATCAAGTTTGCAGTATATGCTGTTGGAGCACAGACGGACGAAGGCTGGGACTTCCTTTTCAGCAAACACAAGCTGCCCAAATTTAATACTGAGAAAAGGATAATTGAATCTGTTCTTAGCCTAAGCCCAAATAAGGAGAAGCTTGAATGGTGAGTACAGTGGAACCTCGAGTTGCGGACAAAATCTGTCCCGGAGGCACATCAAAGTGTTCACATCCAGAAGTGCCTCGTCTGCGCGCAGCACAATTTAGCGCTCCTGTGCCTGTGCGAGTGGCGAAACCCGGAAGTAACCATTCTGGTACTTCCGGGTTGCTGCGGAACGCAACTTGAAAAGACGTAACCTGAAGCAGACGCAACATGAAGTATGACTGTATTCTCTGGAAACATGAACGGCTTTAAATTTAAAGAGAGATGTTGTAAATGCAAGGCCACAGCCACCCATATTTTCATCATCTCTTAAACATTGCAATGCAACAAAAAACAACAACATTGTAACATTGGATTGGAACAAAGTGTCTCACAGTTAAAAGGTCAGTGCACACACCAATTGCACATTTTGTCCATGTGCACTGGCTTGAAGCATATAAATGCTGTTTCACATTGTGGCTGTTCCTATGGAATTAGAAGCTGGAACAGGGTAAGGCAGGGCAGATCAGATTTTAGGTGAGGTGCAGGAGACAAAGGTGAACAAGTGTCTGATCTTCAGCTGCAGGCCTGCTTTTTCATTCTTTTAGGTCTGGGTGCGTTCTGAGTGTTCTGAGTCCCACTGCTCATCTTTGCCAAAGATTTCAAAGAGAAAGAACCCTTCCCCACAGCACAGAAGAGATTAATCTGAATAGTTAATTTCCCCCTTTGATACAGATTTTCCTCATTTCAGCTTTTCAATCAAACTGCTCTATGGCCCATAGGCTCTTCCACATTTTGTAACTAGGGAAGAAACAGCCTCAGCCCAGTATACCCCCATCTTTCAGCCCGAAATCTAGCTTCGAAGGCCTTCTGGTGGTTCCCTCATTGCAAGAAGTGAGGTTACAGGGAACCAGGCAGAGAGCCTTCTCAGTAATCGTGCCTGCCTTGTCAGATGTCAAGGAAATAAACATCTGAAGGCAGCCCTGTATCTGGAGGTTTTTTATGTTTGATGTTTTATTGTGGTTTTGTAATTTGTTGGAAGCCACTCAGAGTGGCCAAGGCAACCCAGTCAGATGAGCGACATATAGAAATTATTATTATTATCATTATTATTCCTGCGTGTGGCACAGTACCCCCTTTCAGCACCTTTTCTTCTTTCCATGCTGACTATATGAGAGGATGCTTGGGGGAAATGAAGAATAATCTCTCTGCAGCGAAAGCTAAGGGTATGAAATCAAATAGCCATTACACTGTGTACCATTTATTCATACTCGAGTTTTCCTGTTCCTATTAAGGTGGTAATATTATTTCCTTGTTTCCTCACACTGAGGTTTCTTTTCTTTGTTTAGGTTAATGGAGCAAGGTTTACAGGATGACGTAATAAAAATGCAGGATCTTCCGTATATTGTTCTCTCTGTTGGAAGGAACCCGGAGGGTTATCAGTTAGCCTGGAAGTTTCTAAAGCAGAATTGGCAGACATTTGTAAAAAAGTAAGTTTTAAATATTATCGCTCCTTGTACTCCTGTTTATTTTCTTTCTAATATAAAAATATTTACTTCATGCACTTCTTCTGTTTGCATAGGTTTGAACTTGGTTCGAATACCATTTCACACCTGGTTACTGGATTGACAAATAAATATTCCACAAAGGAACAACTTGAAGAAGTAAGCATATCTCGCAGCCTGCATTAATTAATTATAATTAATTGCTTTTCACACATGCATCTCAAGGCAAAGTGCAGCAGCAGCAGTTGTTGTTTAAAGCAAAATGGACATCCATGGCAAAACTGACAAGCACCGCGCCGCTCCCCGTCCCCCGTTCCGTAGCCTTTAAAAAGGCTCCTTCGCGGGTCGGGGGGCGCAAATGGTGCCCACCGAGTCACCACGTCCACAGGCTTCCACGCCCGTGGTTTTTAAGGGTCCCCGCGTCGCCGGCGCGGCAGGACCCGACCCCTGCTGAGCTGATTCCCTCCGGAGCTCGGAGGGAATCTACCATTAGGCGATGGCGCTAACCCGGAAGTGTTCTGCTTGCATTTATATTATCTCTTTGTAAATCTGAAGCAAAAGGCCTTTGAAAACACTTGTAATTCATGTACAATTTGAATGACAGGCACGTTTCTTTTCTTTATGCCTCCATGACTGAGAATCTTTTATGACTAAATCCAGGCTGTACAGTTAGTGGCATTGGTACAGGCAGATTAGGATGCAGTCTCCTACAACGTTTTTTCTTTTTTCAAATCCCATTGAAGATAATGGGAATAGTACAAAAAATTATTGTGGAATTTATTTATTTTTACTCAACAGGTAAAAAGTTTCTTCAACTCCCAAGGCAAAAAAGTTTCAGAGCTCCGTGCTGTCTACCAAGCAATAGAAACTATTGAAGAAAATATTCAGTGGATGGATAAGAACCTTGAAAAAATCAAGGAATGGTTACACACCAATAGCAGAACAAGCATCTAAGCATGAAGCACGATTTCAGAATGAAGAATGGTAAGTTTTTGAAAAGATATGAAAAATGCAACTTTCGTAAATGTAAGTTTTTATAAAATTCTAAAAACTGGAACGCTGATTAGTACATATATTTGAGCTTATTCTAATGACAGAGGTTGGAAAATATGAAATATACTTCCAAAGTGGAGGAAATAGCATTAAGGCCTTGCATGCATGTCAAGTTATGCATTTACAACAGGAGTGGTGAAAATTGGACCTCTCTTAGACCAGGTCTTTATGCCTCTCTAACTAGAGTCTGGGACTCCTCCTAGGCCATTCCCTTCTCAAATGCTTGTGTGTGACTGAAACATGTCCTAGAACTGATTATGCCTCTTGCTTGTGTGGATGGAGGAAGGAGAGATATCTGTGTGTTGGGATGTAGAAAATCTGACTTTTCCATAGCTGGAATGTTGCCAACTATACTGTAGCAAGTAACATCCATTACTTCACCTGCAGAGGATCAGGACCTTTTGATTCCATAGGTCCACTTTTGCATTATTTCTGAACTCAGATAAGGTATGGTTAACTCTTAACTGCAGTTTATGCAGCTGTCCGTTTCAGACCACAGTCTCAGATAATACTGGACAGTATTTAACTGAAACAAGTACTTCTGATCTGATGACTGCCCCCAGAGGAGACAGTGGGAGCATGCAAGCCTAAGGCTTGCCCCCTTAATGAGAAGCCATTCTTCCAGACGCAGCCGTAAACTACAAGATCCAGTAAAATAAGTTGCACTATGTTCGAGAGCCATTCCTGAACATACGTGAAATTTTAAAGCACCCAATAGTTCAGCGATCGAGAAAAGAGCATAAGACTCTTAATTCCAGTGTTTGTGGGTTTGAGCCCCCTGTTGGGTGAAAGATCCCTGCATTGCAGGAGGTTGAACCAGTTTCGGTTTGGTGGAAACCTGTAAAAGGTACCTTCTTCTAGACACAGCCCGTGTTCTTGTCTAACAATGGCAATAATAACCATGTATTAAGGACACAGTTCACAAACACAATTTACAAGGTAATACATTCTAAAACTTTATTAGTGTGACAGGCAATCTTAATACAGACTTTCAAAAACAGTCCGGTATTAACATTAGATTGTCAAGGACAGTCAAAATTCTGATGTCCCCAGAGGAACATCTCCTGCGCTTGCTCCTTTTGAAGTAAGTAAGAGCGATGGCAGAAAGTGGCCACGCTCCTGTGTAACTCCCATGCAGTTCAAAGGGGCTTGCACAGTTGATATTCCTCGCAGGCTGCGGCTTATATATTTGACCCGTGGTAGTCTAGAGAACTAGCTACCTGGAAGCAGACTTGACCAAACCAGGAGTAGCACCTTACTCCAAAAGTCAATAAAAAAATTGCTACTCATAATGCAAAGCATATCAGAACCTGCTGTTGGAGCCATAGCTTTTCTCACTGCAAGGAATACCAAAAAGGGGGGTGGGGGTGGGGAATAAAACATGGAAGTTGAGCAAGCGTTGCATCCAAATTAGTTCACAAAGCACCTCTGTATTCAGCTGTGATGTGAATTTATACATCAGAAACAAGCTGTGTAATCTGGATTCTGGGGGTGGGGTGGGGGGAGCTATACCAGTGCAACTTATAGGAACATATTGGAGTCCCATGTGCATCCTTTCTGGAGTACCCCTATGCAATAGCAATTCAGATGCACTATTACGCCCTTTCTGCAAGCCACTGACAGGCGGTCACAATCAGAACTCAAGGTTTCAAATGAAAATACTAGCGGCACTGTTCATATTGAATACTATGTTATTAGAAGCCAAGGACTGAGAAACAATTGCCACGTTTAAATCTTAGCAACTGATTACTCACTTCTCACTAACTATTCTTCAAAAGGAATACCCGCAGGCAGATGATAGCCAATACACATTATATTCCAGAATATTTAGAGCATTCATTATACTAAAAAACCAAAAACCAAACCACAGCTTTTCTGAACTCTGCTGAGATTTGCAGGCACTATGTGTAGATTATGTGCAAAATTTGCAGACTTTTTTTTCTTTTTGCATTGCTGTTAAATCCGTAGAAATACTTTTCTTACAAATATAAAGCGTCCGTTCCCTCTCATAACTGAAGAAAATTACAAAATAAGAGACAGTAAAATAAATGGAAAAAGGTCATCCTTGAAAATAGTAAGATTCATGCCTCCCATGCCAATTATATCCAAATACCATGATACAAAAACCACCCAGGAGACTATCTTGCTTCTGCAAAATAGCTTCTCTTTTTTTTGTTCAAGTGCAGCTATCCACCAGCAAAACGAAGACTTTTTTTCATTAGCGATGAAAAGCCTAGACAGAGAGGAAAAGAAAGCACATTATTTAGCCAGTAAGGGGAGGAAACGTTATCTCATAAAACAGAATTCAGCAGGTTCCCAACAAAAAATAAATAAGCAAGTTGAAACCACCAGCATGGTTTATCTGTGGGCTCATGCAAACTTCCTTGCAATTTGTTCTGATTCCTTGCAATTTGTTCTGATTCAGTGGTAATCGGCAGATTTTCCTGGGAAAGCAGTAGGACAAAAAAAACCCGCTCAGGCGCAGACTTAGAAAGTGCAGACTCATGCCTGGAAAGCACATTGCAAAAGGAAGTTTGGATGAGCCCTGTGTGATGGTGTTTGTGAGGCTGTACAAGTATCAGATCCCCTTGCCTGCCCTATTCAATGTACCGTATTTTTCGCTCTATAACATGCACCTGACCATAACACGCACATCGTTTTTAGAGGAGGAAAACAAGGGGGGGGGGGAATTCTGAATGAAACAGTGGGTGTATCATTTTTGTGCCTCATGCTGTGGCCACAGACATGTGATCTGATGGTGAGTTTGGGGTAGCCCAATGCAAAAATCCTGAGAATCCCTGTGGATCTGTGCTTTGTAACCACGTTTTTGCACCATTGTGGCCCCAGGCAACAGTGGGTGCGTGATTTTTTTTGTGCAGGCTGTAGCCATGGACATGCTATGTGATCTGATGGTGAATTTGGGGTGACCCAATGCAAAGATCCTGGGGATCCATGTGGATCTGTGCTTTGTAACCACGTTTTAAGTGGGGAGGGAAGGAAAAACACAGAAGGGACAAGGAGCACGAGAGGGGTGTGCAGAGAAGCAGCTGGCTAAGAATGCAGGAGAGGGGTTTAACGGGAGGGAGGAAAGGAAGGCAAAAGTTTTTTCCCACACACACACCCAAGCCAACCCCCCCCCTCTCTCTCCCACCTGCATGTTTTCTGACTGCCTGTGAGTCCCTAAAACACAGCAGCACCTGAGCACGGAGAGGAATTAGAAGGAAGGACGTGATCGTTTCCTTTCCCCTCTGCTTGCCTGGAGGGGAGGGGATTTGCCTGTTCTTTGTTCCGTTTGAGCAAATACCAACCAAAACAGAAGAAGTTGGGCAGTAAGACCCTGAGGCAGAATGCAGGAAAGCAAAAGCTTCCTCTAAGGAGCTCCCTTCTCCCTGACCTGCACGATTGGATTTTTGCCTCTGCGCTCGGGAGGGTCGGCTCCAGGGACCACACATTCGCTCAATAACACACACAGACATTTCCCCTTACTTTTTAGGAGAAAAAACTGTGTGTTATAGAGAGAAAAGTATGGTAATTTGCTCACTCTGATGGTGGTTGCTTGCCTCAAGCGGAAAACAGGTGCTGCCAAAGCAAGAAACTTCTCTCTCTCTCTCAAAAAAGGAGAGGCACTAGAGGCTGCAACTGAGGCATACAGCAGCAATTCTGTATACAAGCATGAAATAGGTGAAGGATCTTCCAAGGACCCATAGGATGTTCTCTGAGAGAGGTCTCAAAGCCCCTCAGAGCTGCCATGAAAGCCTCTGCAGCAGTAAGAGGAAAAGAGAGGGATGTGCAGGATCCCAAGCCAACTTTGATCCAGATTCAACTCTCTTGACATGACCGTTAAATGCAAGAAAACTTACATTTTTAGACCTTTGTTTTTTAGAGCAGGTATTTTAATTTTCAGAGCTCTTGGGAAAATTAATACCAATTGATAGAATTCCTGCTACTTAACAGTATGTGAAATCTCATGCATTTATTTTTCAAAAAGTATTTCAATAATAAATGCTGGTGTCCTTTTTCTGGAGCCATTCCAGCATTTTAAAGGTACTTTACAAAGATGCTTTACCCATATATAATGCATATTTCACATTAAAGATGCATGTTTCTCACGTTTTGCTATTTGCTAAATGCAAAAGTATTTTGAATATACTGTTTGAAGGACAATTTAGCATGCCAGGTGCAGTGTGAAACACAAGCATACTCAGAGCTTTTACTAATCTAAAGTGCAACCAACCAATAGTCGGTTTCTTGGTTGAACTGCACTTAGAATATTCTATGTAGAAAACAGCTCTGCACATGCAGTATATAAATATTGTGGGTCAGTCCACACATTAGGAGTTTGGTAGATGTGAAGCCTCACAAACAAGCTATCTCGGCCTATACTGACTTCAGGAATAAGGGATGGGGTAGGCTTAGAGCTAAACAGGCAACTGTAACCTGAAACAGCTTCTAACCCTCTTACAGGGCAGTGTTGCCAGTGGGTCTGGGGGAGAACCCAAAGGTGGAGGAACCAAAATGCACAAATCTCTGCTGGGTGCACAATGGAAGGGAGTGGAAACAAGTATTTTCAGAAAAATCAATTCATTCTTCATGCATAAAGGATGCACACAAATTTGCATGATTAAGTCTAACAGTTCTTACCTGGTAACATTTAACTCTTTTTCTGTTTCTCAGATTTTGCGCTGGAAGACTGCTCCTTTGCCTTAATGGGAAAAAGCAACAACCATGTTATTGGCTGGAATGCTGAGGTCACGTAACAAACACCGTGAATAAATATTTGAAATAAAACACAGCCATTTAAGTAAAACAAAGCTTGAAATCAATGTGTTTATCATGAATAAGGAAGTGGAGAGACACACATTTGAGAGGGCTAAAAACTACACAGGAGACACATGAATGGTTTTTCTGAAGTTTTGTTTTTATTTTCATGCATCCCTGGAGAGAGCCAGCATTTGGTCATAACAGTGGCACAGGGGAGCTGAACGCTCCCTTCCTTCAATTGTTTCTGATTAAAGCACTGCCTCTCTGTGAAAGATGCTGTCAGTTTGAGAGAGAGGGGGGAATACAGGTATTCGTTTTCTACACACAAATGCACGCCAACCACCACCAGGAGGCCCACAATTCTAGATTGGGATGCTCAGCTCTTTCTCCCTCCCTGCATTTTCCCCAATCTTCCTCTGTGCCACAAATGTTGGACATCCTATGTAACGCATAGTTTGGCACTTAAAATGAATATTCATGATCATTGTACAGTGATTATAGTCATAAGATGACTTACATGATCTGTGATGGCTATTTGTGGCATACATCGTTCAATGTAGCCTCGAGTACAACTGCATGTGTAACTGGCCTTCAAACTGGGTGTTTATTTTAACCATTCAATCACAATTTTTTACACTTGAACACAGCTCTAATCAGTTAGGATTTAACAATTAAAGGTGAAACAGGGTGCATAATCATGTACACCACTGTACAAGAGCCTAACACAGGACAGTGGGCAGTTTACATTTACAGTGGGTCTAAGGTCCTACAAAACAGGTGCTTTGTGGCTAAAATGCCACAGATTGGAGGGAAGTCATAGAAATCTTGGTCCTCATTTTGGCACTCACATAACATACTATGAGAGGGTTGGAATATACCATGAGGGTATGTGCTCTATACCTCTTAGGACAGAACATGCCTACCCAGAATTCTCCTACCGATGTTCCCACCTCTCTTCATTCCCTCCCCTATTCTCAAATCCTTCCAAGAGTGCACAACAACAGCTTTATGAAGGTTTCTATTCCAGCGATGGTGGAAAAGGAGGGCAAGCCTCCTGTTCTGCAGTAGATGCGGAAGACAAGTGTTGAGGAATTATGCAGAGTGTCTCAGAAATGCCTGAAGTTTATAAAATGGGCCGTGGCTGGTCTAACTACACTCTGCAAAATTTCATCTTTCTAATCAACAATTTCTTACCTTTCTGGATTTGGATTTCTTTTCATCTTTTCTAGCTGGTTTTGATGTGGCAGCATCTTTTGTTTTTTCATCCTATACCAGAGAGAAAAACCTCAGTTCATGAATATTTGGATTAAAACACACCTGAGTCTGAAAGAGTTTGGTAAAAGATTTTTTGAGGAAAGTGTTACTTCTGTGAGAGCCGCACAAAGTGGATCAGTTGGGAGTCTGGAATGCTAACATGAATAATCTGGAAAAGCTTAACACCCAGGCAGCAGTAAGCAAGGCTAGCCACTCTCTAAGGGCAAAACTATGTGTTCCATATAGTTCCATGATTCTTTTAAGGAGACGCCATCTTTCTTTTATACAACTACTGAGGCTGTAATCAGAAGGGGGAAACAGTCTGAGGAGAAAGCAACTTCTCCCCCCCCCCTTGTACCTTACATACTGTTTCCCAATTAAAATTGCCCATCACACCAAAGCTGGTTTTATTCCTGCCGAGAAAGACAATGAGACTTTTTGCCAGTTCAACATATAGAGGAGGTAGATGATACCATTTCATATATACTGTTCATGGGATAAACTCATCTGACACTCTGGAATAAGCTCCAGTCGTTTCAATGGATGGGCACAGAAAAAGACACCTCGAGGAATTGTGCATATTCACCATTGTGTTGGAGACAAACAGGCTGCCTTCTACAAAAAAACAACAACTGGCGCTTTGAGTGGTAAGAGAGGCAGCTCCATAAATATGCCCATGCTTGAGACAGCTTTATTGTGAGAAAAGGTATTTAAATGTCACAAGAGTTTACAGTTTTAGCAAGCATAAGATATGTGCCAAAAAGGGTAAAGGGAAATGTGAAATGGAGCCAACCATTATTTTTCTGGGTCCGTCCAATGGAGAGATGGAAACTTCAAAAGGAGGAGTTCTAGGATTCACATTCAAGTGGTTGATGAGTGCCAATAAAACTCAGGTTTAAACCCAAGACATAAAAAAATTATCTGCATGGATGTAATTAAGGGGCATTTAATACTTTAATTATATTGGCCTTTAAGAAACTCTGGCTAATGTTCCAAAGAGGGTAAACTGATTATTTCTGAAATCTTTGGATAAAAGCAGCATAAAGTCTCCCTTTTCTAGAGAAACTCTTTACATTACATTCAAAGCCTTATAAACCCAAGTGGAATCAACCTCAGAACAACCTCTTTGTGGCAGTCCTGTTAAGAGCAAGGACAAGGCTGCCAACAAAAGCAGCAATGCTGAATGAGTCAAAAGAGTTTTTGCCTGTAGAAACACAGACCAGTTTTAAGATGTAATAAAGTCTTCCTCCAAAGCCCAAACTCCTGAAACAACAAAGCAGTGGGAAAGTAAAATTCTGCAAGACAGAAAAGAAAATGCAAGAGCATCTACAGGTAGATGTCACTCTTGAGCAAAGTCATATGCAGAAAGTGGAAATGAGGAGGGGTGACTACTATATATTTTTAAAAACAATGTATTAACCAGGCTAATCAATACTGTGCATCTTCAGAGCAGCACCAGGACTATTTGGCTCAGAGCAATTGAACTGCAAATAAAAAAGCAGGAATCTCATTTGTCAGTTGCCTATTCACAACCAGTTGGGGTTTTAGTAGCATGTATAAAAGCCTGTTGATTGTTGTTGCAATCTTTGCCTTCCCTTATGCTTACTTGGTGATTTAAGGAGCATCTTAAAAATGGGCTTCCTCACCTTTGTTGAAGGCTGAGAAACAGGAGGTTTCCCACAATGATCAAAGTCCCCTGAAAGGGCATCAATAGCTGCCGAGTCATCAGCTGGCTTCTGCAATAAAAAATAATAGTTTAAAAATGTGAGTATTAAGTGATATGGAAAATAAACGCCCAAAAAAGAATTTTAAGCTTCTACTATGTTGTTGTTGTTGTTTAGTCATTTAGTCATGTCCGACTCTTCGTGACCCCGTGGACCAGAGCACGCCAGGCACCTCTGTCCTCCACTACCTCCCGCAGTTTGGTCAAACTCATGCTGGTAACCTCGAAAACACTATGTGCCACCAAATCAACAGGTGCCATTGAAATAAGGAACCTTTTCTGAATTATCATTGTACAGCTCTCTTTTTTTGAGGTCTGTATTAGTCCCTCATTGGCCACAAGTAGAATGAATTGAGTTAGAACAGCAGTGTGGAGCAGAGGGAGAGGCATAAAGGTGGGCTACTTCATCTGCTTTTCGGAAAAACCGTTTCATTTGGTTTTCATTCAAGTTGCCATTATAATAAATTTGTAACGTTAAAAACTGGTACTCAAGTTTTCTTTCCTCTCCTCTCCCATTCTTCTTTCCTTTTGTGTTGTGCCTTTTAGTTGGTAATCCTGCTCGTGGGGATTATCTTGTTTGATACTCATTTTATGTAAGCCACTCTGGGAGCCTTTATAGCAGAACAGCCCTCTTCCAAATAAATGCAACCCACAGCCAAGTAATAGCATTTAGCTAAGAGCAGTGCCTTCTTACCTTTTGTTCTTTGGGTTTCTCAGCATCCTTGCCTGTTGGCTTCCCCTTCAACAACAAAAAGCAGCATTTATTTATTTATTTATTGCAGGATTTGCATCCTACAAAATTTAAAATTACCTATAAAATAAGATAAACATCTTACATTAAACCAGTTAGCCTAAACCTTTTCAAAATAAAGCCAGTTTTTAAAATGTGCATTATAAAATGTATCATTGTTTATTTTACTGACTTTATTTTATAAGGTGCATTATAAAATATCATTTTAAAACAACATGGGGACTTGACTACCTAAGATCCACTGGTTGCTCACTTCTGTTATGGTAAAATGTGGCCCTCAACATATATTTTATATTGTAAACCAACCTGGGTTCTTTGGATGAAGAGCAGTGTGGAAATAGGATAGGATAGGATAGGATATACTATAAACATATATGTGCAAAATCTATCAATATAGATTAGGGGTGGTGAACCGTTGGTTCTCCAGATGTTGCTGGACTCCATCTCCCATCACCCCGAACAAGAATGGCCAATGGCCAGGGCTGGTGGGAGTTAAGGCTCAATATTGTCAGGAGGACCACAGGTCCCCCACCCTGGTATAGATGAATTTGGATTCAGAAAGGATCAGCTTACCTTCTCTCTTTTTTCTTTTCTTTTTTTAATAACATTTTATTGATTTTCCACAAATATCAAAAAAACATCAACAACGACAATGCAAAAACAAAACAAAACAGATTGACTTCCCTCTAATCCCTTCCTTGGTTCTATTATTTGTCAAGAAGCTGCATGTTCATTGTCAGTTTACCTTCTCATCCGAGTCAAGAAGATGCCTATAATCAGGAGGGATTGTTTCATCTTTCTCTCCAAGTTTGTCTCTATGCTCAGATTTAGCCTTTTCCTGTAAAAGCAACAACAGGAGGTCATGTTCTTAATTTTTCTGGAAAGCTCAATCCAAAGAACACAGTATCTAAACTTGCCCTCAAACCAAAAGTTGCCATAAATTTTGAAAAACAACAACCATGAAACAAAACCCCAAATGAACACAATTAACACACCAAATATTGTAAAAAAGTAACATAGTCCATTAGAGCTTTCCTGTGACAACTAAACACAAAGTAGCAATTTGTGTAGTAACAACCTATTTTTAACATTTTATCATTGCAATATTTGCTGCCATGGGCTACCTCAGAAGGAAGGGCCGATACAAATTGAATACATAATAATGATTCCCCCTGTTTATTTGTGAACAGGCTGCACTTTACGAAAAACAATCCAAAGACAGAAAGAACACTGCAAAAATAGAGGTTTATTATATTTACACACGTCCTTTGGAAACTAAAAAAATACTTGTTACAATAACAGAAAGCAAATTCAGTTCAACTGAAGCAATGAAACACTTTCCATGAAAGTGGACCTCTTGAAATGCAAAAAATGCCCTGCATAGACCCCTGCTTTCGTAGCTAAATATATCTTGTACAATCTGAAGACCCTCACTCTACCCTCAAGTGTTGCAAAAGACAAGGGAGGTAGTATGGTGGGCTAGCAATGGTGAGGGGGTGACATTGAAAGCCATAGACTGAACCCCTAGCCCCCAAAGCAAACAAACCCAAACCACCACCACCACCAGCCGGCTCAGTTCTTTCAGCTTCCTATGCAGATTTGGGAGATGAATATGGTACCCACAACCATGTCAAGGCAGCTGTGCTGCGGGGGGGGGGGGAGAACAATCATTTTTCTCACCTTTATTTTATCAACAAGTGGTTTGTTTTCATCCGGGTCAGGTTCTCTTTGCCCCAATGAATCTGCAAGAAGATCTGCAGCATCATCGAGTTCTTTCCTACCCTAGGAGATTTGAGAAGAGCAAAAACAAAATATGTCACACGCAATCTCAGAAATAAAAAACGTCGAAGGTATCAGAGTTGCTTTAGTCAGCATGATAGAAAGGTAACTTCAGAGCGCTCAAAAAACTTCAGAAAGTTACAAAATATGCATAGCCAGGCAAAAAACCCAAACCATTCAACTGCAAGCAAGCAACTTTGGCTTCCAGTGTACCTCAACCCATAACTGTTTTATAACTCTCTGTAAAACAAATTTGATTAGCCTCAAACTATTATTCAACATTACTAAAAGCAGTTAAGAGGCTAGTCACTCTAGCTTAAAATGGAAAAATAGCATCCCATATAAAAATGACAATTTTTGTTCCAAAGATGGTTATATGCACAGACATTTTGAACTCCAAAATACAATTGAGGGACATGGCTGCATCTTTACATGCACAAGGTCTCAGATTCAATCCTTGACATCTCCAGGTAGGGCTAGGAAAGACTGTCTGAATCCCTGGAGAGTGGCTGTCTGTCACTGGAGACTAGTCTCCATCAACCTGGTGCTTTCCAGCGATTTTGGACCACAACTCCCATGACTGTAGTCCAAAACATCTTAAAGGCACCAAGTTAGCTAAGGCTGCTGTAGACCACACTGAACTTGCTGGACCAATGGTCTGACTTGGAGTAAGGCAACTCCTATGTTCCTATAATCAACACGCCTTTAAACGATAAGGAGGCTAATCGTTTTTAAAGGGAAAATAAACTGCAATCAAAGGCTTTGGTCACAGAAATTAATGTGGGTAGGAAATATTATTCGGCTTACTGGGGTAGCTGCTGGTGGCGGAGGAGCTGATGAATGGACTGCAGAAGCAGAAGCAGAAGAGATCACTTCTTCAGTAGGTGCAACAGCAGGTTTGCCAGCACCTGTAGGTTTCTACAATAAAAACAATGGGTTCATAAACAAGTACCAGAAGACAGTGAAGGATAATCAGGTGGCAGGAACCAGGTATCTGTTTCACACTGTGTCCACATCAGTTTGGGCTACAGTTAGCTCACTGCCATGTGCCCTGCATCCCATACAGTTTGTTCAGAGAGGTATTCTGAAACCACTCTGCACTGTGTCTACAGCACACCTTCATAGAAGCCAACCTCCTAAGTATTGGGTGCGAAGAGAAGAGCCCTTCCAGGACAGTCAAAGCCATTTTGTGAGAATATCTACCACTGGTGGTTTTGACAAGTGTAATTAAATAACAGCAAATCAAGAATGAGTGTACATTGCTCACACAGAGTATTAGCAGGAACTTTCTGACAGTAAGACCTGTTTGGAAGGGTCTCAGAAAATGGTGGACTCTCCTTCCTTGGAGGTTTTTAAACAGAGAGTGGATGGCCATCTGTCATGGATGCTTTAGTTCAGATTCCTGCATTGCAGGGGGTTGGACTAGATGACCCTTGAGGTCCCTTACAATTCTGCAGTTCTATTATTCTTTGTATGTAACTGTCTCTCACTAGGTCTAAAAGTTAAATAAAGTATTTTTTACGCACACACACGACTTACTTGAGGTGCAGCTGTTGGGGCAGCTTTTGATGTTGGTGCTGAAGAACTAGAAAACCCTTCTGACAGAGCATCAATAAGTTCGCTTTCACTCAAGGGCTAGAAATAAATACATATATATTAGAACACAACAAATGTTTCATTTTATTCTTGAAAACTAACTGGAAACCAAACACTTTATTACTTTTTCTCAGTTTTGTGTTGGAAACGCAGAAGGAATATGCCAACCATTTGTCCAGTCTCTGGTTATAATAAATTTTGTGCTTCGTAAACTTTATTTTAAAAAATGTAAAATAGCCTGTTAGAAGCATTTTTTCACCAACCTGAGGTTTTTCTTGAGGTTTTGGTAAAAGTGGCTTCCCATCTTTATCCTGCAGAGAAAATATGACACTGGTTAACTGCTACAAATGAGCTATGACAGGTGACCGAATTTGCCGCAGTATCATTATGTATAAAATGCAACGCCTGAAAGTGTTTTTGGACTCTATGTTTTTTGATAAGCATGTTCCTGCACTTTTAATCAACTGCCTGTCCTAGATAGGACCCACTCATCATGAATAGAGGGGTTCTTGCTACACTGCTCCATTCTTTTGTAACCTCCAAGTGGGACTCATATGGTGTGTGATTTACGCAGTGCTGCCTCTGAAGTTGGCGGCGGAGTTTCAGTTACAGTAAAATGCAGCTGTCTGCCTACTTATGAGTATTAGAATGGATCAACTGGCCTAGGGCTGTATATTTAATTCCTGATTCATCCAAGCAAGACAATCTCTATTGCTAAGAGAATAGACTAGAGTAGGGCTGGGACTTTGCTGATTATTCTATGAACAATTTCCTGAAAAACTGAACACCACACTCCCCCCCACTCTCTCTTACTCATTGACACAAAATGTTTTGTATCTTGTACCTAAGGTGTACAATTACATGCAATTATTAGGGATGCTACTCATCCAATTAATTTGATGCAACATGTGAAAAATCAATCACCTTTGCTTCAGTTAATCTATAATCAGGAGGAATGGTTTCTTCATCTTCTCCAAGTTTCTCACGTTCCTCTTGTTTTGCTTTCTCCTGGATGAGCAGGGGGAAATGAAAGCTCTCAACATGTATAAAGAGAGACTGTCCCCAGTCATTTGGTTTCATAATAGTACATGTAGCATAGAAGCATATGAAAGTGTATACACCAATTTATTATTTATTTATTTATTTATTTATTTATTTATTTATTAATAATTAAAGTTGCAATCAACTAAAACACAGCTTATTGGAACTGCCCACTTACTCTACTTACTGGTATCCCCAAAAATTAGTTGTAAGTCCAGTTTGCATTCTGTGGACTTCCTGTTTCCTGCCGTGAGAAACGGCTGCCTCCTATGAGATCGGACCCCCAGGAGTGCCAGAAATTCAGGGTTCTTTAACAATTTGGTACCCTCCCCCAAGAGAGAGTAAGAGAGACCCAATAGTTACACACAGATAGATGTTTGATACGCCCCCTGGACTTTTGTATACCTTCACTTTATCGACAGCGGGCTTCGTTTCTTCTGGGTGAGGCTCCACTTTCCCTAGACTTCCAGATAAGGCTTCCAGGGCTTCATCAGGTACCTGTGAAGTCTAGAAATAATATTATTTTTAATCAGCTTCGTGCTTTGGAAAACAATGTTTGAAGCAATATTCTTAAGAGTGCAAACGATGGAGCGGCTGACAAATACATTTATTAAAACTTAACTACCCAAGTATTAGTTTAATGGGTGGTGATTCACTTATTTATTTATTTATTTATTATTTTGTATACCATCCTATGCCCATAGATCTCAGGGCAGTTCACATCATAAAAATACAATATAAAAACCACAAAGTACATAATACAAACAAGAACAAACCAATAATCCCTCCCTTCCACAACACATCTTAAAGGGCATTGGATGTCAATCAGCCAAAGGTCTGGTTAAAGAGGAATGTCTTCACCTGGCACCCAAAGGTGTATATATTGAAGGCACCAGCTGAACTTCCCTGGGGACAACATTCTACAAAGCAGTATTAATATTATTAACTGACTGCAGGAGTGGCCCATGTGGTTGGGTGGAGCCCCAGAACCACCTTCTTGATACCAGCTTACATGGACAGGACTGGGTTGGGACTGCACAAGCACACCAGTGGAGCCAGACCAGTTTTCCCTCTCCATTGGACTGTCATCATATTTTCCCTGTCCCAGCACCATCCAAGGAAGCTGCAGTCACCCTGATGTCAACAGGGTGGCTTTGCCTGACAGCACAGACTGCTATTGAGTAATTGTCTGCTTAGGATAGCCTGAGTATCTTAGTGCAGAACTTTTTCATAATTATAAATTAGTTTTCTGTTATGTGCACTGGCAAAATCCACATGGAATCTTTGCTAGCTTGGCCCACTTAAAATGAAGATCTACTTTCACACAAGGTTCTCTTAAGTTCAATGGGACTTTAAGAGTTCCCATTAGCGGGCTGCACTCATAATAGTTAAACACACCCAACAGTTAATGAGCAAAGGCAGAAAAATCTACAATCTAAATATCCCAAGAAAAGTAAGTAATGGCAAACAATTTTGTACCAACAGTTTTAAGCAATGTGCAGTGCATATGTATTAAGAAATCCCTGCAAAATCAGCCATTCTAATTTTTCTATAAGTGGCACTTGAACCTTTACTTGTTGACCTTCACAACTGGTTACTCACTGGAGAAGTTACTGAGGGAGCTGAAGATGCCACAGAAGGAGCAGCAGCAGCGGACACCACTTCTTCTGTAGATATCTTTTTGGATTCAGCTGCTGAGGGCTTCTGAAATGAGATAGCAGTAACAAGATGAGTCTAAAAAGCCCAGGACACATATTTGCACAGCCCTCTAGTGGCTATGGTAGCTCATTTACCAGAAGTGATGTATTTAGCGTTAACCAAACTAAGCCTCCTAAAGCAAAATATACATCAGAATCAAGTATATACTGGTCATATTGGTCAGAATCAAGTATATACTGCCAGAGTTAATGCTAAATACGTTACTTCTGGTACATGAGCCACCATAGCTGCTAGAGGGCTGCACAAATTTGATAAACATCCCCTCAGTTCCTTCATCCAAGTTGTTTATAAAGATGTTGAACAACAACAGGCCCAGGACAGAACCCTGTGCCATCCCACTAGTCACGTTTTTCCAGGATGATGAGGAACCACATTAATGAGTACTCTATGGGTTCAGTCAGTCAACCAGCTACAAATCCACCTAACAGTTACTTCGTTCAACCCACATTTTACCAGCTTCCTCGCTAAGTATCCCTAGATCAGGGTTTTCCAAACTTGGGTCACTAGCTGGTTTTGGACTACAGTTCCCATCATCCCTGACTATTGGTTCCTGCTAGCTAGGGATGAGGGGAGTTGTAGTCCAAAAGCAGCTAGTGACCCAAGTTTAGGAAACCCTGCCCTAGACCTTCAAAAGGAGTGTGACTTCAGAACAGGCAAGTGGTCAGTTTCCTGGACCTGAAAGCCACCCATCCACAGGGCACCTGTCTTCATAGGATTCAATTCCAGTTTAGTGGCCCCCGGCTAGCCCAAAACTGCATCCAAATGATAGCTCAGGACTTGCACATCCAGGCCTGTTACATGGAAATCATGCCAAGCGTCATCAATATACCGTAGATATCATGTTTCAAATATCCCAACAGGTTCGTTTAGCTGTTAAAAAGCATTGGACCAAACAGTGCCTTGTAGCACCTCAAAACGTAAGTTCCACGAGGCAGACACAGAGTCATTCAGTGCTACAGAGTGAAATATGCAGGTACGGCTGGTGCCCCCAAAATATGGGCTTGGCTTTGGATCCATAAGAAGCTACTCACTGTAGAAACTCCTGATGGAGCTGAAGGTTGCACTGAAGGAACTGCAGGGGATGTGGCCACATTTTCTTTGGGTGTTTTGGGGGGCTCAGCAGCTTCTGGCTTCTGAAAGAAAACAGCAACTAATTGATTTTGAAAACTGGTATCTATTATTAGCTTGACAACAGCTGAAATTGTAGCACCTAAACCTCTGTTCCCAATGAGTAGGTGGGCTTCACAGGAGCCCACAGCATGGATGGCCCACCCACCTGCCATCTGTGTGTGCACACCCCATGGCCTTATATTAAGCAGCTGATATAACTCTCAACCCTTGTGTGGCTTTGCACACCACCAGCTCTGGCTCCTGGTATGTTCCCAACCCACATTTTCACCTTGCCCTCATGCTAAGTACACAAGGGGTGAGGAATATGAGGGAGGAAAGGAGGAACGGAAATGCTATACCTGAATTAAGCTTATTTCACCTTTAATTCTCTGCATCCAATGCAACGAAAGATTCTGAATTTTAAGGCAGGTTTCCTAGGCAAAGTAAACTCACCTTAGGCACATCAGCAGGTGTAGATGGTTTGGGTATTTCTGCGGGAGGAGTGGGACAGGCAAAATCTTTTGAAAATTCATCAGCTAGGTCAGAATCGCTAAGAGGCTGTAAAAACAAAAACAAAAAATGAGAGGAAGACCGGAACTGTGTTGCTGATAAAATAAAGAACAGACATAAGAAGTGGCATTTATCAATTATTAGAGGGCCTTCTCGGTAGTGGCACCCGCTCTGTGGAATGCCCTCCCATCAGATGTCAAGGAAATAAACAACTACCTGACTTTTAGAAGACATCTGGAGACAGCCCTGTTTAGGGAATTTTTTTAATGTTTGATGTTTTATTGTGTTTTTACTATTCTGTTGGGAGCCACCCAGAGTGGCTTGGGAAACCCAACCAGATGGACGGGACATAAATAATAAATTATTTGTTGTTGTTGTTGTTAGAATACAATAGAGGAAACGTGAAATGAAGAAAAT
The DNA here is from genome assembly GCF_964188315.1 of Podarcis muralis. Lineage (NCBI taxonomy): Eukaryota > Metazoa > Chordata > Lepidosauria > Squamata > Lacertidae > Podarcis > Podarcis muralis. Next base: position 29,757,542 of record NC_135665.1, read on the forward strand.
GGTGGTTGAGCAGCTGGAACTCAGCTTACAGGGCCTCCATGGCATGCTTGCACTTCTTTTACAATGGATTGGAATCTGCATACCCAGCAGAAATAGCAGGAGGTCAGTGTGATACTGACCACCTGTAATTGTAGGGAGAAAGAGGGAATCTTGGCTCTCCTCTCTCTGGGGATTCAGTCCACCCCCTAAACAGGTTAGCTGACACTGCACAAGCTGGCAGAAAAGATCACCTGTGATAAAGTTAGGAGCATAAAGGCTGCTGCAGCATGTGTGCATGTATATAATGTTTTCAGAAAAAAACACCCAACCTTTGATTTGACTCAGCTGTATTAGAACTATTTTATATCTATGAAACACAAAACAGGAGTATGCCTGCATAATTATACCGCAAAACAGGAGTCACCAATGTGGCACCCTTCAGATGTTGTTGGGACTCAAATTCTGATCAGCTGCAGCCAACATAGCCAATGGCAAAGGATGGTGGGAGCTGTAGTCTAACAACATCTTAAGGACACTCCATTGGATACTCCCACCATAAAGCAAAGTAAGTGTTTAAACACTGAGACAAAGATAATTGGCTGAATTGTCTTCAGTAATTGAGCAACAGGCATTTGTGCCACAATGCTAAAATAGCAAAAGAGGAATCAATTTAAAACAACACAATATGTGCCTCTGAATTCAAATATTCATTTTGCACTGATCCCAAATATTAAGTAAACCATCTGTGTTAAAAAACTGCCTTTTGAATTTACTATGCTTACTTCTAAAACATCTCAGGCATTACGAAATCACAGAAAAATAATATGTAAAAATTCAGCTTCATCATTTATTTACAATACAGGTGAAGGAAAGTAAAACTAATAGAAACACTTAAGAACCTTTGGTTTTTCTTCAGGCTTTGGCAACAAGGGCTTCCCATCTTTATCCTAAAAATAAACAGGCAGAATTATTGTTAACTTTGCCATTTACACTGCACCAACTTTAAGATACTCTACATAGTTGTTGTTGTTTTATTTAAATGCTCAATATATAGATTTACTCCAGAGGGATCCAAATAGTCCCTGCAATGGGGGAAAAATATCCCCAGACTTTCTCCACTGAACATATTCCATTTTGCAATTCAACTTATAAGACTAGCTAAGAATGCTGAGCCAAAAGAATAATTCAGGCTGAAGGGAGAGAAGAAACTACATACAATGTAGTGATTATTTCTGGTTTCACATTTCCTTGGCTACCTTTTGAAAATAACTGTAAGGAGTAGCTAAGAAATCATCACTCTTCTGATGCTTCTATCCTCACCTCCCCCAGACACACACAATTGCAGGGCCCAGGTAGGTTCATATGGGGGAAAGCACTAAGGCAGTGGTTTTCAACCAGTATGCCGTGGCACCCTGGGATGCCTTGAATGATGGCCATGGGGGCCCACAGGCAACTGTGGCCTCTGTCCTTCTTTCCTTCCCTCCCTCCTCTGATGTCCTCTCGCATCTCTGCCTCCCAAAGGCTTGCACAACTGTTTGTTGCAGCAGCCCTAGCTACAAGATCCACAGGCGAATGGTGCCTCTGGGGCTGGCAGGGGGTGCAGGTTGCCAGGAGCTGAGGCAACCTCGGAGTGAACAAGCAAGCGGGTAAGGGAGCACTGTCCACCGGTCCGCCAGCCCTTGCTGTTGGAAATAGACAGGTAAGTCCCAGGCCCTTGTGGGGCAGTGTGAGGAGGCACATCTCTTTGGGGCAGAGGGGAAGCTCAGAGACCAGGGGTAGCAGCAACGGCTGCCCGGAGGACTCCCAAGGAGAGGGGAGAGGAGGAGGTGGCTGAGGGAACACTCCACAAGGGAGGGTGTTCGAAAAAGGGTGGGAGGCTGCCAGCTCTGCAGGCAAGGGGTGATGTATCTGGGCTCCTGAGCCCCACAAGGGTGCTGCAGAAAGAATATAGTTTGTCAAGGGAGCTGTGGACTTTAAAAGGTTGAAAATCTCTGCTCTAAGGTATATGGGTCCTAAGCTGTAGAAGGCTATAGAAATCAGCACTGTGAATTGATGGCAGAAGCTAACTGACAGATGAATTAGCTGGGATAGAATCAGTTTTATGCATTCAGACTATCTGGTCCCAGTCAACCATCTGCACATGGGATTCTGCATTAGTTGCAGTTTCTAAACTGTCTTCAAAAGCATTTGCTTGCAATACTCTGATCTGCAGGTGGACAACAGAAGATACATTTAAATAATTGGAGGAGGGGGCTTTCTAGCTCTAGCTTGCTGCTGCTGGATCATAGCCAGCAGGGAGTACAGAGTGCTGAAAGAGCTGTTGTTTTTCGATTTTTCTTAACATGAGCTCAGTATGGTAAAATCTAGGATTTTATATGAAAATGAAAAGGAGAGATGAGAACTTTACCAATTCTGGTTTTAATCTGTACTCAGGAGGGATTGTGTCGTCGCGTTCACCAGGTTTCTTCTCCTTCCTTTCTTTGGCCTTTGGCTGAATAGAAAGAATCACAACGTGTCAACACTTGAATTGCATTGCTGGATCTTTTGCAAGCAAGCTGGAAGTCAGGGTGATTGTGCCATAGAAATGTGTTAAATTTTAAACGTATTTCTATGCATACACACCCACCCCCCTCATATTTGGCATTATTTCTGCTTCCTCCAACCCCTATTTCTCCTGCAGGCAACTCATAATTTTTGAATCTATATTTTTCCTTTTTCCTAAACTAAATAAAATAGCATGCATACATATTACAGATGCCAAAGGACTGTTATAGGTACTGTATCTGCAACATTTATTCGGGGTCAGAGGTGGAGGATCCTGAAAATACTAATAAAAAACACATTTTATCTGAAGTGGCCCAATACATTTCTAGCCTTGTCAGCTCTGTTTCTCAAGATTAACTAAGAAAGAACTCTTATTTCTTTTATAGGAACTATAAAAGCTTGAAGAAATAACTAGGCAAAACTTAAAATGCATCGGGCAATTTCTGTGAATTAAAGTATTCCTTTATAGCATTTGCATATTTCCTGTTGCTTTTGCTACACATCTGAAGAGAGCAATCCAGCCAAAATTAAGCATTTTTCAGCTGAATTACTATCACAAGCAACATTTTCATCATGCATTTAACACACTGAAGTCAATGGGGCGCAGAATCCTAGAATTGTAGCGTTGGAAGGGACCCCAAGGGTCATCCACAATTTATGCATGTCTACATAGTTTCAAGACTTTAAGTGGCATCAATCATGTACTAATTATTTATAAAGCAATTGATTCACTTGCAACCCAATCCTATTATATTTACTCAGGAGCAAGTCTTGCCTTGCCCAATTAGATGTGCGCAAGATTGCAGCCTTGGGTGTGTTTTATTTTTTAAAAAAGGTCATACAGTACTGCAAAACTGCTTGTTAACAGAAGTCTTCCCAGTCATTCTCTCACATTCCCACACTGATGAAGCTACATTGTAGTTCAGCAGAGAAGCAGGCCACTAGCTACTACTACCATAGAATTCAAAACGCTTTCGAAGGTTTCTGCTAGCAGCAGACAAAGCAGTATTTTTTCTGGCATGTTTTGCAAAATTTCGCAGTGTAAATAATACCTCTTCCACTTCCACAATGGAGCTAAGATCTACTTCCGGTTCCGGTTCTGGCATGCCAAGTGTATCCACAAGAGCATCCAAGGCGCTGTCACTAAGGGCTGCCTGCATTGCAAAGTGATAAAAATGACCATGGGCTATAAAAACAGCATATGTCTCACAATAGATGCAATATATACTGAGATTATTAGGACTCCAGTTACGGTGGTACACTGATGAATCTGGCATCCTTAAGCAGCAGGATACTGTAATCTAGACACTCTGTCTAAAACATTGCAGTGTAGGAGGGTAAGCTGTGTATTCTTCAGCTATTGGGCAACATGTCAAGCCACTTCAAGCACCATATCTGTAGGAATCTAGCTTTTCTGTAGCAGAAGCTAAATTGTAAGTGAACCAGAATGGCTGAGGCTTGTGCATTTTGCCACTACTAAATCCATCTCTGGGTCTTGAAACTTGATCCAAGTATTTTATTTGTGGTCCAAGAACGGTGAACTCAGACAAAGAAAATGACACTATATGGAGAAAGCCCACTGATATAAATTCCTATTTACCTAAATTTCCTATAGGTTGTTGGACTGCTGTCTAACTTCAGGTAAATAAAATGACTGGGTGTTATTTCCAGCCACTTAATGCTTATTATTCTCCAATATCTGGAGGCAGCGGGTGAATGTGGCTTTTTTTAAATGCATATATGAGAAATAAAATGTATTTTGTTTGTTTGGCTTCTGCAAACCACCTCAAGGAAGTTTTAACCTTTGAAGGCAGGATAACAGTATTTCAAAACAAATAATATAGTGTTAAGTTCATCCAATATCCTTAATATTAGTAGGCAATGGAAAGGCTATACACAGTGATACCTTACTCAAGCGGAAAGGAAAAACAGAAGCCAGGCCAGCACCCAGATGCACCCAGATAAAGCAAGGGAGCATTCATTTGTCAGAAAGGAAAAACCACCTCTTAGAGCAGGCACCCCCAACCTGCAGCCCTGTTTTGGCCTACAACTCCCATGATCCCTAGCTAACAGGACCAGTGGTCAGGGATTATGGGAATTGTAGTCCAAAACATCTGGAGGGCCAAAGGTTGGGGGTGCCTGTCTTAGAGCAACAAAGGAAGTTAAATCACATCCTGACTCAAACAACCAATACAGTATAGGTAACATTTTGAATCCCTAACCGTCACATCCATTTAAAAGGCTACTTATGGCCAAAATGAGGGTTATATTTCGTTTTTGCAGTATATTTTAGTTTGGAACCTTTTTACTACAGATTCAGGCTGCGTATCCAAAGGTTCAAAAGTTTCTAACCTGCACTGTTTCAAGTGATTTCACAATAGCAGCCAAACAGAAGTTATTTCAGAATGAGTAATTGATTCGTAAAAAGGTGAAACTTTTAAATCCACAACTGTTTCCAATCCACAAGTGTGTGCACACCTGGAATCTTATGCACAAATGCACCATCACCATCCCCCAGATTTTAAAGGCAAAGGGGGATGCTGAAGTAAAGAAGGGGGATGCAAGAAGGCAGGTGGTTTCTTAATATAAATGTACCTTCCTCCAATAGGTTGCAGCCCAGTCTTCAAAAGCTTAAATACCTTTTGACTAAACAAGATTTAGCACTGACTCTTATATTACAGTTTGAGCATATATAATTTATGTGGAGGGACGCAGGTGGCGCTGTGGGTAAAAGCCTCAGCGCCTAGAGCTTGCCGATCGAAAGGTCAGCGGTTCGAATCCCCGCGGCGGGGTGTGCTCCTGCTGCTCGGTCCCAGCGCCTGCCAACCTAGCAGTTCGAAAGCACCTTCGGGTACAAGTAGATAAATAGGGACCGCTTTCTAGCGGGAAGGTAAACAGCGTTTCCGTGTGCGGCTCTGGCTCGCCAGAACAGCGATGTCACGCTGGCCACGTGACCCGGAAGTGTCTGTGGACAGCGCTGGCCCCCGGCCTCTTGAGTGAGATGGGCGCACAACCCCAGAGTCTGTCAAGACTGGCCCATACGGGCAGGGGTACCTTTACCTTTACCTTAATTTATGTGGAGCCCAGGGAGTCTTTGCATGCTCACCCTTTCTCTCTCTATAACTTTGTAATACTATTTTAGGATAGCAGGTTCTGCGTGGTTATTTCAGTGGGGTAGGGGATCAGAGTACTTAATTTATACCTCTTCCATTCTGGCTTTCTTTTCTTTTGGAGGAGCTGAACTGCTGATCAAACTTGCAGACTGTGCTTGTAGGTGTTCACCTTCTTCTGCAGGCTTCTTTTAAAACATGAAACAATTTAAACGTGTTGAGTTTTTCACAGGATTCAGATTTTAAGTCTAATAAAGACGCCCTTTCAAAAAGATAGCAAAACCAGTACCTCTTTTGGCAAGTCTTTCTTCTCTCCAGCAGATGTTACAGCACTGCAAGTAAAATCAGATGACAGAGCATCTGCAAGGTCATCATCTGTCATTGTTGGCTAAATGAAAACACAAACTGGGTTACGCTTTTCACCAGTTGCCCAACAGCAGCTTGCAGTTTGAGGACATTTGCACATTTATGGATGCAGAGCTGTGCTGTAGGGTTGTCAAATCCTGAACTAAATCTCTTACTCTAGCAACTCTGTGGAAGTTACAGTGGCTTATTTTCCCAGTCCTGAAGTAGCAGCAGAAAGGGAAATGGGGCAGAAGAAAAGACACTGGAGTGAGAATCACTCTCCCCACATAAATATACTTATGCCCTGGAGTTTTTAGAAAAACAGGTTGCCATCTCGGGTCAAGAGCTGACAATCTACCTCTTGATGGGGAGACTGCTTATAAAAACAGGAGGATTTTGCAGATGATTTGTGTCTGCAACCCACAATCTGCTAAGGGAACTGCAGAATTACAAACTATTCTGAATTACTCCTTCAGTCGTTTGCAATTCTGCCCTGTGGCAGTCTGCATCAGCAATGGACAAATAGCAGATTATGATCTGGATCCAAATATTGATCCCTTGATTCAGGGACCACTACATGTTGTGGTGAATCAACTAGCATAAATATCTCTTGCATGCAACATCTATCAATTTCTAGAGTCTAGCTACTGACTTCCAACATAAATTGAATGAAGAGATTTTAGCATTGGCTATACATGAACCACAGCTGTATACTAGAAGCCAATTAAGCCAGCACAGTCGTAGTTAAACCATTTAAGCCTTTATATATCAACAATACCAAGACTACTCAAGTGCAACAGCACAGCACACAATGTGCTGGAGGTATCCAGTCTCATTGTCACGTGTAGGTCATAACTACCGTAACTGATTTCAATGGGACTAAAGCATAAGTAATTTAGGGTGATATTCAGCTAGGTTTTTCTCAGAATTGACCCAATGAAATTAATTAACATGGCTAAGTTTAGTCTGTTAACAGGTCTACTCTGAGTAAAACCACCATCCATCCCATTGATTACAATGCAAAGTTTATAAAGCACTAGGCGTATCTTCAAAAACCAGTAATAAATTTTCCATTTTCACACTTTGTGACAAATAAATAAAGCATACCTGAGATTCTCCTACCGCCACTGGCGGGGGAACTGCTTTGCCATCTCCTTTACCCTGAAAAGCAAAGTTTTGTGAATGAGTACTGCAACTAATGTGCAGTAGAGAAAGCATCCAAGGCACAGTTTTGGTTTTACTACTTACCTCTAGGAGTTTTCTGTACTCTGGAGGAATTGTGCTCTCCCGTTTACCCAGCTCTTCTATATATAAGGAAGACATTGGGTCCTGCATCATGTAAAAAATATTGTTGACTCATTAAATCAATGACTAATGTATAAATATACAGTGGTACCTCGGGTTAAGTACTTAATTCGTTCCGGAGGTCTGTTCTTAACCTGAAACTGTTCTTAAGCTGAAGCACCACTTTAGCTAATGGGGCCTCCTGCTGCTGCCGCGCCGCCAGAGCACAATTTCTGTTCTCATCTTGAAGCAAAGTTCTTAACCTGAAGGAGCATTTCTGGGTTAGCGGGGTGTGTAACCTGAAGCGTATGTAACCTGAGGTACCACTGTATACAATGCATTCATATAAGATTATGATTTACTACAAAAAACAGAGCAATAACATTCAAATATTTGTTAACACCTAAACTTACTAGTTGCTGCAAAAAACAACAATAATTCATTCAAAAACATGGTTAAAAATATAAATCATACAGGTTCACAAGCAGTGAACCATAGTTTAGATCAGCTTTCCCCAAGCTGTTGCCCTCTAGAAGTTTTGGATTACAACTCCCAGTCATGTCTGACCACTGGCCATGCTGGTTGAGGATGATGGGAATTATAATCCAAAACATCTGGAAAGCACAAGGATGGGGATGTCTGGTTTAGATTACCATGAACAAGATTGCAGGAGTCTCAAGCTCACACATTCCCTCTTCCATGGGAATAAAGAGTTACACTTCCACTCTATACCCAGTCGGGAAAATTATCAGGTCCCAAGCCATCTATTGCTAGATGTATTTAAAAAAACAAAAAACAACAAGTGCATGTTAAATCCAAATACGTATTTTCAAGTTTGGCCCTAACTGGGTTCCCTCGATTCAGATGCTTTTTTAAACATTGCTGAAAGGACTTCTACAAAGTCTTGCTGTTTTTGCAAACAGATTATGTATTTTTCTAAATTTAGAAGTTGGAAAATGGAGAGATCCAATGACAATCTAGGCTTCGAGCCCAGTTTATGGTGAGGATGAAGATAACCTAATTCTCAACAACAGGAAAAGAAAGGGAGAGGTCCAGTCCAGGCAACCATCCATCCATTCTAAACTGTGTTTTAGATGTTTTCGAGTAAGACGGCATGAGCCTCAGGCTTGTATGCGCCTCCTTCACCACTTTTCCATGTGTGAGAGAAGGAGAGGAAGAGAGCTTCTGTTTTCACTTTAGAACAAACTGCAGTTCCCTGCTACGGATAAGTTCAGAGCTGTTGTTCATTCATAGGCATCTCCTGCCGTCCAACAGTGGAGGTTGAACATAAGACATAATGGCTGGCAGCAGGGCTTTTTTTCCAGCCAGAGCTCACTGGAGCTCAGTTCTGGCACCTCTCAGGTGGGTGCCATTACCATTCTAAGAGAACAAGGGAGAAGTTCATGGTGAGCTCCAGCACTTCTTTTTCTACAAAAATAGCAGTGGCTAATAGCCACTCGTAGCCTTGTCCTCCATGAATCTGTCTAATCCTATAATGTACTATTCAGATCAAGTTACAGATAGGTAGCCGTGTTGGTCTGCCATAGTCAAAACAAAAAAAATTCCTTCCAGTAGCACCTTAAAGACCAACTAAGTTAGTTCTTGGTATGAGCTTTCGTGTGCATGCACACGAAAGCTCATACCAAGAACTAACTTAGTTGGTCTTTAAGGTGCTACTGGAAGGAATTTTTTTTATTCAGATCAAGTTCACTAATGATTTGAAGTACAAATTCATATACAAAAAAGGCTACTGCTACCAAAACAAATAAGCTCACAAACACAGGCCTAATAAATAAGGCTCTTTAAATACAGGAGATCTCATACCGAAACTGTTGGTCCAGTATATTCAGGAGTAGGTGGCTCGTTTTCTTCAGGACCTCCAAGGGTATCAATTAAATCATCTAAGGCAGCATCTATGTCAGACTAGAAAAAAAGATTTTTATGAAGTACATGGCACTTCAGATAACTTATAGATTTCCCTCCCAAATTCAGCAAAAAATATTCCTGCATTGCAAGGGGTTGGGCTAGATGACACTCGTAGTCCCTCCCAACTCTATGATTCTGTGGAATGATCTAACTCAGTGATGGCCAAACCTGGCCCTCCAGCTGTTTTGGGACTACAACTCCCATCATCCCTAGCTAGCAGGACCAGTGGTCAGGGATGATGGGAGTTGTAGTCCCAAAACAGCTGGAGGGCCAAGTTTGGCCATCACTGATCTCACTAGACAGCAAATGAACTGTTGCTTACCTTTTCAGCTGGTTTACTTTCTGCAGCAGCTGGGGCTGGGGCTGGCAATTTGCCTTCTTTAGTCTGCAAATAAGAATGCATTTCTGAGAACTAAGCATAGGATTACATTTGCATCTGATTAATGCTAACACTAAACTCACCTCTGCAGCTGCAACAGTCAAGCCTGCAGCTGCTGCTGCTCCAGCTGTGCCAGCAGCTGCAACAGCTGCCTTGGTGGGCAATGACTTGTCATCAGGTTTCGCCTTAAGTGGAGAAAAGTTAGAGAGGTCCAGGTGAAACTTTGCCATTAATATTTTAAGGCAGCCCAACTACAACCTACACAAAACTAGGTTGCAGCATGGACATAATGTTTTCCCTTCCTGGAGTTTTAATTGCATGACAGCTGGGAAGCTGAACATGGGAAAGCACACATATAGCCAGACATTACAAAGTCAGCCTTGCAGAAAAAAATGATCTGTAAGAAATCACGTTTTATTCACACACTTACAGGGAGCAATATTAATGTTCTGTAATTATTTTACTGCAAAGAAAAATAAAAACATCCAAGTGTATTTATGTATTACAGTATATTAATTTATAACTAGAAAAAAGCAGGAAAAATGCAAATCATTTATTCAACTTATTTATGTTGATAAAATGGTATTAATCCTTGCATTGGTCCAGTTAAAGCTGGGTTTTATTCAATTTTGTCCCATCCTTTGGGGCAAATACTTTAGATACCTAACCTTGGGAGTGCCACTCAAAAGCTTTCGGAAGGTTTTTCTGCTTCTATTTTACCTTTGGTTCTTCTTTGGATGTCGGCTGCGTTGTTGTCTTGTCAATCTGACCAGAGGGCACTTTTCCAGTACTTGGTTGCTTAGGTTCCACTACAGGTTTGCTTTGGCTTTTTGCCTACATGCACACACATAAAAAGATTAATGCTCTTACATAAATTTGCATTGTAAAGAATTATATCTCCTAGTAAGTAAAATAAAAATTACCCCTCCAGGTTCTTTTTGCTTCTCTTCTGATGAGCGTTTAGACTGAGAATCATCTGGCTGTGTGAAAAAGAGATAGCAATATAATTGATCAAATTTAAATGTAAACAAACAGTTACAGATAAAATGTAAACAAACTAGTCTGCACAATGAAGAAAGTAATAGTCAAAAGTATTTTCTCTGTGATGGAACAATACAAGCCTGAACATTGTCCAAAAATCCAAAAGTTGTATTTGTATCACATGTCTATGAGCACAACTGCATTAAAATTAGGGGTGCTTGGTGAAGTAAACACCCCCTCTGAATGTCAAAATCTGAATGAATCTGGGATGAGCACAGCCCCTGCAAGCAAGCCTTCGACTGAATCTGCACTGACTTACAGCCCACCTCTCCATCTGACAAGTCTTCCTGAAGGATTGAAATACACTCACGGGAATCATAGGATGGGCTGCCTCTGTCTCATTATTTCTAGGCAGAAGTGATATGTGCAGGTTTTGCCATGGTTTTAAGTGACCCTGTGCAACTCATTTTGTGCCCAGTAACTATGGGACTTGTATTCTAAGTCTTCATTCCCCGAGTGCGAGGAGGGTCTTTGCATCATTTGCTCTCCTGGTGCTGCTGTCTTCCCCCCTTATTGACATCTTTGTGGACATGCATTTGCACAGGCAATGTTCCTAAAAACTAACAGCCACTGTGCTAATGCAAGCCCGTTTACTGATACATAGTTTACAAACCATATTTGTTTATGCCAGATTAAGTGCATAATGGAAGCCATTTATTCCTCTTGTTTTGTATCCTGCTTTTCCCTAAGAGCTCATTTGCTCTTATTAAAATGCATCTAGGAACTAAGTGTTATCTCCACTGATTTCAGTGCAACTTAATTCCAGGCTGCTTTCCTTTGACACTGTGCGGAAATGGGAAATGGGCAGGGATAGTCAACTGGGCAAGCTGCTACTGTCAGAAAGCCACTATTTTCTTTTTCAGAGTTATTGTAAGCTGCAGAATAGGCATTACAACATCCCATTGAAAGCAACCTAATAGACTGATAACACATTCAGAAGGCCCTGAATTAAACCTAATAGGTTATGAAACCCAGAATTTTTGTTTAAAACAAATAATGATTAGTCAAACAAGTGAGCTTCATCACATATTTAAATGATTATGAGATATTAGTTCAGGCACAGCAATTCAAAACATAAATGTATGTTACCTTACCTTAGCTAACTGTGCAGCTTTTTCAGCTTCTGCTTTGGCTTTTTGGGCTGCCTACAATATGAACAATGTCAAACGAAAAAGCCAATTATTATATTAAAAAAATAAATTGATATTCCTTAGAATGCAACAATATTTACAAGCAGAAACAGCATGAACAAAGTCGGGAACATTCATTGGCTACAGCAGAACAAACCTCTGAGAGCTGTTACTGATAGGGATTGCAATATTTTGAACCGATAGCTAAGGAGTAAAAAAAATAAAACTATGACTCCCATGAGGCTTTTTTGAAAGCCGTATTTTAATTGACCAATGAATTCTTAACTCTTGTGTGGCACAAGATTGCTTATTAACCGTGAAGCTAGCAGAATGAAATGAAGCAGAGCATAAACACAGGCAGACAGTTAAGGAATTATAAAATCCAAGTGTTGAGGAATTATGTGGGAAGAGCAATTTAAATGGTGGATTGGAATGGAAAGAGAGGGGAGAGAATTCCCAGTCAGGAGAGAGAATTTATAGCAAGTGAGACCTCGGGAGCAGCTTTACTATCATTGAACCAACAAGCGCTTTTTAAAGCTCTCAAAGAACACAAGCAACACAGCTATAAATTGCTCACTTCAACTCAAGTGTTACATGTTTTATTCTGGATTAGCCATCATTCTAAAATTTGACCTGAAGCACTCTCTAGTGCCTATATATATACACACACACAAGCCACACAGGCACACATTTTATAAGTACGCAAGACCTCCATTATAAACACAAAGGAAGAGCAGGAAATCCTAGGTGTTCTGTTTGTCTTGTAGCCCAAACAAGTCTGCTATAGCTGTATCCATATAGTTCTCCAATAGTGAAGTTCAACCACTACATGGATATTAGCCACCACGCATCTCTAGCTAGTACTGTCACGCCACAAGAACAAGGACACAGATGAAATTACGTTTGGTGGTTTATTTCCATGGCGGACTGTATGCTTTGGAAAAGATTGCAGCGTGACTATATGCAACTAAAGACAGACATAAAATGAAGTTTATTAGTTCAAGACTGATGAATGTGCACATGCTGCTGGTGTAGCTGGTGTTATTTTCAAACGCACACACACAAACCAATCTCTTTTCACCTGCTTCTTGTTTCGTTTCCTTTTGTGGGATTCCACTCCACTGGCCTTTTGCTGGCTTGAAGAAGCCTAATATTGAGAGCACAAACTCAGGGTGCTTACAGAAATTGTGTAAGGCATGCCAAGGAAATGTCTTTCAAAAACAGGGGAGGCTGTTTTAGAACATAAAGCACTGAAAAGGAAATTGCCTTTCCTTTTTAAAGGCTTTCTGAGGAAGTGTTTTATTTTATGAAAGGTTGAATTTTTAAACACGACATTTTCAGTAATAAGAGCTTCCGTGCCAACATGTGTTCCACCCTCGTTTCCAGCACAGGTGCACGTTACAGGAATTAGCAGGTGCATGTCTGAACACCATATGTACCCATGTATTCCTTGTAATGGTGAAAACTTTCCCCTTTGGTGAAAGGCTTATTGGTAGGACACAGCCTTGCCATACAAAAATTCCCAGATTCAGTTACTGGCATCTGCAGAGAGGGTTGGAAGAGACTCCTGCCTAAAATCCTGGAAAGCTACTGCCGATCTGTGTTGACAATACTGAGCTAGATGGACTAATTGTCTGAGTCAGCTTCCTACGCAGCTTTAGCCATATTCTTTAAAAGTCACACTGACCTGGAGAGACTTGTCTTGGAAAGGTATGGAAACACATGGCAGGGCTATGCCTCTGTTCACCTCTCCCCAACTCTCTTTCCCCCAGAACATACAAGTAACAGGCATCCAAAAAATTAACAACTGCCAACAGTTGTGAAGATCAAGTAAGTGTTGCGCTTGCGTTAAAAGTAACACTGAATTTAGGTACCAATTAGAACAATGTCTTTTCCAGCTTCCTATTCTGCACAGAAGGTTTACAGCCATAAAACACATCAAAGCAAGAGAAGAAAACAATGGAACTGAATTGAGCATAGCCTTTCCTGCAGTGTTTATGCTGCATCACTGGCTTGAGTTATTAGGTTGCAATGCTCTGCACACTTACTAGAAAGAGACTATGTTTCAGGAAACTAAACAGGACTTCTGGGTAAACAGGATAATACTGTTAGAGAACAGGGCATATACTGACTGATTGTTTTATGTAATATTATGCATTGCAAGAGCTGAGCTGTGAAAATATATTCAATAGATGATCCTTCAGCTGCATTTGCAGCTTCTTCTTGTTGATTCCCATCCTCATTCTCTTTTCCATTAAGTTGCCTCTTTCTGAACTCAGTTGCACTGATGGCCTTCACTTCTTAGCCAACCAGCACAAATCCCACCTTAAAGCTACAGGAGCAGAGGGGGTGGGGTGGAGTTGGGGTACCCTTTCTTCACCGCCGGAGGCCATGTGGGCATTGCTGCAAAGGGTAGCACCCATTTGAAGAGGATGGGAGAGATCCCCTTGCTTTATCCAAAGTAGCTGTCCTGGAAACCGAGTCTATTCTTTTTCCAGCCCTTGTGTTGTGTAAGTAATGCTAAGAGATTGTCAATATAATTGTGGATGGAAGTCAAGTTTAAAATTCAGAAAGAATCTAGCTCATGGACAAAAGAAATGGGTTGCATGGGAAAGACAGAAGAAGAATAGGACTGGGAATAGGCCAGTGGTACTTGCAGTCTGGTTGGGGTGCGGGTGGTGCTGTGGGTAAAAGCCTCAGCACCTAGGGCTTGCCGATAGAAAGGTCGGCGGTTCGAATCCCCGCGGCGGAGTGCGCTCCCGTTGCTCGGGCCCAGCGCCTGCCAACCTAGCAGTTCGAAAGCACCCCCGGGTGCAAGTAGATAAATAGGGACCGCTTACCAGCGGGAAGGTAAACGGTGTTTCCGTGTGTGGCTCTGGCTCGCCAGAGCAGCGATGTCACGCTGGCCACGTGACCCGGAAGTGTCTCCGGACAGCGCTGGCCCCCAGGCTCTTGAGTGAGATGGGCGCACAACCCTAGAGTCTGTCAAGACTGGCCCGTACGGGCAGGGGTACCTTTACCTTTACCTTTTACTTGCAGTCTGAGGACAGAAAGGGTCCCATTTTAACACAAAATCTGCTCACAATTTTATGTGCTTCTGTACCTGAGCCATGAGGATAAAAATGGAAAATATACCTGAAAATTATATATATATAGTGGCTCAGATTAAGAGATCTCTTTTAAGTACACCCAAGGGGCTAGAAGATTTCCGGTGGGATCAATGACTTTTTTTTCCTTTTGAAAAGGAGACCACTATTGCCATATCAATAAGTTTCCCTTCAGTTTTCAAAGTGGTTTTATGGCATGGGAAGCTGCTGTTTGATAATAGCAAATGGCAGCTTCCTATACATTTTCTTCATGCCATTTATGTACCACTTCACTGTAAGAGAGACCCACTTCTGGGTTAGGCAGAAAAGCAATTACTGAAACATATAGGGAAGCAAAAGGATTAATGCTCTCTCTTCCTGCAATCAAGGAAGCTAGAGCAGTTAAGAATGATTTTCAACCACTTCTTCTCCAACAAGCATTGATAACCTCCTAATCTAAAGTCCTGCTCTTTAGTAAGGCAACTCCCCATCAGGTAGATCAAGGCAAAAGGAATATGAGGAAAAGGCACACCCCTTTTTTTGTTTCAACAAGTTTCGGAGGTATGAAAGACAGAGATCTAAGAAGTAAGCAGATATCCCTCATTCCAAATTGCAACACTACCCTAAGCAGAATGCACAGAACTTTAGTTTACCATGTAATTTCAAAGGTGACTGGGTGATTTAAATTTTGCAGAAAAGATTATTAATAGGCGCTTTGAAGGCCTGACTCAGCCACCTCAGTATTCCTCTGTGACTTCTCTTCTTGCTACATTAAGCAACTTCTACAAAGCAAAGGTATCACACAGGTACAATTCACACATAGGAAAGAGGAAGATTGATCCTTTATTTTGTTCACAAGAGAAGAGCAGAACATTTCTAGTCTGATCTAAATTGTGTGCAAAAACAGGCTCTGCATTTCTAGAGCTGGGTTTTTGGTGCCCTCTCTAACAAGGTAAGGAACGTGCCAAGTGCTTCTAGTAGTCATTTGAATCTATAAATAGGATGCCCACTTTGCCTGTTTATATGAGCACTTGAGTGCCAGTCCCATGAAGGTGAACACCAGCGCGCAAGAACAGCTCTCTCAGAGTTTGGCTTACATTGACAAGTCGTGACAAACCTGCCTTAACAGAAACGTGATTTACAACTGCCAAGTAAGCAAGTTAATAGAAGCTAAATACTCTAGACCAGGAGTAGGGGATCTTTTTCAGCTGGAGGGCTGCATCCCCTTGTACAGAAGCTTTTAGGAGCTGCATGCTGGTGGAGGATGCAACCAAAGGCAAAACCAGATAGATCAAGTAATGTGATTCTTACCTTGGTGCAGTAAACTACTGTATTTGTCGCTCCATAAGACACACTTTTTTCCTCCTAAAAAGTAAGGGGAAATGTGTGTGCGTCTTATGGCGCAAATGCAGGCTGCGCAGCTATCGCTGAAGCCAGCACAGCACGAGGGAGAGCTGTGCAGTGCCTCTTGGTCTGCTGGCTTCCCAGCGAAGCAGGATGAGGGACGGAAGGGGCTCCCTATGGCTCCCTTCCATCCCTCATCCTGCTTCATTGGGAAGGCAGCACAACAAGAGGCGTTGCGCAGTTCTCCCTCTTGCTATGCAGGCTTCAGAGATAGCTGTGCAGCTTGGTCTGGCTTTTCAGGGAGGTGGGAGAAGGGACGGAGGGCAGCCAGTCAGTCCCTTCTCCCACCTCCCAGAAAAGCCAACAAGAGCCGCTCTACCTTTTAAGAGCCACGCCGAGCGAGCATGTCTGTGGCTCTTGCTGGCTTTTCTTGTTTTCCTCCTCTAAAAACTAGGTGCGTCTTATAGTCAGGTGTGTCTTATAGAGCGAAAAATACGGTATATTCCTACCACACACAAGTTTTCTACATACATCTCTCCCATCCAGGCAAGCAAAGGGTGCTATCACAGCTCAGGACATATTCCAGTCAGGCAAAAGCTCCCATGGCAGGTGTAGCCTGGAGAAAGTCTTAAGCTCCAGACAGAGAGAGCTGGAGGCCCTGGGTCTCAGGTTCCCCAGCCCAGTCCACACTATGTATCAGTTGATGTCTCTCAGTTATGTGGAGTTCATTACTTTAAAAATTGATTGAAGCAATTGGATATTTAAAAAACCTTTATAATATAGTTTTTATTTTATTGTGAATTGTTCTGCGTGCTGGTAGAGACAGTATTTGAGCCTGGTTGAATTCTGCAACAGTGGGACTGATTACATAACAGGCAGAATGAGATAGACTTGTTTTTATGTGGTTAGCCTGCTGAAGGATTTGATGAAGTCAGAAAATGAGAAATTTAGGAATCAAGGTTATGGGGATGAGGAGGTAAAATAGAACATGCAATTTTACATGGTCAATTACTGACCCACCTGGGAAAGTTTCCCTCCCCTTAAGCAATGACAATTTCAACTCACTACTATCCTCTCTCGAAAGAAGGAATGTTGTCTAGGGAGTTGCATATATGACTAAACACTATTAGTTGCAAAGGAATAAAGATTGCCTATCAGTTATGCACATATGAGCAAATTGAGACATATAATTTCACCTGACACATAAAACAAAGATTAGCATCACCTATATGCTGTTGTTGTTTTAGAGAAACTGATTGTGGACATTCCATTCAAATCTAAGCGCTGAAACCATATCAGTAGGAATTGGTTGAATAAGTGGTGCAATTTCCATACAGCCAATGATATGTGATCACAACAGAATTGCTCTCCACAACAGTTCTTAAGCACTGTTAACATTTATTACTAGCTCATATAAAGCATTTTGATGGGAGTTAACACTGATAGTACACCAGTAGTGTTAAACTCTTGTGTTAAACCCTACTTCTTGGGTCAGTCAGCAACTTGCACTCACTTATAAGTGCTCGGAGATGGAAAAAGATCACATAGCAATTTCTTATAATAACAGCTGCTGTAAAAGTAGCACAGAATCAGACTGGTATAAATGGACACTTGCTTATCCTTTTTCAGAAGACATACCTTTGTTTCAGAAGGCTTCATAGTGGGTGCCTTTGAGGAAACCGTGGAAGAAGACTGAGCCTACAATGTGCAAAAAAAAAGGATGTGAATTAATTGCCCACCAATGGGAGTTAAGTATTTTTATATATTTTAGAATTCCATCCCAATACAGCAAGTTGCAAATCTGTATCCCAAAGCTCTCATTGATCTTGGATGTTCATTGATAGATGTGAACACTGATCCTTTCCCCCACAAATTGCACAGAGCATATAATGAATGGGGAGTTGTGTTTAAATACACAAATAACCAAAATTCCATAGGCTCATTACAAGATTAAACAAGATGTAACATACGCATTCATTAGTGGTAGGACTGAACTAAAGTGCAAAGGGGTTTTTTTCAGGGGGGGGGGAGAATGTGCTATAAACAAGTAGAAGCTTGAATAGTCAGAATAACCTGAAGTGCTTATATCAGACACAGATGTTTTTTATTAGCCATGTTTGGTTTCCTTCTGGAATGAAAAGTGGGTTACAGATAACCAATAGAATGAAATGAAATTGATAATACTAAGCAAGTTGTTCAAGGGTGGATTATGTTTTGATAATCTCTTAATAGGGGCAAACCAACATTGCTAGACTTAAGAAAAATGCAAGGACACAGGAGAAATGAAAGGGCACAGAACAGCAATTATTACAGGCTGCTTACAAAACCAATTAATGTTAAGATATTAACCTTTCCTCCCACCTTTCTTCAATATGAAGGTTAATGATGTACTGAAACCAAAGATGTATTTGTGCTTATAATTATCTCTTTAAGAGTCATTATACTGCCAAAATTATTTATTGAAAACAACCAGGCTAACAATCCCATCTTAATCCAAGCTTTCCAGAGCTGGCCTGAAGAAAACATTAAAACTCAGAATTACAGAACTGTAGAGTTGGAAGGAACCACGAACATCATCTAGTCCAAACCCCGGCAGTGCCAGAATCTTTTACCTAACATGGGGCTCATGCTCTACCAACTGAGCTATCATTTGAAATAAGTGGTTGTAGGCTCTGGCAAGTCCAAACTAAGAGTTTTACATTTACATAGGAGCCACATGGAACAGGTCCCTTATTTAAATTTTCTGTTTTACCAAATTCGAAAAACCATTTTCTTTTGCACCCTCGTTGCATAAAATGTGGCAAGCAGATATTCTATTGTTAAGTACATGTCTTCAGTGACAGACTCAACTTCAATAGTTTCTGAATGGCATGCCAAAAGGCTTTCACTATGTAATTTGACTATATTATCCACCTATATTTTTCCAACAAGTAAATGCTAGGCAATGAAGTCATACTTTCATTCTACAGTAAGCCACCTTCATGTAATCAAGTTACTTGTTCAGAGTCTTCCTCCTCCTGGATACAGGACAAGTATCTGTTCCAAGCCTCTCTAAAATGAGTCACATTCATTATTGTCATGGAGTAAACATGCATCTGGAAGAGGCTGCCACCACCCTTGCCATATAAGCAAGTCCCATACCTACCCTACTTAAACTGCCAGATTTGAGGCAATTGGATTCCAGGACTTGGGGAAGCAAATTGTCAGTCCCCAAGTGGGTGAGAAACAGCCCTGTGGTTCCAGAGCAGCAAATAAACATCAGAGGGACCATAGGCAAGTGTGAAGTAAAAAGTAAAAAAAAGAGCCAGTGAGGAGTTGAGATCAAAGCAGTAATCATGGAAAGAGAACAGCAGCTCATGGCAAACTCTTTAGACTGGAGATGAGATACTCAGGGAGAACAATATAATAAGCCAAGGTTTCTTAGGCCTGGAGGAGGACAATTTTAACCCAGTCATGACTGGGGGAGAAAGGATAAACCTTCCCCTCTATGTGTGTGGCGGTCTACATAACAATCTCTCTTATGCTTGCACACACCTGTAAAGACTCACAGGAGGATGGTTTGATGGGATCAGCAGCTATATTGATTATGTATCAGTTCTTCAACTGGACTATAAACAGAGCAGGTTTGAAACTGAACATGAAACTAGAGGGAGCTTTTTATTTAAAATGAGAACGATCACAATTTAGATTTTCAGCACCACATGTAATAAAACCCTTAGAAAGAAATGGCAAGAGTGTGGGCCAAGGGAAATTTAATCTGTCACAAAGACTGCAAGGAGACAATAATAACATTTACATTGTACACATCCAATGCTGCAGTGATGTCTTTCTTCATCGCAACTCTACAGAATGTTATTTGTTTCCTCTGCTGTTTTCCTTTCAAATATTTATCAAGCAGCCATTAAAAAATAAAAAGCTTTTTACCACTGAGTTCATAAACAAGCAAAGTTTTGCCACTGATGAACCATGTGAATATATATGTTGGGCTTGGAAACAAATATGAAAAGAGTTGCCTGGTAACCAGTAATAACTGTATGATTCATAGCTAAACAGAACTTGGGAGAGATTGTAGCGTGTTTGACCAGAGGCACACCCAGTTTATAATACAAGAATTGTGAACTGCCTGGTGCACTGAATAAATCTGGCTCTACTGAAAAAGGAAGAGAGAGAAATTTCAGATTTCAAAAACACAGCAGGAACAAAACCACAGTGTGGATATTTTCATGATAAAATCAGAGCACCGCTATAGAATATTAAAATAGCTGTAGTAAAGAATAAAAAATGCTTCACAGTGAATCTTCAAAATATAGGTAGGGCAGGCATAAGTCAGACCTGAATCTAGACCTGGAGGGTTTCTCTCTACCTTAGCTTCCTAGAGACAGTATTATATACTTAGATATATAAGCTAGGCGCCAAATGGTTCCTTACACCAAGGTTGAAGGCGCCAAAATGGAATGTCTAGTTGCATTTTGGGGCAAGATGGCTCTAAAGTCTTATTTTTCAAATGGGGGACTGACCGTGATTGATTCTCAGTTAAACATCTGGTGAGTTCAGATGGCAACCTTGAGCTAGCTTAAGAGCTTTGAGAAGTTAAAGAAGAAAAGTCACTTGATCCAGGGACAGTCCACATATACAATGGCCTATTCTGACCTCTTTTTCTTAATGGCGACTGCTCCTGCTCAGGCTGCACAGAAAAACCATTTTGGTTCCAGAAATTCTTTCTCATTGTGCAGATAAAATATAACTTATAGAATTCTACAGGATGGGGTACTGGTGTGTGAAAACAGTCCAGATCCAATGATCCCCAGATGGTGAAGATGTTAGGTGCCACCCTGGCACCCAGGCATCTTCACTTGGTTAGAAGCAGTTGAAAAGCAGGTTCAAAATGTGCCTGGCACCTGGCTAATTTTGAACATTGCCTAGAGATCAGAGTCTTGAGCTGGAAGTAGGAGCCTAAAGAGTAGCAAGCAAAAGGTATTACTGTGTTGATCAAGAGGCAGGAGAAGATCAGGCTCCTACTATTTAAACCAAACCTGACCAATTCAGAGGATTACTGCCTGTCAGTCTTTGGGGCAATGCCCCAGATTAAATATGTCTACTATGTCTGAAGAGGGGCCCAAGAGTGTGGTACACAGACCATGGACTATGGCCCAGCATAAAAGTAGTGTGGTTCCCAGTTCAGGCCATCAACTCCCTAACAAATCCTATTTGCTAAACACCCAAAGTGCATAATCAACATGCACTCAAAGATTCAGGCAAATGACAGCTACCATGTGGTGTCATCACCACAAAGATAACTGGAGGAAATAGCCAAATTGTCACTGAAGAACTTTGGGTTTGCCCTCTACCCATGCTCTGGAGCTAGTTATCCAAAAAGCAAATATCCAAAACCTCCAAGTTTCATGAAGCTAATTGGCCCACAGGAAAATGGGCATTTCCCATAACTTGGTGTAGGAAGATGAGGGGGAAACTAAAACAAGTCATTTTTGAAGGAGGGCAGGGGAGTAACATTTATAAGAGAGATATGATAGCCATATTCAAATATCCAAAGGGCTGTCACATGGAAGATGGAGCAAGCTTGTTTTCTCCTGCTCCAGAAGGTAAGACCTGAACCGATGGATTCAAGTTACAAGAAGTGAGATTCTGACTAAACATCAGGAAGTACTTTCTGACAGTGGGAGGTGTTCAACAGTAGAACGGACTCCCTCAGGAGGTTGTGGGCTTTCCTTCATGGGAGGTTTTTAAACAGAAGTTGGGTGGTCATCGGTCATGGATTTAGTTCAGACTCCTGCATCATCATCATCATCAACAACAAAGTAATAATAATAATTTATTACTTATACCCACCCATCTGGCTGGGCCTTCCCAGCCAATCTGGGCGGCTCCCAACAGAACATTAAAAACACGATATAGCATCAAACATTTACAACTTCCCTAAACAGGGCTGCCTTCAGATGTCTTTTAAAAGTCAGATAGTTGTTTATTTCCTTGGTATCTGATGGGAGGCCACTACCGAGAAGGCCCTCTGCCTGGTTCCTTGTAACCTCGCAGTGAGGAAATCCTCAGAAGCTGGACCTCAGCATCTGGGCTGAACATGGGGGGGGGGAGAGATTCCTTCTGGTATACTGCATTACAGAAGGCTGGACTAGACGACACTTGGGATCTCTTCCCTCTCTACAGTTCTATGATTATAAGAGATGGCAGCAGTGTGTTTTCTTCCCTGCTGCCTTTCCTTAAACAAGAGAGCTTTTCCACTGCTAAAGATGGTGGTGAAACTGTGAAGAGACCACAGAAAATGATGCCATTTCAATGGATGCCTTGCCATCCTTGTTGCCACACACATTGCCAGGTGTGATTTGAGTGAAAGAGCAGTGGTAGTAATGATTAGTAGAGTACATGATAAGCTAGATCCCAGCTTGGACAGGGTTGGTTCATTATTTTTTTAAAAGATATTTATTAAAGTTTTCAAAGTATTACAGAATGAAAAAAGAAAAATACAAAATAAAAATAGTTAAAAACAATTCCATCTTTCCATTACTTATCTTTCATTTGCTTGTTTCCCGGACCTCCTCACACCTCCCTTTTTTGTATTCCAGTTCAATTTGTTAGTTCAGCAAATCCTTTCCCACTTTGTTTATCCTAATCTTTAATCTTAAAATATTATAACATTAAATGTTTACCTGTTAATAATCCATTTTTTTCATATTCCTTATAACATTATAGCTAAAAACCACTTAACTTCTTATCCAACATCATTCTAACATTCATTAATTTTACAGTATTTCTGTAAGTAGACTTTAAACTTTTTTTCCAATCTTCTTCCACCGACTCTTCTCCCTGGTCTCGGATTCTGCCGGTCATTTCCGCCAGTTCCATATAGTCCATCACCTTCATCTGCCATTCTTCCAGGGTGGGTAGATCTTGTGTCTTCCAATACTTTGCGATAAGTATTCTTGCTGCTGTTGTGGCATACATAAAGAAAGTTCTATCCTTCTTTGGCACCAATTGGCCGACCATGCCCAGGAGAAAGGCCTCTGGTTTCTTCGGGAAGGTATATTTAAATACCTTTTTCATTTCATTATATATCATCTCCCAGAAAGCCTTAATCCTTGGGCACGTCCACCAAAGGTGAAGGGGTTGGTTCATAATACATAAATGGGCATACTCAAGCCTGCCATTACAAGCCTCCCAATTTCAACCTTCAGCATCATGGAAGAAATCACTTCCTGGAGCAGAGACATCATATAGAAAGTTTCAGCTTCAACATTCTACTGAGTTGAGCGGGACATACTCCCAGGTAAGAATGCTTAGGATTGAAGTTTAACTCAGCCAATTAACTCCAAACCCCAAAACTGAAAATAATTGTTTTCTAAAACATTAAGGGGGGGAAATTGTTTATAATTTTGGGGGTTGGGCGGAAACATATTCCTACTATTGTTAGCTTAGCAACAGCTTTAGTCATTCAGCTTCATTGTTATGGAATAATATACATATAATATTAAGTAAACACCACCTTTGGGCTGGTAGAGACAATAGTTACCTGGACAAGCCTGAACAGAGAGAGAGATATCCTGTAGAGATCACCACACCCTGAATTACACAGGTTCCAAATATACACTGAATAGACAGTCAGCAATGACACACCAAATTTGTAAGACACCATTGTGAGCTTATGACAGTCGATTCAGGTTTTTTTTTAATAATAAAAAAAAGATTATGAATCATTAGATCTATAGCCATGAAGATCTTACTCTCGAGATTTTGCTAAGATCTTACAAGTCACTGCTTTCACAACAACCTTTCTGATAAAAACACGCCAGATAGTCAGCAGCCCCTTGCAGAAAAGCCTATTCTTCTCAGGGCTAGAAAGCAAGAGTAAGAGCTGTAAAACTCTGCAACTCCAGAAATAAAATGCTCCAGCCCACTTACTAAGCACAACACTAACTAATTCAGCAGTTCATGTTCTGCAGTAAAGAGCACTGCAGGGTTGGAGAAGCAAAAGAAAGCAGGAAGTACGTAACGCAGTTAGACCGCAGTACTGACAGTAGCAATAAAACATCCCGGAAAAACAGTACTCACTCCAGGCAGCTGGTATGTTCCTTCCCAAGCTGTAAGTAAACAGACTGCACCGGATCCTTATCGCAATCTTGCTTTCATTTCAGTTTGTATCAGTTCTAGCCATGGTTTCAGTTTTAACGCAGCCCCTGGAACAAACCCATGCCAGTGAAGATAGCACGACCAATCCGAACAGCACAAGCAGACACACTCAGTCTGCAGGCTCAGTTGCTCCACCTTCTATGAATATTCAAATAAACTTGAGAGATCCTCACAAGGAAGGTGGGGACAGGCAGCAGCTAGGCTTTGCCAAAATGGAACAGGAATTGCTGCCAAAGTCAAACGCGGGTGTTTTACTTATGTGGCTTGTAGTTAAGAGAAGACAGTAGACAAAACTGAATTACTGTACCAAGTTTTATTGAGGCGTCTGAATTTTCTGATTTACCAAAGGCACAAGGAAGCTTGAAGTGGGAGTACTAATAACCTACTGGCAGGGGATTTTGTTTAACCAAATTTGGAAAGGCATATAGCAGGCACCCCCCAAACTCAGCCCTCTAGATATCTGGGACTACAACTCCCATTATCCCTGATCACTGGTCCTGTTAGCTAGGGATGATGGGAGTTGTAGTGTCAAAACATCTGGAGGGCTGAGTTTGGGGATATATAGCCTGAAGACCGCTCTATAACGTATAAATGCATTACAAAAACCAGTTAAGGCAGCCCTTTCACTGCTCTTGTTTATTCACCAGGAAGAATCTGTGGGCACAAAAATATTTGAAACTCTTCATAATATGACTCTAGCTTGATTTCTAAATAAATATTCAGCATGTTAACACTGTTATATGAAAACATCGACAACAATGTACCACATATCTTTTGAAACTATTCTGAATATTTTAAAAAAACAAATTATTTGCATATTGAAATTTGTTTGGCAACTTCTCTTAATCCAGAATACAGAGAGGAAGAGAACTATATTTTCAAAATGTTGCTTTTGAATTCTATATAGCAATAAAGCCATTTTAGTGTGCACTGTATAGAACATGTAACATTCTCTTTATCAGACAATATTTTACTGCTGCACATAAAACTGTTAGAGCCAGGGAACAAATTAAAAAGAACATCAGCTTATAGGAGCTGTAGTGCTTCAGGTTTTCCTTACTATATGCATAATATATAGATGGGGACAAACCATAGCACACTTGCAGAGTGCATACGTCATGTGCAGAAGCTTCCGTGGTCCACCCCAGACATTCCACTTAAAATAATCCTAGCTAGAAGAGCAGGCAAAAAAACGCAATCTGGAGAGCTGCTAGCAGTCAGGGTGGAAAATAACAGAAAAAGTAGATCCAAAATGATAGTTTCCTACAGATATTTCGCCACCACTCTAAAAATAAATATTTCCTCTTATAACACTATATATGTGAAATAGATAAACACTGAACAAGCTGCATTAATGGCTCAGCTAAACTTCTGGAAATCTCATCCATTAGGAAAGTGCCAACTGGTGTTGACACCAATTTGTCCACATAACCCCAGACCTGCCACCACTGTGCCCCGACACCATCCAGGTAAATGGCAGTGATGCCATTGTGGCAGCTCTGCATTACCAGTCTGCTTCACCAACCCCTCCCAACCAAGTCAACTCACAATAATTAAAATCAGAGGAGCACAACTCAGAGATAATAAAAACTCAAAACAGAACACAGCCTTCAGTAAAAATCACTTCATTCTGGCAAATTAAAAAAGTCTTCATAAATTACAAGAAAACACTCAGAAGGAGGCCATTTGAACCTCATTGGGCAAACCATTCTACAATGCTGGTGCAGTCACTGAGAAAGCCACCTTCCTTGGCCCACCCAACAGTGCTTCCACTATGACCTTCCTCCTTGAGTTTAGTGAACAGGTAAGCAGACATGGGAGGAGGCTTACTACCAAGGCTTTGAACTGTGCCTGGAAACCAGTTGGTAAAACATAGCTTCACATGCATGCATGATCTCAATGCAGGACATTTTCAAGGGATTAACATGATGCTAGCTTCCTCACAGTGCTGTGAAATACCCAGAACCCATCGTAGCACCTCAAAATTTAACACTAAAGTCTGCAGTTTTCATTCAGATATTTTATACATGTACGCAATATTGGTGTATGTCAACCACATGATTTCATTTGGACCCTGATTTGGAGCTTTCGTCAAAGCACTTTCTAGGTGCCCGATTCATCTCAGGGTCTGTCCAAGTCCACGCTGTCTCCCAACCTGCTGGCCACTTTGCTATTGGGAAATTCAGCAATGGTTATAACCATTTTTTTCTTCTGACATGCATGCATTAAATCTGCAGGCATATTTCCCCCTCCAGAGTCAATAAAGCCTACCAAGTTACAGACAGATAGATCAAGGCACTTTTGTGCTAGATACCTTTGATTTATTTTATTTTTTAAGGAAATGTCTAAAACCCTTTTTATTTTGGGGTGAATTTTGATGAAATTTGCAGGTAAGGTCACACCTTCCAGAGGCATAAATCCTCACGGCAGACATCATTCTGTAATTTGTCATTTTCCCACAGGGACAGCCGTTACAGTTTTGGAAGGGGTAAAAAAGAAAAAGAAAAAAAGACTTGCTTAATCTTCTCTAGTGTTTCATGGGCAATTTGACAGAAAATCTCCACTCTGGTGTTTGCTCGCCCTTCTCCCATTGCTTCACCATCATTATGGCAAATTTAAGAGACATTACTTTTGGTTTCAGCAGAAGCCTGTCTGCAGCCTTTTGTGGGGAGTGGGGGAGGGGTGACACCTGTATTGTCAAGGCATCACAACTCACTTCAGGGGCCACTGTTTTAGCTTCTGTGCTCCCTTCCAGAGATTCTGCTTTGCCTCTGATATGCCAAATATCCACAAGGCCCTCCTACTCATTCTGTTGAACAGGGCACTGATTTTAGTAACTTGACTACAGCATTTTTAAATCATCGTTGGATTGACTTGTACAGATCCTGATTCACCTCAGGGAGGCAGACGATCCCTCTGAGGCATTTCATTACACTTCAGGATTCATATGAATCCAATGCACATAGCCTTAAAACGCACTTAAAGTGGCTGAATCACTGACAACATTGAAGTTTCAGTTGACTGATATACCACTCATCTATATTATTAATTTAAAATATGAATGAGCCACATTTTAGGTTCAAACCCTCCAAAGGCAGCTTCCAACAATCTGTCAACAATATAAGAACCCACAGTCAATTTAAAGACAGATGACACCAGCATAAACATTCAAGATTAGATAATTAGTAAAGCATTTGCCGGTCATGCTTCCAGGAATATGACGAACAGTTCTATAACCACTCAAGTTACCTTACTGATGGAAGATGTCCCACTTGTTTGTGTTTTAGGAGATTCGGCAAGGCTAGCACTTTCAGGTTTCTTCTACAAGACCAAAAAAAAAATTGAAATATTAATTTAAAAGTAAAACACTAATGCTGTAGGGAAAATCTTCAATAAAGATAGATGTTGCATCCTGTTTTCAGAGCTTTTTTTCTTGCCATGTTGATGATGTACTGATTTGCAGTCAGCATTTTACTAAAGCGCAATTACTTTAATTCACTCACTAGCAATCATTGGGTATCATGTGAAAGTATGAATATAAATAGGAACATAGAAAACTGCCTTAAACTGAATCAGACCATTGGTCCTTCTAGTTAAGTATCACTACACCAACTGGCAGTGACTCTCCAGGCAGGGCACATTCCCAGTCCTACCAGGAGATACTAGGGATTGAACATTGGACCTTCTGCATGCAAAGCAGACACTCTACCACTGAGCTATGTCCCTTCCTGAATAACAACTCTGCTGTTATCCTGGATAAAGACTTTCCCTGGGAAGGGATGCAAAAATCTGTGCTCTGCTCACCATATAGTCAGCTTAGAGTCTGGTGCACAGACTCAATTCAAGACTGTGAACGAGCTATGTCTTCCCCTTTCAATTTCCTTCTCAGTATTAATCAAGAGTTTGTCATAATTGGAAAAAATCAGCAAACCATGGCAGGGACTTCTGGTGATGGATTGAAAACCATGGTTGGAAGCAGGTTTCCAATTTACAACTAAAGGGGAAATGATTGCATCAGCAAATGATGCCTGCCATCATGGCAAATAATAGTTGATACCAGAGGCAGTTTTAGGGTGACGTAGAATGGAGCACAAGTGGTGGGGGGGCACAGAAAACCGAAAGTGCACCACTGTTAATACTACACGTGAAATGTTCTCAAATGGGCCAGCTCTATAAATAAGTAGGTCTCTATAAACAGGACATTGCCTTGACAATCAAGTACAAGGAGCTTCTCCTGGCTTTTAGCCTTTTATTATAAATACATATTTTCTCCTATATTAATAACACAGGATGGATTGAAAGATGAAAACTAAGAATGGTGCAAAAAATCAATGCAAACATAATTAATTAATTGCCCTTCTCTGTCAAAGTTCCAGCATCTTAATATGAAAACAGGCAGGCAGATCTGCAGACACACATGTAGGCAATTTATCCTCTGGTCACAATATTTTTTAAACCCTTCTCTCCCACTCTCATCCAACCTGCATGAAAACCTTGGAGTCACTTAATTACTATCTCATTCAAGAACTCAAACATGTCAATGAGACCAGGCTGAGCTGGTGGTTTTTCACACTGGGTGTCAAGTTAACACACAGTGTCTCCCTTCTCCAAACATTTCCATGATATTCACACTGTTGCCTAGCTCATGAAGAGTCTCCTTAAGATGCATATTTTTAAGACACACCCTATTTTTGTGGTTGTAAGTTGCTTTAAATTGTTTTTAATGTTCTATTTCAAACTGCTGTGACCCATCCTGGGACCTTAGGGTGAATAAATCAAATTAATAACAAGGCAAACCTGTATCAGGAAGTTTTTAATGCTTGATGTTTTATGTTTTTAGATATGCTGTAAGCCTCCCAGAATGGCCCAGGAAACCCAGCCAGATGGGTGGGGTATTAATAATAATAATACCTCCCAAACAATTTCCATCCAAACCTAGTGTGAAACAGCCTTAAGAAATCTACTTAACCCAGCAATGCTTGGAGCTTTTCCCAATAATAGTAAATAATATACTAACACTGTAACAACATCAAACATCCCAGATGATGTTTTAGAGTGTAACAAAAACAGCTGACACATGTCCGTGACTTGTGCTTCCAATCAGAATTGGAGATTTTCCAAGCTGCTCTGGTCAAATGAGACTGTAGACAGCACATCACCCATGGCCTCCTTCAGTAAAGATAGCACCACTCCCTCAAAGAGGCATTAATGATCTCTTTAACCAGTGCAGGTAGTCATTCCCAGCTTACAAGTGTTTAGCATTGGCTGGACCATATACTATGCATTACATAAATTATTTAGATATATAAAAATTCATTGCTGCACTGACTTCCCTGTAAGATTGCATATATCAGAAAAAAACATCTAACACACTACAAACAGCGTCACAGAAACGATGTAGCACCCATTCTCCTAGCATCTTACAGTTAATGATCAATTTGAGGACTGTGTCTATTAATGATGTGATGGATGGTGCCACAACAATATGAAGCTCGCTGGGTAACCTTGGGCCAGTCAAGGTCTCAACCTAACCTACCACACAGGGCGGTTGGAATTAAATGAGGAGATAGATCCATGTAGGCAACCTTGAGTTCCTTGGATGAAAAGCTGGGATATAAACAAAATAAACTAACTGTCTGATAACCAACAGATGCTAACTCCAAAAAGACATCTCTTATGCAAGCCACTCTGTGCATTTCTACTGAAAGGTGGTATATTAACTGCTATAATACTGTTATGATTTGGGGGGGGCAGACTCCCCATAATCCTAAATTTAGTAATGGGGTAGAATTTAGCCAATTTTGGGAGTATGAGGGGAAGATGCCAGGCCAGTGAAACATACAGGCTGAACCAGTTGCCCTGTTCAGGAGACTGCTGAGAGTGATGCCATGGATACATAACCCTGCAAACATAGGTGCCAGCTCCCTGGGGACCTGGGTGCCCGAACACCCACAAAATTCCCCATGAAGAGGCTGGGCACCCAGAAATTTCAGTGCCAGGGCCATGCACACTGCATGGCACCCACGGCCCCGGGCACGCACAGTCTCAGAGCCAAGCTGGCACTCCTGCCTGTAAATGTTAGCTTGGGATGCTAGTCATTCATTCAAAGTTTGACATTTTAAGGGAATAGCAAATTGCATAGAAATAATATTATGATTGCACACCTTCCTAGAAGAATTGGGCTCAAACTTCTTTTGAAATAGGAGCACTCATGCTGGCCTTTCAGCAAGGGCCCTGGAATAGAAATGTTCCAACCAGAATTGTTTTGCCCTTTTACTCCCACCACCATTACCACAAATTGTGCAGTTTCCAAATCAAGGAGTAAAAATTGGCATGAAGCAGGGAAGATTGGTTCAGGAGGCAAAAACATAGCACTGCCAATGTTATTCAGACAAGTAGATAGTGCCCAACTCCTCCTTGAAAGTAAGCAACGTACAAGGCAAAGCATTCCAAACTTGACTCAGAAAAGGAAGTATCTACAGTGCATGTATATTAATGCTACTCTGTGCACATACCACCTACCAGTGGATTATCCACTGCAGAATGAGGAGATAGAAAAGGTAGACAGAAATGGCTAAGTTAGAAAGATGCTGAATGTGCCCATTCCTTAACCGAGAACACTAATCTCAACTTAGAGCAGGGAGTGGAAGGTCTCCAGTGGCTGTGTAGCCTCTTACTGTTGTCTCTCCTCCCTGGACTGGGGCCAGTAATGATTCCTAGTAATGTTTGATAACTTTCTTATACTTATGTATGTTCAATACAATGGAAATGCAAGTGTGTCAAGTTGTTTTCATAATTAAGCTCTCAGGATTTTCTTCTTTGAAAGTACAATACAATGGCTGATCCATGATATGCCAACATAATAGTCATATCCACCTAAGTCGTACACTGGGTAGAACCATTGAAATTAGTGGGCTTGCAGGTCTACTGTGAGCATGACTTAGCTGGAAACATAGAACCTATTTACGCCGGACTCAGCTAATGAGTACTGCCAACAAAAGTCCACACAAGGACTTCCAATCGTGCAATGGGATTTCTGCTCGGCAAGCTAAAATGCTTACACTGATGGAAATGTTGCCATAGCCCTACATTCAATTCCACCCACTGTCTATAAACAGTTATTCATGCATTTCCAGTTTCTGTGTCTTCAGGAACTCAGAATTCAACACAGCACAACACCCTGCTTTATGCAGGTAAGCTGGAAAAAAAAACTTAGACAATGAAAGGATTGAGTTGACAAAGTCAGAGGAGATGCATTACAGCAGCCCTTGTTCTTCAGGCAATACAATATCTACTCATCTATCTAATGAAAGGCAGAAGAGATCACGTTACAAGCAAATTGCCATTTAGTCAGGAAGTCTCAGAGATTTAGGTGACATGATGGCTGGTGTGGCTGAAATGTCAGATTGCTGCTCTTCTGAACTGAGAGAATCCTGTTACAGTGCTCTAGGTAGGAATCATTAAACAAAGCAGTTTGCTCTGTTGTACCTCTCAGCTTCCTCGCTTTCCCCCACACTATGTTTCCTTCCCACACTATTGAAATTACAACTGGGTTCAGTTACAGATATTGGGCTGCAAATATTTATGTAGCACTTCATCACTCTTTTGATCTTCTAAATTATGGCAAACAAAGCAATATTACTTGTTGATATTTTCAAAGCATGAAATCTAAGCAAACAGTACGTTGTGAGAGCCTTCACCAGTAAACATTTTATAAAATAGCAATTAGAAGTCATTGCACACAGGAAAATAGGAATTATTTATGCATTTTGAGTTTGTTAGCTGCCTTGACTAGCACAATGATTTTGGTCAAAATTCATTACTGTAACATAATCCTAGTAATAAAAACATAATGCTTTATAGTTACCTCCACTGCTTCTGCTCCTTTTTTATCTCCCGATGATCCACTTGCATTTTTAGGCCCACGCTGTAGGAAACATAAAGACAAACGGTAAATTAAAGCAAACAAATGATACAGCCAAGATATTGGCCGTGACCCATGAAGTACAAACCTATTTCTCTCCACACCCACTAAAACTTTGGACTTCTATTTCTTGCAGAGAAATATCCCTTTCTATACCATGTGAATCCAAAGCCTATGATCAGTATGTTTTGAACAAGTCAGGATCTGAAAATACAGTTTTTAATTTGTTTAAGATCCAAATTCACTAAAAATCCTGGTACTCCTAGTCTCCTAGGTGGGAAATAACAGGAAACTGTAGTTAGTTTTAAATTATTCAATCATGGTGTGCCAAAAAGGAAGGAGTGCAGGGATGGTGTGAAGGCACTGAACAAACCACTGGTCTTGACCCCTAGAGGCTTACATCAGTGATGATGGGGAATTGTAGTTCTGCATGGCCAGAGGTCAGGAATGATGACAGTTGTATGTCTCCAAAAATTGTTGAGCCACAACTCCCCATCGTCCCTGATCACTGTCCATGCAGGTTGAGGCTGATGCAAGTTGAAGGCCCAACAACTTCTGGAGAACCTCAGGCTCCCCATTCATGACTTATATGGCATGGGACCAGGATACTTGAAAGGTCCTCTTAACCTGTATGAGGCAGCTCACACACTAAGATAATCATCAGGCCCATAGCTTGACAAGAAATGTACATCCTAACTCAGCAGGCACATCCACTGTGTGACCCAGAGGTGATGCACAGGGGAGGCACCGTGTGGCACTGCTGCTTCCTCACCTGGAGAGGGATGGGACAGGTGCAGTGGCAGCAAGATTAAAGAAGAGTTAAGTTGGTAGCAGCCCGGTGGTGTGTGCACACCAGCACAGCCTCTGCTGCCAACCTTGGATCTCCCCCACCCCCAATTTTACCTCTTCTTCATCTCATCCCTACTGAACGAAAGGTGCTGGTGCTCTACCCCATTGCACATCCTTGGTGATGTAGCTTCATGTGAATAAGGAGGCTACCTGACAGCAAAAACAATCATAATAATCTACCATAATAAATCTACTATATCAGTCCAACAAACTGCAGTTCTACAAAAAAATTGTACTGTACACTTTACACATGTACCATTTGCAATCTTGCAAATAAATTGCACTGTATTTGCCTGTAACTGTTCTGGTGCTGAGAATGATATAGGATACAGTGTATAAGATGCAGCATTTCTATAATACAAAACGTATAACCACAGAGGGCTTTATATTGTGTCACTTCAACAGTCCTGTGCATATAATGGAGACTTCAACCCACGGGAGATAGTATCTCCCCTTGCATGAATGCTTTTCCTGTGAAGCACACATTTCAGGAATTATGTGCTGAACTCTCTAATCAGCTAAACCAGCACCTAATGCTCTAATTAAAAGGAGGAAATAGCTTGCAGCATGTGTACGCCTCTATAACACACACTATTTTAGGTATTAATATTTCACAAGGTGTTTGCATTTGCTTTTGAACTAGCACTTTTAAAACTTTGTGAAATCATGCCATAAACATACTTGATCTTCTGCACGCACACAAACCCATCCAACCAAGAATTCCAGTTGGTATATCCAAGACCTATGCCATCCATTGATGCTGCATCTATATACCCCTACATCTTGTTTTATTGCATATATACCCAACAAGCACAATACGGTGTATATGATTCCCTACTGCTTTATCCTCACTACATCAGTGGAATATATTGCCTGACTTTGGGCAAGCTTGTCTAGTAAGCATCATGGTTGATCCAGAATTTGAACCTTGGTCTTCCTTGTACTAGTCTTACAGTATAATCACAATGCTACATTGGCTCTTACGTGAAACATATTCACTTCCTCTTCCAGTGCACCATGCTTCCCTAGAGAGCTTTTCATTTAAGGAACTATTTTGTGAGGCTTGTTCACATATACACCACTTGATATGTTATCATTTGATGCCTCTAAATGAGACAACTGAACTATCTCCATTGGACAGTAATAAACTTAGAGTGAACCTTAGGTGATGGGTCTATTATTGGTGATGAGTCTGTGGTGGCTCATTCATAAATCCAAGTCATTGCATGACGCTACAGTCAATAAGTGCTGGAGATACATGTGTGAACTAGCCCTAAGTCAGTCATTCTACATCACTATGATCCAGCTATAAAAATTCTAAAGAGTCATAAATTGTCACAGATGTAACACAGCTTTCCCACCAATGTAAGATTTCTATCTAAAGAGCAGCATAAAGCTATAGGAATGTGCTGCATTCAGTCACAGAATTTTGAAACTTGAACCTGTATTTTCTTTGGGTGGAGAATCAATGCAAAGGCGGCGGCACAAATCCAAAGTCCAACATTTATCTGGCTATTGATGTTATTACTGTACCAAAAGTAGTACCTGATGTTTAACTAGAACCACACTTTCTTAACATACCCAAATAAATGGAGAGCTATTAACAACAGTCTAAGGAGTACAAGTAATTTCTTAGCTTGTAAAACCACAGCAAATCAAAAGAAAACTTCGAGAGGCTAAAGTTGGATAGCTTTTGAACACGACATTCCAGTAAACAGCGTTTTCAATTTTCTTCACAAGCATGAACAATAGCGTTCAATGAAGCAGACTGAAATGCCATAAAAGCATGTTCTTTCATGGCCACACCTGTCAGCTCTGACTCCTTGATCAGTCAAGGTAAGCCTCATAAACTGGGAGGCACAGACCTCCGTAAAGACAGAAGCTAAAATGTATTTGGAACATGTTCAAGATTTCTCTCATTGACTTCTATTATCTTTGGAGCAGACACATGAAGACTTCCCTGGTGATGGGATGTTAACAACAACAACAACAACAACAGATTTATAAATCACTTCCTATGAGGCATCTTGGGGGGGGGGGGAGATTACACATAAAACTTTGACAGTATAAAGCAACAAAAACTATAACTGCATATATAAAATAACTTTCCAATCCAATACAGATGCCAAATGGGAAAACAAACTCAACTTTGAAGGTGTGTTGAAAGAGAAGTGTCCCACAGCAAGAGATGAAGGAAAGTTCAAATGTCAATGGACACTGTACATAAAGTATTACCTCACCCACATAGCTGGACATCTTTATCAGAACTCGGGTCCATGGACAGCCTTCTCATTCCACAAAATCTGATTTGCTTCTGATGACAGGAGCATCCCAAGTAGAGTTTCCACTTACACGATGTTCCTGCTAATGGAAGCAGGGGGGGCTTCCTTCAGGCACTTGTACCCCCTAAAAATCTGCTCCAAAGAGTTGGGGGGCCCTCTGGAGCAGAACAAGCAGTGCTACTGGAGGAAATCAATGTCTCTCCCATACACTCCTATAGATGAATTTGTTTCCTGTTCACAGAAGCCTAATTACAGAATATTGGCCTGGATCCTAACAAAATATTTTATTTTCTGTATTTCCAGCCCCAGTAAATAAAAATAAAAAAATAAAAAATTGTGGTTAGATTGGAAAATTTGGAGGGAGGAATCAAAAAGGAACTATAAAATATATTAATAAATAAAGGCAGTATTGTTAAATATGCAGTTGTTACAAAGTTGCTTGCAAACTAACAGAAGGCACAAAAATGCAATTTTGTAGCATTTAGTGGACCAGAAAGAAACATTGCTATTAGTATGGTGCTTCCACAACTGTTCATGCCAGTCCTTCACTTTTTTCATGACTGAGTTCATCCTTTGTTGACTTGTATGTAGCAATAATTTTCAGATACTGAGGCATTTGATACAGCACACATTTGCCATTATGTAGCCTCCAATGTTTCTATTTGGCCAGGATATAACACACAGCAATTTATAAATACAAGATACTGTAATGTGTTCTTAGCTCACAAGATACATACATACAATTGTAACTTGCACTTTGCACAAGAGGATGCCGGAAATGTTGCAACCACAAGAGAAAATCCCATCAGGTCACTCAAGGCACCTAGGCAGCCTTCCCTCTTCAAAACATGCAGGAAGACAACACCTGCTATTTCAATGAGATTTGCATCCAGTTTCTGGAAGCAAATAAAAAATTGTTATGCTGTGCTTCATCCGCTGTGAATGAGCACATATGTGCAGTATCACATACTCCAGATTCTGAAAATTATCGCTGTGTATTAGTCCACAAATGGTATCAGTTTGAAGCTCTGCTGATAAAAGCACACAACTGGTTGGCTATCTGACTGCCCTGTTTATAAGAGAGATGAAGAATCTGTGGCCTTTCCAATATTGCTGACTTCCAGTTCCCATCATCCCCTAGCACTGGCTGTGCTGGCTGTGACTGATGAGAGCTGAAGCCCAACAACTTCTGGAGAACCACAGATTCTTATATATGCAACATGAGAGTTTGGGTGCTTCTGCCCTGGAAAAAAAGGGTATCTTATCTTGTTCATTTTAACCCTTTTGCATTTAATAAGTCACTTAAAACCAATCAAAATGGCCCAGGTGTATATCTGTCCCAACCCTTTTGGTATGTGTGGTTGTTTAACACACAAACCATATGAGCAGCAGGGCCATCCCAAGACTATGATGCTGCCCAATGAAAACAACATTGGTGTGTCTTCATTCAGTATAGAGGTGCCAACTGCACTTGAATGTGATTGGCAATGGGATAGCATACTCCACCATGCTAGAGGGCAACAGGTTGGTTGGGGAAAGGTGCAGGGCAGCCATGTGAGACATACAAACACAGCATCAGCCACATGAGAGAGCCACTCTACCCTACCTACCAGCAGGAATGGCCCTGTATTGGCCTACATTTAGTCCCTGCAATTAACATTATGCTGCTGAAGTAGATTTAGGCACAAGATCTTAATAGAATCTTGAGCGCCCGTGATTACCTGACTTTGATGGCTTTGCCAGACACTTTAGTGTTGATTTACCTGTGGATTGCTGGCACAATGTTTGGTTTTCAGTGGTATCACTGGTAGCCAGTTAGGACTCAAGAGACCTTTGTTTTACATACAGTACCAGGATGCTAAACTTGCAAGTTATGTCATTTCTCATAACTGAGGCAGAAGTGAGATAAAGAGGTTGACTGGAAGTCTATGGAACAGTAGCAGGCCAGCCACATTTTGCCAAGCCTTGGAGATTTGTCTGTACACAAATGCATAATGTGTGGTTTTGAAAAGGACTGTGTATTCTTACTGTTTCATTTAAAGACATATTGATTGCAAAACTAGAAGCCCAAAGTTTATACCGCGTTCCTGGAAAAAATAATACTCCAGAACATGCAAGAAAAATGATTGTTTACTTCAGTTGTCTGCCTGGAGAATTTAGAGCTAACAAGAGGCGTTGGGTTCAACTCTTTTTATGCACAAAGACTCCCTGGGTGGTTCTTACCATCAACATGCCC
The DNA here is from genome assembly GCF_964188315.1 of Podarcis muralis. Classification (NCBI taxonomy): domain Eukaryota; kingdom Metazoa; phylum Chordata; class Lepidosauria; order Squamata; family Lacertidae; genus Podarcis; species Podarcis muralis. Next base: position 29,795,158 of record NC_135665.1, read on the forward strand.
ATAAGCACAATCTGTATATGTCAATCCACAGCTGCTTCATTATGCTTCTACTTGAATTCCCAAGTCTAATTAAGAATACCAACTACCTTTCATCTACACCTGCTAATAGCAGCTAATTGATTCAGATGTTAAGATAAAACAGGAACTGAGAAAGAAAATTAATATTAATTGAATTAAAAGTATGCATATCCTAATCAATTCCCTCTAGCAATGGGGGATCCTTTTTTCCTATCCTCTTAGTACATTCCGAACTGAATGTGTGGGTCAGTCCTGCTATAAGCCATCGGTATAGCCAAGGAGGGGGGCAGGGGCAGTTGCCCCCCACTAAATAAAAATCAATAAAAATACTTAACTGAGGTTTTCCTCCCCCTAACAAAAGCCTGCCATCCCCAACAAAAATCCTGGCTACGCCCATGCTATAAGCCAGAGGTTTCTTTCAAAGCTCGCTTCAGGTGGGAGGCTGTCCAATGCTGAGTTGCCGCCTGGTGTACCGTATTTTTTGTTCTATAAGACACACCAGACCACAAGACGCACCTAGTTTTTGGAGGAGGAAAACGAGAAAAAAAATATTCTGAATCTCAGAAGCCAGAACAGCAAGAGGGATCGCTGAGCAGTGAAAGCAGCAATCCCTCTTGTTGTTCTGGCTTCTGGGATAGCTGCGCAGCCTGCATTCGCTCCATAAGACGCACACACATTTCCCCTTACTTTTTAGGAGGGAAAAAGTGAGTCTTATAGAGCAAAAAATACGGTATGTTTCAAAGCATCAACTGGGCCAGATGTTGGCCAATCTGGTCTCTGCTTTCAAATGCATCCTTTCTCAGGAGGGAGGCTGGCCAACCTACCACCTGAGGAGAGATTTGAAAGTACAAACTGGGCTAGCAGATAGCTGGCCAATTCTGCATTTCCAAAGATGGAAACCGAAGTCCAGATAAAATTAAGCAATGGGCCAGATATAGCTTGTGGGTCATGGGAACCCTCCCAAAAACACCCTGTGGAAATCAGTATTTGAATATTTTGCATGAATCTGATAAAGTTACTAAATCTGCAGCCCTATCCCAAATTATCTGAATCAGTAGGACTTGTAATCAAATCCTAAACATGTCCACTCACAAGTAAGTCCTACTGGATTCATTGGGGCTTGCTCCCAGGTTAAGGAGGTTAGGGCTGCAGTCTTGATCCAGAAATGGGATTAAGTCCCAACTGAATTGAACAGGTCTTACTTCTGAGGAAGAACTGTGCTACAAATGCATCTGTGTTGAGTAATGCAGTCCATCGCTTTTATTTCTCAATTATGGCTCCAATGCTGGGCACATATTTTGTTCTCCAACCTAAGCAACCCCCACTATAGCCTCTTACATATGGCCGCAACTCACCTGCAGCTGCGCACAACCAGTTACATGCAATACCTATTTGTTTAGAATATTTATACCAACACATTTCCTTATATTGAGTCTAGTGGCCCTACTGCATTTCTATCAAGACATTGACAGACTGTCAGTCAACTGGGATCCAGATAACTATCACTGTATGAATGTAGCTACCTGCTTCTGCCCACAGATCTCCCAGGGTGTATTATTCCACCACCACCCCTTTTCTGCAATTTTATAACTATCCACTACAATTTTCAAGGTCAGCAAATTGAAGGGATGGCTGTTTTGGTTTCTTTCCTTTTTTAGTAATTGCAGGTTTACTTGAGATGATCTTGTGTGATGGGAACTGTCAAACTTCAAACAGTTGTGATTTATTTTAGGAGGTGCCCTCAAGCCAGAAATACCATTAAAAAGTAAAGCTCTTAAAGCCAGGAACTTTTTTTTTTTTTTTAGTGAAATGCTAAACTCTTTTCCAATAATGCAGTAAAGCCTACTACTGTCATTTTAGCATCAAAAAAATGTACCTTTCCCAATTAAATTCCTTTTCCAATTAGAAACATTACTAACTGAGGGTGGGAGAAGAAAACTGATTTTTTAAACGATCTATAAAACTTTGCAATAATACAGCCCAAAAGGTCCACTACAATCCTAACCATGTCTACTCAGGACATCATCCAACTGAATTCAAGGGCATTTACGCTCAGGTAAGTGGGCTTAGGATAGCATGCTTAAAAGACCTGTCATTAATTCTAATTAGCTGTGGCTTGTATGTCTAGTCTCCATAATAAGGAATATTAAAGCCTGACTTGTCACAATATTAAAGGTAAAAGGTAAAGGTACCCCTGCCCATATGGGCCAGTCTTGACAGACTCTAGGGTTGTGCGCCCATCTCACTCTAGAGCAGTGTTTCCCAACCTTTTTTGGGCAAAGGCACACTTGTTTCATGAAAAAAATCTCGAGGCACACCACCATTACAGCCCCGTGACGTCAGCGCGCAGCGTCACGCCGGGAGGGACATGAATTGCTAGCAAATTACATAATCACCTCCTTGAGGGCTGGCTCATCTTCTCCGAAGGCAGAACCCCATTAATTAACAGCACAGACTCACACCATAGCCAAGACGAGGGGGGAAAACCTCAGTCATGCACAGTCATGCACATGTGGGGGCTAAATGAGGACAAAGACCGGGCAGAGAGCAGGGTTCAAATCACCCCACCTGGCCAGGACAATCCCTGGGTGCTCCCTTGGGCCACTCGCCTGACCCACCTCGCAGGGCTGTTGTTGCGAGGATAACACGGGGAGAACCACGCGCGCCCCCGGGAGCTCCTTGGAGGAGAAAGCGGGCGATGAATGCAATGCACGAAATATATGAGAGGCGACCAGGTTTTGCAGGTGAGGGGCCCCCGCCAGCCTCCGCTTCCAACACCCGGCGCAACGACGCCGAAGTTTCCCCCCGGGCTCGGCTCGGGGAGCAGCGCTGCTCCCCCCCCGGCTCCCCTTCGCCCTCCCGGCTCTCTCTGCCGCCCACTGGGGACCCCCCTCACCTGCCAAGTCCGGAGCGCCGGTGGAAGTTGCATGCATGCATGCAGGGCGCCGCGTTGCCATTGCATTGCACTGCACTCCATGCAACGCCTGCACGCATGCATTGCCTTGCACGCCCGCCAAGGGGTCTCCCCGCGGTCCGATGCGTCCCCTCCGGCGCGGATGCAGCATTGCAAAAATAAAAAAACCCCGACGCAGCCCTACCTGGGGGGCAGCCTCCGCCTCTGCCGCTCTGCCTCCGCGGGGATCCCCGGGCTCCATCCTGCCGCCCGATCTCCGGGGGGCGCAGGCAGGCTGCGTGGGGTCTGCGCGGAAGAGCCCCTGCCCGCCCGGCCGCCGCCGCTGCACTCATTCCATGGCCGGGAGAAGAGCGCTTCAAACAAAACGCCCGGCCCGCCAGGCCACGCTGGGAAACGTAGTTCGCGCACCCCGCGCGGGCGCGGAGCCCAAGGGCGAGGGGACTACGGATCCCGGCAGCCCCCGCGCCGGGGACGGAGGGGGAGAGGCCGGGTGCAGGGATGGAGGGACGGGTGGGCGAGCGAGTGAGTGAGTGGCAGCCGCCAAGCCTTGGCCGAGAGCCAGGAAGGGCCTCCCCGGAGGAGGAGGAGGAGGGAGGCACAGAGCGGGAGGGAGGGAGGGAACCCCAGGGGTCATCTAGTGATGGCGCCCCAATCGAAAATTTGACTTAAAAAAAAAATCTTTCAATTTTTTAATTTTTCCCGCGGCACACCAGGCAACATCTCGCGGCACACTAGTGTGCCGCGGAACAGTGGTTGGGAAACACTGCTCTAGAGGCCGGGGGCCAGCGCTGTCCAGAGACACTTCCGGGTCACATGGCCAGTGTGACAAGCTGCATCTGGCGAGCCAGAGCCGCACACGGAAATGCCGTTTACCTTCCCGCCAGTAAGCGGTCCCTATTTATCTACTTGCACCCGGGGGTGCTTTCGAACTGCTAGGTTGGCAGGCGCTGGGACCGAGCAACGGGAGCGCACCCCGCCACGGGGATTCGAACCGCCGACCTTACGATCAGCAAGTCCTAGGCACTGAGGCTTTAACCCACAGCGCCACCCGCGTCCCTTGTCACAATATTAGCACACATTAAAACCCCCAAATCTACCAATAATTTCCTAAAAGATTCATATGCCATTCTCTCAAACCATCCAATGTCATGAGTGCCAACAGATCATTCTTGACAAGCATGAGGAAGTATTGTACTACAAACAAATTGTCCATGGTCTACTTTATTACATTCCAGGCAAAACAACAACAACCATGCACAAAAGATTTATTCCACAGGTCTTCCGAACCACTTCCACTTTCCCTCTGTTGTGAGGCCCCAAAAGCTCCCCACGTTTTAAAGTGAAAAATGCTGCAATGGAATCCTGCGAGCTACTCTCCTCCGCATACCATAAGTGGGCGAAGTTTCCTGTTCTGTGGGAAAACGCATACCTGGCGTAACCTGCGCATAGGTGTGCACTTAAGCTCTCCAGCTGAGCTTTCCCCTCCATTCACCCTTTATCTACACAATTGCCCGTGATGACTGACACTCCCTGACAAGATCTATACACAGGCAGCAGCGTGAAGACCAAAAAGAAACAGCACAAAACCCACAGCAAACAATCACAGGACATCCCTCTTATTTACCGTCGCATACCACCAGCTTGCAAAAGCCATCCTGGGTTCCTGCTTCCTCCTCTCCGATCGATCCCTCCAAACTTCAGCTTCAGTAGCACCAACTGCGCGCTCACAAACTCAGCTACGAGTGGCTGGATTGCATTGCTTCCTCTACTAGGGCGGGGCAGGTTGGCGGAGGGGGGAAAGGGGGCGTGGCCTGGCCCTTGTTGCCATCGGCCCCGCCCCTCCACAGGCGGTGAAGCCAGAAAGGGCGAGGCGGGGGTGGGGTGGGGGTGCTTGCGCCTGTTGCGGCTGCTCCTTTGGGTTTGGCGGCAGTGGCACAAAGTTAACCCACAGCGGGCTTGGAGCGCATAAGTTCCGGGGGGAGAGGGAAGATCTGCGCTCGTGACGAGCAAGGGCGAGCTCTTTTTGCCTTCAGGGTACAGAACCTGTAGTGGGACCTCCCTGGTGCTGCCCTGAGCCCTGGGCTAAGTACAAACCATACATCCCTTCCCCCTCCCCGCAATAATAGATATTTATTCACATTTAAACACGAGAAAATGTAGCAACAGATGCCAAATAAAACGAAGCAGAAGTACTGTACAGAGAGCCAAACAGACCAAATCACACCATACATTTGAAGCACCCATCCCCAAATCACAGGAACTGTAGTTTGTAGTTGTAAGCTACAGATCCCGAAATTTTGGGAGTGGGCACTTTCAATGCATGGTGTGAACTGTAAATGTTGAGTGTGGCTTGAGGTAGGATTTCATGCCCCCCCCCGGCCTAATTCATAGTGGGCAGGCAGGTCCCAAAGTTTTCTGTTCCCCAAACCGATTTCTTTCAGGAGGAAGGCAATGGCTCTGTCCTTTTCTCCTACAACTACCAGGGAGAGCTTCCCCTATTCTGTTTCCCAGTTGGATGGGATGATGTTGGCAGCCCACAACTAAGGAAAGGCACTCTGCACATGGCCAGACGCATGAGTGTAGCCAGGGGAGTGGGGGGGCATCTGCCCTCCCCCAAATCAATAATCAAATAAAAAATCAATAATAAAAATACTTAAAGAAAGATCGGTTCTGTCCCCTCTAACATAAATCCTGCCCCCCCCCCCAATAAATCCTGGCTAAGTCCATGGTCAGAGGTAAATGAAATGCTTTTTGTGTGTGGAGGGAGAGTTTTTATATCATTCAGTTCCTCTTTGAGGGGGAAGGGGCAGGTCACTTACTCTAGAGTAGGTTGGGTTTAACCTCACTGCAACATTGTCCCCAAGTGCTTTATTCCACCCACCAACCCACGGGGTAAGGGAGGAATTGCAACTAATAATATGGACAAAATGAAGGAGGGGGCATTATGAGAAAGAGAAGGGTTGTTCACACCAGCTGGCAACTGCAGAACTCGGTAGCTGACTTGGTCACCGGGGAAAGTTGGCAGAGACAGGGAATGCTGAGGATTGGCTTTATTGCAGACAGGGAAGGGCTGGGACTGAGCTGTGGCTTTAGACACTGGTCTCAAATTAAACACTGAACTGAGCTACCCCAGGCTGCCATCTGCTGTTCTACAGAAACACAAGCAGCTGCCTTGCTTATTTTTCTAAAAAAAAAGTTATTTAACAGAATTTATGTGCGACTTGATTGCAATAAAGCCACTAGGTGGTTTACAAGAAATAATACAATTATAAATAAACACAGTTAAAGACCATTAGAAGAGTTTTAAAATAATTAAAAATAAGGTTAAAAAAAAGATTGAAGAACATCAGCTTGTCTGAATAGGCTTGCCTTAACAATAATGTTCTAAGCAGGCTCTGACTCAGACCATTGGTCCATGCAGCTCAGCACTGTTGGCAGAACCTCTTCAGGGTCTTAACCAATGCTACCTAGGGATTGAACCTGGAACCTTCTACATCAGGCATAGGCCAACTCGGCCCTCCAGATGTTTGGGGACTACAATTCCCATCATCCCTGACCACTGGTCCTGTTAGCTAGGGATCATGGGAGTTGTAGTCCCAAAACATCTGGAGGGTCGAGTTGGCCTATGCCTGTTCTACATGCAAAGCCAAATGTTCTACCCCTGAGCTACAGCCCTTCTTTGGTTATAGGAGGAGCAGCTCTAAACTTTGTCTCCCTGGTTGTTTTGAAAGTGAAGAGTTATTGCCCAAGAGATATCATTTCCCCTTATTTCTTGGAGAAAATGCCCTGGACAATCTCTTGCCCCAACTCCTTAGGTCTCAATTGGATTGCTGTATCTCCCACTCTAGGGACTCCTCCAGATCACTTATTTATTGAACGTTCTCCCTGATCTGCTTTCACAAAACTTTTGTGGCACTTGGACTATACCAGGTTTTTTTATTGAGCATTCATTCTGATTTGTTTGTGCAGAGGTTTCAGAGTAATGAACATCCATCCTGATTTGCTTGTGGAGGATTTCTTCCTGTTAATAATTCGACACATTTCCTTTCAGTTCAGTTCAATGTAGTACCTTATCAGTTTCCTAACCTCAGAAACTTCTTTTTTAATAGTACTTTTGTTGCACTAAGACAATGGGGACATTCAATCTACTTTAATTGCCACAACTTAAATTTCACATTATGATGTCTGAATCTCTTGAATGTGCTTGAATGCAAAATACATACGGTCTGGAGGGATCCTAGAAAGCTGCTTACATCACCCATCATAGATTTGTAGAGTTGGGACCACAAGGATCATCTAACTCCCTGCAATACAGGACTCTTTCACCCAACGTGGGATTCGAACCCACAACCCGGAGGTTAAGAGTCTTACGCTCTACCAACTGAGCTTGCTTACAGCCAGCAACACATTTTCAGGGCCCATGTTTGGTCCTGGAACACATGATTATGCTGACGACAAATGCCTCTGAGCACATACAGAGTGCCTCCCAATAGAGCAGCCAGAGGCAACCCACTTGCTCCTGGGATTAGTAGGCAAGACTTCCAAATCAGAAAGCAGGGCCTGGGGGCAAGTCTGACCCCTTCAGTTTACCAACTGCAGAGAAGAACCAGCACATCTTGTGCCATTTTTAAGACTAACATTTTGGTGTGGCATAAACTTTCAGGGACTGGAACCGAATTGTTCCTTTTTTATTTTATATATTTAAAAAATGGCACAATACAGCCATTGTCACCGCCTCAACAGACAAACAAGGGCTACCCCCTCTGGAATTTGTCCAGAAATGGTTAGTCACCGAGCGAGCCTCACACACCCAGAGCCTAAGGGAGGCGCCCTGAGCTTTAATCTCCACCCGCCATGATACGACGGGGAGGAAGACCGCTCGCTCGCTCGCTCCGCCAGTCTCCCTCCCCACAATCCCTCGCGGGGGACAACTCTGCCGAGCTCTGCCCGGACCTCTAGTCCCGAGCCGAGACGCGCAGATAAGACACGCGTTGCGTCTCTTCCCGGGGCTGGAGCGAGAAAGTTAGCCGTCTGTCGGTGGGCGGCCCTCTCCGAAATACGCCCCACAAGGAAGGAGGGGAACTGTCACCTTCTCTCAGGACTGCCATGTTCCTGGGGGCGAGTGTGGGGCAGACTCCCTGCCTACCCTCTCCCTCAGGGGCTGCGTCTGAAGGGGCAACGGGCCGGTTGCGCCAACCTTGCGCGCGCGTACAAAGCTCCCTCACTTGCGCCGCTGCCCTCGCCCCACCCAGCCCCACCCACTGTTCTCGCTTGTCTCCTCTCCTTCTGCCTCAGCCCCACAGGGCGCCGGGGGGCACATTCCTCAGGCCCCCCCAGCCCGCTTCTCTCCCTCAGCCTCTTGCCCCGCGGCAAAAAAACCCACACCAATAAAAACAACCACTGGGAACTTCGTCTGACAGACTCGCTCCCAGGCCGTCCGCTCGCTCGCTCGCTCGCCTTCCTCTCCGCCCGCGCCGCTACTTACGGATCTGCCTTCTTTGGCGGGAGTTTTCTTGCCTTTCTGCGGCTGGGACATGTTGACAGGCCGGGTCAGGAGTTTCCCCCCCTCACGTCCTCTGTGGCGCGAGGACGAGGCAATAACAACTCCCGCCAGAGGGAAGGCGAGCGAAGCGGGCAGGGTCCGGGCGGCTATGAAGCAGCTTTTCCGACGGCCACCCCCCCCCCCGGTGGTGCCAAAAGCCAGGCACCGCTAGGTCCCTCCTCTTCCTGCAGCCGCCGCTTTAGCAACAAGCAGCCGAAAAAGAGCTCTCGGCTTCGGTTGTTTGTGGAGAAGGGAGGGGAGCGAGGCTCGACAAAAGAGACTCGGTGGCGAGTTTGTTTTGTTTCGTTCGCTGGCTAAGACGTTCAGCTGAGACTCCTGACCCGGCTGGGCGAGGCTACATTTTTATCTTGTTTGAACTGAGCGCAGTTCTCTCAGGCAGACGGGGCGCTGAGCGAGGAAGAAGACGACCCCACTTTCTTGCTACTTTGGAGAGGCTTTGTTTCTGGCAGGCAAAGACGAAGCCTCAGCCTCAAAACCGGAAAGGTCGAAGGCTGTCGAGGGCCTAGTTGCTGCTGATTTTACTACTGGATTGTTTAAGAGGGCATGTAAATGGTGGTGTATTAGCCAGAGCATTTGGGTGCTCCCTAGTTTGTTCATTCTCCCCCCTTTTCTACCTAACCGAACACTGTATGTAACGCTAATGTCTCGCAGCAAACGAAACTAATCTGTAGAAAACGCAAGTTGAAAAAAGAGACAAGGCACTTATTTTTGTAAACTAAGAAATCTTTAATAAAAACATTTTTTTTGTAAGAAAAGAAAAAAGAACAGGAATGTTCCCCGGCCACTTCTTGAAAGGGGCAATGGTAACAAACTGCAAAGCAACTTTCAAGGAGCCCAGAAGATGGAAATCATAGGCCAAAACATCTGGGGGTTGAACTTCTAGCCCAGCCAGTCTCCTCCTCCTCCTACATGATAAGACTTGGCTCAGTTCAAGCAAGATAAAAATGTGCCTCGCCCACCAGAAGCTTAATATTTTTCAGCAGAATAAAACCTACCAGATATGTTTGCACAAATATAGGAAACCACTGCTTCCTGAAGGCACACAAGTCTGGACCAGATCGGTGCCTCGATAGGGGAGTGCATACCCTCCAACATTTCTCTGATAAAAATAGGGGTGTCCTATTTCATCATCATCATAATTTTATTATTTATACCCCACCAATCTGACTGGGATAATTAATAATAATACCCCACCCATCTGGCTGGGTTTCCCCAGCCACTCTGGACAGCTTCCAACCGAATATTAAAACACAATACAGCATCAAACATTAAAAACTTCCCTAAACAGGGCCGCCTTCAGATGTCTTTTAAAAGTAAGTTAGTTGCTTATTGCCTCGACATCTGCTGGGAAGGCAGTCCACAGGGTAGGTGCCACTACCAAGAAGGCCTGGTTCCCTGTAACCTCACTTCTTGCAATGAGGGAACCGCCAGAAGGTCCTTGGCTCTGGATCTCAGTGTCTGGGCTGAATGATGGAGGTGGAGATGCTCCTTCAGGTATACAGGACCCAGACCCTTTAGGGCTTTAAAGGTCAGCACCAACACTTTGAATTGTGCTCAGAAACGTACTGGGAGCCAATGCAGATATGGTCTCGGTGGCCACTCCCAGTCACCAGTCTAGCTGCCGCACTCTGGATTAATTGCAGTTTCCGGGTCACCTTCAAAGGTAGCCCCACGCAGAGTGCATTGCAGTAGTCCAAGAGGGAGATACGGTAACTAGAGCATGCACCACTCAGGCAAAACAGTCTGCAGGCAGGTAGGGTCTCAGCCTGCATACCAGATGGAGCATAAATTAAACATTTATAAAACTTCCCTATGCAGGGCTGCACCTTCTGAAGGTTGTATAGTTAGTTTTCTCCTTGGCTCGGGGGTTCACATAACTCCATACCCTCCAACATTTCTCTGATGCAAATAGGGGCGCCCTAAGGAAAAGCGGGATATTCTGGGGTCAAATCAGAAACCGGGATGGCTTCTGTAAATCTGGGGCTATCTCTGGAAAATAGGGGCACTTGGAGGGTCTGGGAGTGAAGTCCTGTGTATGCCACCACAGTGAAGGAAGAATATAAGAAGAAAGGGCCGAAATCTTAGTGTACACACCTGGGAATAAGCCCTGTTGAACCTAGTGGGACTTGCTCCTGAGTAGACATGCGTAGGATTGTGCTTTAAGTGCAATTTCAATTTCAACCCAAATGTATGCTTGTTTAGAAAATTTCAGTACTGTTGCCAAAATAGTTTGAACTTGGGCGTAAATAAATAAATAAGCTAATAAGCTGCTAGTAAAAGAAAGTGAAATGTACAAATCTGTCCAGATATAAACCTAATAAACCATGGAAATGTGAGCCTACAGCATTAAATCATCTGTGAGATTAAAATATCGTACTCGCTAATGGATCCACCTATGAAACTGGTGGTAGGATTCTGATCTTTTTACTTCCTCACAACATGGTGTGGCATTAAAATGTTAGCTGACGAGAGCCGGAATTGCTTGATTACACATTTATTTGCTTTTGAGTGTTTAAATTGCCCTTGTGCCTTGACTATGCCATCTGTGCCTTAACTAAGTACTTAGCCCAGAATTTCACCACTAATATGGAAAGTGAGCCCAAGCAATTCCCACTTTAGGCATGGTTAAACACAAGGTCCCTCCAGATATCCTTTTTATTGTGCCATTTTCATTTCTTTTTGCACCTGCAAATGTTTTGCGGCAGACCTGCAGCTTCATTTCATGTACCTTCTTTTAAAAAAAAAAACCACAGGTGTTTTGGTTTATTTATTTTATTGCCTTGGTTGTGTTATAGTGCAAGAGTGGCAATAATGCGGTAGCACCAAAGAGGCCTTGCAGAACAACTAATAAAGCATAATGATGTATGAATGGTCCCATATAAATCCACACTAATGCACTATTATTGTTCCAATGACATGCTGAAGAATACATTTGGGAGGGGGGGGGTGTCAGTCTGGAGGGGCTCACAATAATGATGATGATTACACCAAATATGACATACACTAATATGGTTCCAGTGCTGACACAAATCCCACTTGGCCACTGCAGAATTCAGAGAGAAGGCGCCTGGAAAAAGGATGAAGAGCACTGAACATAATGCCTGCATAGCAACAGTCATGCTATCACAAATCACAAGATAGCTGGTTTAGATGCCAGGGCTGTAGCTGCCCTTTGCACACATTGTTCAATTGCAAGAGCCAGAGAGTTTTGTCTAGCATGAAACAGGATGGTGACCGGCTTGTGCAGCCCCTGCACTGACGAGAAAGTCCACACATATGAATCCAAAACTGTGAAGTGCAGCAAGCTATCCTTTTCCCGCTAACTTCCATAAAGAGGCTTTCTATATTGTATATTGCCTTTATTTTATTTTTACAAACCCATCTCCACCGAATGTGTCCCAATGTGTCTCTCGAGTGCAGAGGGTGCCTGTACCATTTGTAGCAGCTTCCAATGTGTGTCACATAATAATAATAATAATTTATTATTTATACCCCGCCCATCTGGCTGGGTTCCCCCAGCCACTCTGGGCGGCTTCCAACTGAATATTAAAAACAGTACAGCATCAAACATTAAAAACTTCCCTAAAGAGGGCTGCTTTCAGTTGTCTTTTAAAAGTAAAATAGTTGTTTATTGCTTTGACATCTGCTGGGAGGGCGTTCCACAGGGCAGGCACCACTACCGAGAAGGCCCTCTGCCTGGTTCCCTGTAACCTTACTTCTCACAATGAGGGAACCGCCAGAAGGCCCTTGGTGCTGGATCTCAGTGTCCGGGCTGAATGATGGGGGTGGAGACGCTCCTTCAGGTATACAGGACCGAGGCCGTTTAAGGCTTTAAAGGTCAGCACCAACACTTTGAATTGTGTTCGGAAACATACTGGGAGCCAATGCAGACCTCTCAGAACCGGTGTTATGTGGTCCCGGCGGCCACTCCCAGTCACCAGTCTAGCTGCCGCATTCTGGATTAATTGCAGTTTCTGGGTCACCTTCAAAGGTAGCCCCACGTAGAGGGGCTTGCAGTAGAGGGGCTTGCAGTAGTCCAAGCGGGAGATAACTAGAGCATGCACCACTCTGGCAAGACAGTATCATATCCACCTTGTAAGGCAAACCATTATTATTATTATACCCAGATTACACCCATTATTATACCTAAATTGCACCCTTTTCAGTGGTGAAGCCCTGATGTTGAAATGCTCTCCCTGGAGAAGTTTGACATATTTTGGTGTCAAGTGATAGCCTTCATATTTCCCCAAGTCTTTTAGATTTGATTTAAAAACAAAAACAAAAACCCTCTGGTTGCTTCCAGATGTATTTGTTTATTGAGCATTCAACCTGGTTTTTATTTTTATTTTTTTGCTGGACAGTTAGGCAACATTTCTTATTTACTGAGTGGTTTGCAGGAAGGTTACATAGCATTGTATCAAGCATTTGATACAATCAAGCATTGTATCAAAAAGTTCCTGTCTTTTTTCTTATTGCAAAAGATCAGTTTTAGAGGAAAGTGGGTTTGTTGCGCAAGAGCACTAAATCATCTTTAAGTCTGCAACCTGAATTTACCAGTATGTGATTAAAAAGCTGTTTAATTCATGGGTTTTAATTGTTGTAAGCCTCTCTGAAAATCCTCTGGATTGAAAAGCAGAGCAGAAAATGAAAGAAAGAAAGAAAGAAAGAAAGAAAGAAAGAAAGAAAGAAAGAAAGAAAGAAAGAAAGAAAGAAAGAGAAAAAGGTAGAACCTGCTACTCTGAGTTTGTGGTTCTGATCTGAAGTGGGGACTTTCAGCTCATAGCTCATGCACTTAACATGTGTTCAGAAAGTAAGTAAAGAGAATGCAACAAAAGAAAGGGTGTGTCTTATTCGAAACATAAATGATCTTTATGTAATTCTCCGAATAGGTATGCCTTTTAATTGTAAGCAACAGCTGAGCATCAGCAGCCAACAGGTCTAACAGACTGCGCTGCATTCCTGAGAGTTCAACATGCAGGATCCTACTCCCTGTTGTAAATGCTGCAAAAGAATCAAGCATTCTTTTCATTGCACTTTTCTGGAAGAACCAAGGAATTAAACACACAGACACTTAATAACAGATCTCAGACAAAGGATCTCAAATTCTTCATTTTAGGTCATTTTAGTTGAACACTGCATTTTTCTAATCACAGTTCACTGAAACAAATTTAAACATTTTCCAGAATGGTAGACATCCCCTCCAAAACAGGGATGACCCGTTCCCTAATGATAATTTTACTATTTATACTCCACGCATCTTACTAGGTTGCCCCAGCCACTCTGGGCAGATTCCAACATATATAAAAACATATGTAAAACATTAAAAAAATTTTTTTAAAAAACCTTTCCTATACAGGATTGCCTTTAGACTGCTCGAGGGTCAGATAACTCCATACCCTTCAACATTTCTCCAATGAAAATAGGGACATCCTAAGGAAAAGTGGGACATTCTAGGATCAATCCTGCACCCACTTACCTTGGAATAAACCCCTCTAAAATTAATGGCTTCTGAGTAGATATAGATGGGATTGTACTGTTATAATGGTATAAGGTTTTTGCACCAAATTCCGCCCAATCTCACATAGCCAACTAGCAAGGAAAAGCAAAATATATTTAAATTTATAAGCATGTGAGCAGGACCAAAACTGGGGTGGGGGAGGGGGGTGCAATGCAGGGAGACTTTGCTCTGGGTGCCAAAATCATGATTAACATTATGCATATTTTTTACAAAAAAAATAAAATAATTTTAATCATGTGGAAACTGGTTAGAAAGAATTAAGTCTACAGTGTAAAAGGAAGTTAAATATGACAGGCTGGGTGTTGCCCGTTTGAATTCCAGGCATTACAACCTGGAGGGAGTGCCTGGCCACTTTGCAAGGGCTCCCCAGCCACTTCCATATCAAACTAATTGCTTTGAGATAAGTTAATGAGGCTGAAGGAAGCAACCTCCGTGATCCACCACCTTAAAATAGACTATGGACTGAAGCATAATCACTGATAAATACCAGGTGTCCACTGCGAATGTGAAAAATAGAAAGAAGAAACAAATGGAATGTGCAACAAAACTGCTGCCTTTACAGACCCCTATTTTCCAGGGACAGTCCCAGATTTACAGAAGCCATCCCGGTGCAATGTCCCACTTTTCTTTAGATCGTCCCTATTTTCATCGGAGAAATTTTGGAGGGTATGGAGCTATGTGACTCCTGAGCCAAGGAAATAATTAACTATACAATCTTTAGAAGACATCTGAAGGCAGCCCTGTATACAGTCTTTTTAAAAATGTTTAATCTTTTCTAATGTTTTTATATTTGTTGGAAGCTGCCCAGAGTGGCTGGGGAAACCCAGTCAGATGGGTGGGGTATAAATATAATAATAATAATAATAATAATAATAATAATAATAATAATAATAATAATTTTGTTGTTGTTTAGTCGTGTCCGACTCTTCGTGACCCCATGGACCACAGCACGCCAGGCACTTCTGTATTCCACTGCCTCCCGCAGTTTGGGCAAACTCATGCTGGTAGCTTTGAGAACACTATCCAACCATCTCGTCCTCTGTCGTCCCCTTCACCTTGTGCCCTCCATCTTTCCCAACATCAGGGTCTTTTCCAGGGAGTCTTCTCTTCTCATGAGGTGGCCAAAGTATTGGAGTCTCAGCTTCACGATCTGTCCTTCCAGTGAGCACTCAGGGCTGATTTCCTTCAGAATGGATAGGTTTGATCTTCTTCTCCCCCCCCCCCCCATAGATATTTATTAAGATTTTCAGAATATTACATATAGGTTTGATCTTCTTGCTGTCCATGGGACTCTCAAGACCAGTTAAATGTTGGAGGGTATACCTTTACATTACAGAACAATTGCCTTTTCATAAACAGCATTCGGTTCCTGCAAAAGATGAATCAGCAAGCATGTGGCAAATTGACAATGTTTGTGACATCCCAGCCCCCTCTGAAGAATTAGTAGAAGAAAGGTTTGCTGCCTCTTCTTCTTTCTTTTAACCTTCAAGTAACTGAGCCTCAAATCTAGCTTCTGTAGTATTCTTCAACGGTATTCTTCTACTCCTCCCTTTTTCCAGGCCTTTAATCTCATAGAGTGAATTGGCTGTTTTGTTTTGTTTTCTAAAATATGGAAAATCATCCGGTGGCAGAGATTCCAGTTGCGAGTATCCTGACTTAGCTCACTTACTTTATTCAATTCAACGCTTGGTTTTCCCGTCAGCAAAAGCAGGAACTGTTGCTTCTCCATGGGGTGATTTTAAAAGCCAGTTGCTCCCCCTCCCTTAGGCTGTGATTTCAGAAGCGATGAGTCATGCCATAGCTCTCCTCTGAATCATCAACAGTCTGGTGAAATATGCTTGGCTTGCCTCTCAAAAAGCCAGAGGCTGATTAAAAAGGGGATTTATTTATTTTTTAAAAAATGAAATATCAGAAAATGATAATGCTTTTATAAGACATCTAGTAGGCTTTAGCACCCCCTTGTGAAAAAAGGTCATAAAAGCAGACTTTAGAAAACATACAGTGGTACCTCGGGTTACATATGCTTCAGGTTACATACACTTCAGGTTACACACCCAGAAATGGTGCTTCAGGTTAAGAACTTTGCTTCAGGATAAGAACAGAAATCGGGCTCCGGCGGCACGGCGGCAGTAGAAGGTCCCATTAGCTAAAGTGGTGCTTCAGGTTAAGAACAGTTTCAGGTTAAGAACGGACCTCCGGAACGAATTAAATACTTAACCTGAGGTACCACTGTATTCCCATTTAAAACTGCAATTCAATTTTCAATTTTTGCCTGATTGTGGTTTTCTTTCATGACACTGACTTGCTCTGTCCTCAAGAATCAAAATATGGAAGCTTTTCATCAAACTGACAGTGTTGGGTTATTGTAACCAAATAATTACTTTATTTCTTCCAACTTTCTCTTTGTAAACCATGCCTTGTTTTCTCTATGCAGTTGCATTTGCCAGGAATTCTTAAAAATAGTTTAAAAAAGTTACAGTACTGTCTATCAAGGAACAGTTGCCAGGAGTGCCTTTTATCAGCTGGTTTGCTTATCAGCATTCATGTCAACAGAAAATAGACCTTGCAGCAGTCACTCAAGCCCTGGCTACATCCAGACGAGACTCCTTGTACCACACTCTGTGTGGGACTGCCCTTCAAGACTGCCTGAAAGCTTCAGCTGGTGTAGCAAACGGCTCCTTGGTTGCTTGCGAACATACAGCACCAATTCTGGTGCATTTCAGGTACCAATTTAAAATGCAGCTAATTACATGTAAGGCCCTAAATGGCACCTGTATGAATCTGCCTGGGGCCTATGATAGAGACCAGGGCTTTTTTTTCCAGCTAGAAAAATAGCTCTGATGGAGACATTTTTCAAGGACCTGTAGGTAAGGTTCATCAGACTGGTGGGCACAAGGGCCTTTTCAGTGATGCTCATTCTTATGGACTTTTCTTTTAAGGCTTTAAATGCTTGGATGCTTCAGTCCATTCTTAACTGAGTAATGATGCTGATCTAGAAGACATAATTTTAACAGGTGTAGATTTTGGGGGGGTACTTCTGGTCTATGATCGTAATAAACTGATTGGTTGACTGATATTTTTGGTTTATATTTGAAATTGAATGTTGATGCTGCTCCTCCTGTTATTTTATTATTATTTATTTGTACATTGCCTTGAAAGTGTGTGTGCGTGTGTGTATTTTATTCTCTCTGGTTTTCTGCTGTTATGTATCTTGTTTCAGTTGCCAAGGCAGGAAGAACCGGGAAGGACGGTTTGCTTCCTTCTAGTATTTCAAGCGCTGCTACATTTCATCTACTTGGCACAGGTGGGTGACAGATGGAACACACATAGGAATTCTCTGGCAGTGGGAAGTCCGTCGGTTTGAGAAAGTAGCTGCAACCCTGCAATGTAGCACACTGGTAAATATCGCAAAGGAGAGGAAGGACTCGTGAGACGAATGCTTTTTGTTGGAAGCCTTTTCCACATGCTGCAGACCCAATTCTGTGGCCCTCTCCCAATCCACAGCAAGTATTTAAAGGGTGGTGATATGGCATGTTAGTTGCTTATGTGCACTTTTTATATATAAAAACTTTTTTATTTGATTTTACAAATATAAATTTAAAAACATACCAAATGCGCATTCATATAAAGAGATTACTCTGAACCTTGAGACTTCCCCTCATCCCCTCCATGGATCCAATTGTCAACATTTTCAATTGCATATTATTTCATAAACTATATTTTATATCTATCCATATTGTCCATAGTGTTTGTTACCTTGCAAGTGAGGTTAAAATCCTGCTAATGTTTTCACCTGCTTACAGTCGTCTCCTAGATAAATTATAAACTTTTCCCATTCTTTCTTGAATTTCTTGTCTTCTTGGTCCCTGAGCTTTCCAGTTGGTAGTTGCTTATGTGCAATTAATGCTGTATCTTGGTTTGTTTATTTATTTAGCACATTTATATACCATTTTCCCCTCCAAGCAGCTCTGGGTGGTGTATGTGGCTCTCTCCTCCCCATTTTATCTTCAAAACAGCCCTGTGAGGTAGGTCAGGCTGGGGGACTATGACTGGTCCAAGGTCACCCAGTGAGATTTGTGGCTGAGTGGGGATTCGAATCCTAGTCTCCCAACTGTTTACACTGTGCCACACTTGCTCTTTTTAGAGGACAAATCAAAGTGCCCCATCTTCATTGGTTCATGAATTGCAGCGGGGGCTTTGACTGCGTATCTTCCAGACTCATCCATTCATATCAGATGTATGATTAACAGCACAATCCTACTCATGTCTAAACAGAAGGAAGTCCTATCCAGTTCATAAGCTTTACTCTCAGTCTCTCTGCATATAAGACTGCAGCCTAAGAACTTACTGAGGGAAGAACCCAAAAGGATTGGATTGGGTTTAAAAAGAAAGATGTCACATGAACTGTATTCCTTTTGGCTTAATCCTGTCAAGTCTCATGTTTCACCAGTTTCCAGCGTGCAGAAAGGGAAGGGCAATTATTTGCTATTTTGGGCCTGGCAAACTTCCCAACATGGTATGTGCAAGTTCACTTAACAAGGGCCTGATGGTGATGTCTTTTGGCTGATATATGTTCCTGTTTTATTCACTGCCATTCTCCATATAATTGTATTCCAAGGCTATGGTTTCTCTTGACAGATGAATTGCTTTCATGCTCATCAGTAAGGCATTTTCCTGCAAACTGAGATGGACAGGTAATATTGCGACTTATGGATGCTGCCTATAACATGTCAATTGCTTTGTTGGGTAGTTTAATTGTCCCTTCTCAGAGACATCCAGTATACAATAATATTAATAAGACCAGACTTACCTGTTGAGAAGGATTTCCCCCACCTTCATACAACCTTTCCGTTTAAATTACACTTTTAAGTAGTTTGATATGGAAGATCCTTAAGAAGAAGAAGAAGAAGAAGAAGAAGAAGAAGAAGAAGAAGAAGAAGAAGAAGAAGAAGAAGTGGCCTGTTGGACTAGACCAGTAGTTTTGAGTTTCTTTGGGCAGAGAAGGCTTTCCAAAATAATGTCTCTACTGAGGAACACCTGAGCATCTGTAGTGGAACCAAGGGAATCAGCTTTCTGATTCTGGAGTGTTTTGAGCTTTAAGGAACTGGGAACTAGAAGTCAGCTTCAGCATAGTCCCCAGTCACTTCTAGGATAAAGAAGCAATCAAACAGTGGCGGATCCTCAACATGTTATACCAGCAAAAAAGGTATTTCAGAATAGTATGTGCTGATCACTATACAACTGTCCTGTATCTGTGCATTACAGGACAGCATTAGAGGCAGCTGTGCTGAAATGTGATTCCCTTTGTCCCCTGAATCCGTGAGTCATTTATTTACCCTCAGCCCTGCCGCTAGCCATTTCTTTCAGTTTTCTTCTGTGTACTACTAGGAAATATTACCTACCATAAAGGCAGCCTCTTTTTGTTAGTGACCCTGACTATTGGGTTCTCCAGCCAATTCAGAAGCTGGAATAGTACTAAGGGCTGTGCCGTTAGAAATCAGCCTCCTACTCAACGGTAGTAGGATGGACATGGATGCATAAATTCACGGGACATTAAAGATTATGCTAATAGTGTGGCACCACTGTTAATTAGAAGCGCCAAAAGGGAAGTGAAATAAAAATAACCTTCAGTAACGAACACAAATCTTCCCCGCCAGACAAAACTGGGAAGTTGCTTATTAAAGCGAAATAATGGATTCTGGTGCCATCTGCTGGCTGTTTGCATGCTGCTTAGAGAAGTTCCAAAACAAAATTTCCTTTATTTTGTACACTCTAACACTATTTGTTAAATATGCTTCCCTGTCAAAAGATACCACAGAACCAACAAAACAGCCTTTAGAATATCAGCAATATGTAATATGGTTATTATTTTCACTCTACTATTCTTCTGTTCATTGTTATGTTACCCCTTTTTTATTTGCTGTGTTTGATGAATGTTGTTTTATTATGCTGTAATCCACCTTGCCATTTTTTTATGGGAAAGGTAGTACACAAATATTTTTTAATAAATTAATGAATAAAATCCTCCAGTTCCGGGTAGGAGATTCACCCAGACATTTTAAACCACGGTCTCCAAACTTTAGAATTCAGCTGCAGTCGCACAGCACCACTTATCTTGTCACTTAGGATTCAAACTGTTTACTTCCACTTTTTATTTACTTTTTTATTTTAAAAGCCCAATTAATTCATGCAAGATGGTTTCATTCCAGCTTGACCTGATATACTGTTATATTTCTTTCTTATAATTCTTTCAGCGAAAAGCAAGTGCCTTGCTGCCCCCTGTTGTCACTTAATATATGGTTAAGGCCTCTGATCATTTTGGATCAGGAGTCAGCAACCTTTTTCAGCCATGGGCCGGTCTACCATCCCTCAGACCATGTGGTGGGCCAGAATATAATTTGGGGAAAAAATTGAATGAATTCCTATGCCCCACAAATAACCCAGAGATGCATTTTAAATAAAAGCACACATTCTACTCATGTAAAAACTCGTTGATTCCCAGACTGTCCGTGGGCCGGATTTAGAAGGCGATTGGGCCGCGTCCAGCCCCCGGGCCTTAGGTTGCCTACTCCTGTTTTGGATGGACATATTTTAAAAGTATTTTCTACCTAAATCCAGAGTACAGCCCCAATTTCTCTTGTGAAACAGAGAAACTGTTCAGTTACCAGGGTGAAAGGCAAAGCCAGCAGGTTGCATTAGCTTGATATGTTCTACAGAGAAAGTAGCAATACAGTGGTACCTCGGGTTACATACGCTTCAGGTTACATACGCTTCAGGTTACAGACTCCGTTAACCCAGAAATACTAACTTGGGTTAAGAACTTTGCTTCAGGATGAGAACAGAAATCGTGCTCCGGCGGCGTGGCAGCAGCAGGAGGCCCCATTAGCTAATGTGGTATCTCAGGTTAAGAACAGTTTCAGGTTAAGAACGGACCTCCGGAACCAATTAAGTACTTAACCAGAGGTATCACTGGAATTTCCAGGAATCCTATTGTATCAATCAGGGTGCTGTAATATTCCGCAGAAGATGGTACAATTCACGATAGCATTCTTATCCTTCTCCATCTTGAAATATTTTAACCCTGAATGGAAACTGACAAATATGAATATGAATCCTGTTCACCATTCACTAGGTTACTGTCAGAAAGTGTTTCCTGATATTTAGTTGGAATTTGCCTTTCTTGGCTTCAAGTTACAAGAGATTCTGACTAAACATCAGAAAAAACTTTCTGACAGTAAGACCTGTTGAATAGTGGAATGGTCTCCTCTAGGAGGTTGTGGGCTCTCCTTGCTTGGAGGTTTGTAAGCAGAAGCTAGATGGCCATCTATTATTCTATTGTCAACAAGAGAAGATTCATCTAGGACACAGGCAGCTGATATTGGTGTTGGACTCCAACAACCTTCCATCACAGCCAACATGGCTGAGGTTCCAGGCTAGTAGGATCTGGAGTCCACAATGCCACAATGGCTACCCCTGGTCTAGGGAGTTTCATCTGGGTCCAATGTTGTAGAATAAAACGGGTGTTGAAGGAAAAGGTTTCAAGTAAATTGAAGTTTTTTAGCCAGGAATGAGGCTGACCAACAGCAGAGAATGATTGGATGCTGAACTCGAGCGACCTTGATCCAAAATATCTGCTGGAATTTGCATGCTTCGTGACCCAAGTTTGCTTGTGGTTTCTACACTGAAGTCAGACAAGTTGCACAAATTCAGATGTTTAGTAAGACAGGAAAATGTTATTCCTCCTTTAGGAGGAAGCAACTATTCTGTTAAAGATGCAATGTGGCTTGCAAAACAATGAATCATTCATTCGGAGAGAGGTCACCAAAGCACCTCATGCCTATGCAAAGCGTAGTACAGAATGCAACAGTTCCACAAGTTCTCAAACTGTGTCACGTTCAGTTTATGGCAGAAAAGGTTATGACTTGTTAGAGCAGCCATCTTTGACCTTGAGTCCTCAGTTGTTGGCCTCATCAACCCCAGCCAGCTTAGGCAAGGCATGGAGCTGTAGTTCAACAGTATATGGAGCCCAAAGACTAAAAAAAGTATATGGAGCCCCAAAAAAGGCTGAGTTAGTGGAACTTGACTGAATATCACATGCTGGCAATTTTCTGCATCAAGGAATCCTTTTTATGTGAGAATTTTCAGAGGGGCAGCCATGTTAGTCTATTTCACAGAAAACCAACAAAGGCTACATACCGGAGGCGCCACATTCGGAAGAACATTGATGGGCCCCAACACAATGTCCTGGTGTTGTACGATGTCCTGACATCGCTCTACACCCAGCTCTGCGTCCAGCCGGAACAATGTGGGGGGGGACCCCAACCGCCTCAAAAAAAGTTTGAGGGGCCCCAAAGAGCCTTGGCCCCTTGAAGCCAGTGCCTATGCTACATACGCAACATATATTTAAGGCAAATGGCTCCCCTCCCCAAGAATCCTGGGAACTGTACTTTATCCCTCAGAGCCACGATTCCCAGAGCCATTAACAAACTAAAGTTCCCATGATTCTTTGAGAGTAATGATGTGCTTTAAACATATGGTGTGTATGCAGCTGCTGAAACTTGTGTCAACTTAAAGCATAACTAATATATTATGGCATAAACTTTCATGGACTGGAGAGTCTACTTCATCTCAGATGTCAAATGTGGCATCCTGAGTTACAGTAATATATATACATGATTTGGCTGGGGGCTGTAAACAGTGACAGGAGGGTCTTCATGTGGGGCAACATGCAGTTGTGTGAGAGCCCACCTGCAGCCTGAAGTGACACTGCCCAGGCAAATATTTCCTGCCTCAGTGAGAACTAGGCCACAGCTAACATGGTGATGCTACGAGTGAGAAGTTGCCATAGCTACCAGCTGAGTCATTTATGAAAAATGAAACGCTGATCTATGGCTAGGCTGACATTCTCTGACATTCTCTTATTTTAGTTTAATTCATAACCGTATCTTTTGTGGATCTGATTGAAAAGGAAGCTATGATCCATTTGTTAAAATATGCAGCCTATTTGACAGTTTCCAACTCAACACTTATCAAATTTGAATTATTACATGAAAGTTATTAGGCTTTGGGGGGAATAGCTATCAGTTTCGCAATTTATATTATTTTAAAATAAGCCACTGTTGTCATGTTCTGTAGCTTACATTCTTTGGGATGAACAAGAAAAGTGATCTATTTCACTGCAGCCATGTTTTTCGGGTAAGAGTTTGCAAGCTTTCAAGTCTGCAGCCTACGGCAAAATCTACTTTGATTTTTTTCTTCAAGCACATTACTTAGCCTGCTTTATGGTAAACGTAGTTTCATCTTACATGGTTACTGCTGAAAACTTCAATGCTGACAGCAGTATATAAGATTATCCCCCCCCCCATATACTTAAAAAAAAATTCTGCTTAAGGAGCATCAGGGCACTTGGCGTGTGCAAGTGATGTGAGCACGCCACGTGAAATGCTTGCATCATGCACATACATCACAGCTGAATATTGAGGTGGCCCTCCTTGAAAAAATTGGGGTGCCCTTGACCCCTCAGCCCCACCACCAAGATGGTTCCCCTGACTGAGACTGAATTGAGAAGGGAATTTGCTTGACATGAGAAGAGCTATTAAGCAGCAAGTGTCTGATCTGCTATGCCTTCCAGACAAAAGATAAGCCATTTTGTGTTATCTGAGAGTAAGAAAGCCTCAGCTTCTGTAGCAGAAGAATGATATAGTCAGGCACATTGCCCCAAAGACCATTGCATTGATCTAAGTTGCAGCACCAGAATTCCAAAGCATTTTATCACTTACAGCAGTTACAGCTTTCTTTTTGCCAATCACCCATGAACTGATGTTTGCCACTGCAAACATCCCCCAATCTTGTGTCCTCCAGGTGTTTTGTATACTGCTAAATTGTAAACAAAACCTCTAAGCAATTTATAAAGAATATAAAACATACATTGAAATTGTCAATGAAGGTTTTTAAAAATCAGAATGGAGATAAAATGACCCAATATCCCTGAAGGAGCGTGTCCACCCCCATCGTTCAGCCTGGACACTGAGGTCCAGCTCTGAGGGCCTTCTGGTGGTTCCCTCACTGCGAGAAGTGAGGTTACAGGGAACCAGGCAGAAGGCCTTCTTGGTAGTGCCACCCGCCCTGTGGAAATCCCTCCCATCGGATGTCAAGGAAATTAACAACTATTTGACTTTTAGAAGACATCTGAAGGCAGCCCTGATTAGGGAAGTTTTCAATGTTTGGTGTTTTTAATATTCTGTTGGGAGCTGGCCAGAGTGTCTGGGGGAAAACCCAACCAGATGGGCAGGGTATAAATTTATTATTATTATTATTATTATTATTATTATTATTATTATTATAAAAATCAATTGTTAATAGCAATTAAATCAGTTATAATTGCAGATTATAATATATGTCAGCTTTATGGGAGTTCCAAAGTGCAGGAGCTGCCGCAGGAAAAGGTCCATTTCTTACAAATGTGGAATGAACATTATGTTGCACTTGTTAAAATGCCCATTCTATAGATTGAAGAGTGGAGGCCACTAATGATATGGAAATTAAGTGCATTTACTTAAGCATGATTTATTTTAACAATGTAATTTGTCTAATTGTAGAAGCTGAGAGACCTACGTATGTGGAACCAGACAGCCCTAACCTCACCATTGCCCCACTCCATACTCTTATTGGTAAGCAGCAGAGACACTGGTGTCAGGGGGGAGGGGCAGTTCCATGGCTCTGTCCCACCACACACACACATGACTGGGGAAGAGTTACCTCATGATGCCTTTAACTGAAGTATGGGCACCCAGGGAGCCTGCAGGGTAGAGACTGCAGATGAGATTATTTGTACAATGCAAAAAAGGACACTTGCAAACACCCCTCCATCACCTCAAAAGGAAGGTAAATATGACAAAATTCCTGTGCCCCACATCTATTTAACAGTTTTTGAATGCAAATACTTTTCTCATCTACAGAGAATGATGGAGGTTGTTTTGTTTTTTTTTAAATCCCCTCACTTTTACGACTTCTGTAAAACAGAGATGTAGCTACCAATATTGTTATCCCTTGGATTTTGAAATGCACTGTGGTGCTTCACAATTTCCAAGGCCTTAGACTATTGATCCTATCCATTTCTGAGGTAGGTCTTCTGAAGAAGCCACAAACTGGGTACCTCACTGTGGAGAATTTGCAGGGATGCTAATTGCGTTACCCAATCTGACCTGAAGGTGATGTGATTAGCTCCAAAAGTGTATGTAAATCACAGAAGCCAATTATTTCAGAATTAATGCACCACCCTTGAATTTGAGTCTGATGATGAGCAAATTGCTTGTTTGTTGGAAAAGAGGCAGCTGTGTTTGTCTCTCTCTCATTATGTGCCTAACCAACTGTCTGTAAATAAATCAGACAGACCCAGAGGACTTTACAGACCAGCAGTTGCAATGAACAGTATTACTACATCCACAATTTTACTGTGCTCATCAAGGCCAAATGTAAGCAGGCAATACGCCACGCAACTGCAGCTTCAGTTGCATAAATACAAATCATGGGGACGTGAGTTCACATGGAGTTTTCCCTATATGGGTGCAACACAGATACAGTGCAGAAAAGTGTATTTCACTAGATCCTATGGCCTGCTGTGTTCACAAGCCTGTGCCATTAGCCACCCCACTGTCCAAATGAATGCCATTCTTTCCAATGTTTGCTGTTCTTACTCTTATTTCCCCAGGTGCCTGGAGTTTTTGAACCAGGCAGCTTCCCAGAGTCCACGCAGGGGTAGCCAACATGAAGCACCCAATATGGTACCCACGAGAGTTGTTGAACTCCAGCTCGCATCAGCCCCATAGCCAATGGTCAGGAATGACGGGCGCTGTAGTCCAAAATAGCTGTAAAAGATAAAGGTACCCCTGCCCGTACGGGCCAATCTTGACAGACTCTAGGGTTGTGCGCCCATCTCACTCAAGAGGCCGGGGGCCAGCGCTGTCCAGAGACACTTCCGGGTCACGTGGCTTTTACCCACAGCGCCACCCACGTCCCCAAAATAGCTGTAGTGATGTGTAAATATTGCTATACTTGAATTTTAGTTTACTGAGATGACCTTCTGTCCTATGCACTTATGTGTAATTTCTCTGATGACATTTATGGTTCTTTCTGCTGATGCCAAATGATTTCCTTCCCTTTCCGAAGCTTTTCAGTTTACATACACAATGAATCTCCCATTATCCCCCTTATTCCATTTTCCTTAAGCGATGCTGTGCTCTTTCTCTCTCCGAGCTGCAGGGACCTAATGTACTTTCAGACGTTGTTTCCCCCCACTGCCAGAGTGGACTCAACCACCTGCCCACACCTGATTGTGCAGCTGCTTCCTGTTGATGATGGGGCAACTGTTGACACAGACGTCATGAAGTGATTCAGAGCACCCTTACGCTGGGCTGCAGATGGGTACTATTCCAGCATGCCCATAAGTACTTCTAATAATAAAGAAGGCTTACATAAATCTAGATAGGAAATGGAAAAATATCAGAGCACCAATGGCAGGCAGCTTGGTTCTATGAAGGAATAGTATTCTTTAGCATTAAAGAAGGAATCAGGATTATCTCAAAAATGCGAACTGGGGGAAAATATGTTCCAGCGAACATTTAATTGAAAAAGGAAGCGCAGTTTATTGCATCAGTGATTTCTGTGGAACTTAGGTCCAGGTAACAGCACTTGGATTGTGGTTGTAAGAGGATAAGCTACAAACGACTTTGTCCACAGGATCAACTGATGAATGGCATCTCAGTGAATCACAATGAGTCTATGGCCACAAGCAGAGGTATACCTAGGGTCCTTTGCATCCTTGGCAAGGAGCTGTGTGGCACCACCCCTGAAAAAATCACTTTACCAAAAGAGCCGCATTAGAAATTACTACATTTTGCACGACCCAAGTACTCGGAAGTGTCTGGAGAGAGGGCGAGATGAGGAGGAAGGATGAAAAAATCGCAAGTCTTTGTGCTGAAGTGTGAGAAGGCCAGAAAGCTTCTCCCACATTTGACCTTGCCACAACAGCGGCCGCGTGTCACCACACACATATACACCATAGTCTGATAGGTGATATTTACCCAGGGTTCTGTTTCCTTGGAATGAGGCACAGCAGAGACGGCGGTGTCTTTAGGGTATGTGGTTTATTGACACACATATGTAATCTGAGTCTACGATGAAGGGGTTCGCAGCATTAACACCCCAGAAGGTCTTGATCAGGCATAGGCAAACTCAGCCCTCCAGATGTTTTGGGACTACAACTCCCATCATCCCTGACCACTGCTTGCTCCTGTTAGCTAGGGATGATGGGAATTGTAGTCTGAAAACAACTGGAGGGCCGAGTTTGCCTATGCCTGATCTTGATGCTCCCACAATCACAGCCTCAGCTTCAGGCAGAAATCAAGCATCTCTCTCTCTCTTTCACTTTTGCCTGCAGCCTGCTTCTAGCCCAACTCTCTCATACAGGCTCTTGTCCTTCTCACTAGCAGCCAGGTGAGGAAGGGGACCCACCCATTTGGCCTCTGGAACAGAGCAGCTTCTTCATATATTAATCACCCATACTTTAGGGCCATTACCAAGAAGCTGACCTAGCTATTTCAACCATGGAATCCCCCAAACTCACAACAATACATTAAGAATAATATTGGAAGGGGGAGGGAGGACGAGAGCGAGAGTGCATTAATTCTAGGATTTTTCATGGCCATCAGGTGGTGCAGTGAGCTACCATAAGACTTGTTAGAAATGCACAGCAATTCTAATCTATGGGTTTAGGTGTATTTGTCTCAATCTGAGTGTCCCCATCCCTGGCGCATCACTCTGAGCACTGGGAGGGATGAACTGAAGGAGGCTTCCAAGTGTTTCCAGTGTTTCAATGTCTCCAAACACCTGGGAACTGACAGCACAGGGTTCACCTGAATGCAATAGAAGCTGCCTCAGACCTCCATGCTCAGCACACAAAGGTCTCCTGTGATGATAAGGTCATTGGAAGGAGAGCCTGTGTGCATTACCCGGCTAAAGCTCTTTATGCATTCAATTTGAACACCTGAGAAGAGCTTTGCTGCAATGCATATGTCAAATGCAACAAGTTGCTTCCCTTAAGCATCCAGGAGTTCTTTCACTGTCAGTTCACGAGACAATAAAAAAAACAACAACCATTCTCAAGTCTAAATGTCAGTGGTGGCAATGATCATCCCTATCTTACATTATCACACCAAGTGGAAAAAATAAACTCGTTACTGAAAAGCATTCAAAACCGTCAAGCCAAAGAGCCTGCAATAGCAAAAAGAGTCCTGATCCTCTCTTCTAAAGCTCTCAGAATAGAAGTTGCCATGATTTCACATTTGCGATTACTATAAAACTCTTGTGGAAAGGGAGAGATCATCAGTTGCTCTGACTCATTGTTCATTAGCAGCATATTGAGACACAACTTGGGTTTTCCAGAAGGCAAATTTACGTCAGCAAGTGAGAAGATAATCACGGCTATAAATCTTAGATCACGTCCTCGACTGCTGGTTTGTTTTATGAAAAAAGCAAAAAAAGCAAATCTGTTAAGGCAATATTTCATAGCTTAACCAAATGCAGAAACAAGATGTCACAGGGTGCAAGTGATGACTTAGTTCCAGTGTCATAGATCTTTACAGGCAGTCCATCAAGAAGCCAGGTCATCACACTGCTACCACCTCAAGACTTGACCGTTATGTTCTGAGAAACTGGAATGCACACAATAGTTTACTAATTTCTTCCAAAAATGCCCCCTTCCTTTCAGAGATCCATTCCATGAACATCAGAAATACTGTGGCAGATCACTTAACAGTTCTATTGAAAAATCTCAGATGCTGTAAACCCCACAGAGCTGTGTGCTGAAAAAAGGCTGCATCTTACACAGCAGCCCTTTTGCATGTCTCCTCAGAAGCAAGCACCACAGAGCTCAGCAAGACTTGGTCCAGTTAAGTGTGTGCAGAATTGCATCCAAAAAAGTAATTTTTTTTTTTTTTTACACAGAGCAGGTGGCCAGAACCACAGCAGAACAAAGTACTATACAGTTGAACCTAGGATTGTCTAAACCTGGCAAGTCTCTAAATGAACCAAGGAATTCAGGGTACAATGCGATTACATGGATCTTTCATTTCCTGCTTTCAGGCAGGAGGTGAAGATAATTTTACTTCAGTGGGCTTTCTTCAGGCTTTCTTCAGGATTCTGATCTTCTGTTTGCTGCTATATATACATTCACCCTTTCTTAGAACTGATGATATCTTCTCAAACAGTGACTCACAATTGAATTGGGAGAATTGTGCCCTTTGAAAAATACTGTTCTTGGCATGACATGAGGTAACTTAAAAACTCCATTTGGTGATATTTGATATGTGGCAGCTGTTAGACCCATGTAGGTAACATCACAGTCCTATGTATGTGTTTGTGTGAATGTCTGCGGGCTTAAAGTGCGAATCGTGTTGAGAGTGAAGGTATGCAGGGATGATCTAACTGTGTTCAGAGCTAAATGCTTCCACCAATGGAAACTCTATGCTTTCAGGATTTTCGACGCATGAATTCATATTAATGCACTTAGAATCCTTCTTCAGATTTTTGCACCAGAGCTTGACCAGAGCTTTCTGAGATACTGGACACAGAGCTTTTGCATGTACCTCCACCCTCTCCCCACTGTAAGCCCACCTGGGTTCACCCTGAATGAATGAATGAATGAATGAATGAATGAATGAATGAATGAATCAATGAATAGGACTGTTGCAATCTGCAAGTTATAAACATGCACAGGCGAATTCACCCTTAGTTGTCCATCGCTGGATTGCAACACACCAGCTCAATGGACTTTCTGAAACCTGTAATACTACATGAGAGCGATAGCACTATTGTAAGCATCTTAACTTTGAAATAAAAGCCACAGGGGTCAGTGGTAGTTTCTTCCTTTCTGGTACATGGAGTCATAGAATTATGGAGCTGGAAGGGACACTAGGGGTCATCTAGTCCAACCTCTTGCAGTGCAGGAATCTCAGCTAAAGTATCCAAGACAGATGGCTGTCCAACCTCTGCTTATAAACCTCCAAGGAAGGAGAGTCCACAACCTCCAGAGGGACACTGAGAACAGCTCTTACTGTCATAAAGTATTTCCGCATGTTTAGTCAGAATCTCCTTTCTTGTAACTTGATTCCATTGGTTTGGGTCCTACCCTCTGGAGCAGGAGAAACAATCTTCCTCCATCTCCAATGTGACAGCTATTTAGATATTTGAGCCTAGGACTTGCCGATCAGAAGGTCAGCGGTTCGAATCCCCGCGAACGGGGTGAGCTCCCGTTGCTCGGTCCCAGCTCCTGCCCACCTAGCAGTTTGAAAGCACCTCAAAGTGCAAGTAGATAAATAGGTACCGCTCCGGCGGGAAGGTAAACGGCCATAGACTTAAATGATAAGAGTCACAGAGTTTGCTCTTCTGGTTCCTTTGCATCACTTTATTCTTTTTCCTCAAGGTAGAAGAAAGAGCTGGTTTCCCTCTCTCCCCTTTCATACTTAGTGTGGGACCACAGCTTGCAGGGATGGGAGGTTTATCCTTCCCTCCTCATCTGTGATCCCAATGAAAATCCCCTTCCCCATTATAGCAATCTGCATTAGAAACCAAGCTCCCTTTGGTGCCCCTCATGTTGAAGCAATTTTTCATTGATATTTTTGCCAGAAATTGGTTAAAATTTCCCAAGGAAAATCACCAACCACATCTGATAATACCCAAGACATGGCTGCTATCTAGGCAAGAACTTCTAGTTAGATCCCTAGTAAAGAATTTGGAGATGGAGATCTTCGGCTCCCTCCCCTTTCTACATGTACTTGCTGCAATCATTGCATGTGATGTGTTAAACTTTTAATAAAATATCTATTTTTGCAATCGTAACTGTTTGCTAACGACTGAGACTTCCCTTAACTAGACCCTATCACTTTCCTTTGAGTCACGTCTTACAACACATCAGTAGAAAAGCAATGATTTCTGTGTCATTTATTGGGTATGATCCATGAGGCAAATTGCCTCATTAAATTTACAGTGGGTGGCTTGCTTATTATTTTATGCCCAACCTCATAAAGGAACAGGTCAGGCAACTTCCATTCACTCGTTCGCACCATGGTGCATTCAGATTACATGCTGAAATGGACGGGAAGGGAAAATGGAAGAAGCCCAAGAGATTATGCATGCTGTTCTGTATATTACTTTTAGTATTTCTCTTGATCGAGCTACAACCTTTTGCAAATGTCAGGCCTGGTTGTCCCAAACTTCACACATTCAGCCTGCCCAACCAGACTTTTGGTAAATGCACCTTAAAATGGCTTGCAAAAAAGCTTTAGTAATTACATATTTAGGAGGTCCAAAAGGAAAATAGAATACAATTAAGAAAACCAGCACTAAAATACATAATTTCAAGCCAATCAATTTATATTTATTGTCATGGGGTTTGGGGTAAGTCTGAATGATGCCTGTGGATCGCTTCCAGGGCTGTGATTCTGTATCCAGTGAGGTTTAGAATGCAGTAGAAAAGGCTACTGAACCAGTCAGACAATTTTCTTTGTTAAGGTAATGGCTTTTGGCCAGTTAAGTGCTCTCATCAGAATCTCAAAAAGAGAGCTATGTAGCTATAATAACAACTAAGTGATGGCACTTTCCAAGAAGGGAGCCAGCATTTTCTCCAATCACAACCCCCCACCTGGCTGGATGCCACATCACCCTAAATAGGGAACAATAGGCATAGCTGTCAACTTACAGATTTGAAAATAAGGGACCAGCAGCCTCAAAAATAAGGGATCAGCAGCCAAAATAAGGGCACAGGTATGTTCAACTTCTGAGTCCCTCCGAGCCAAAGGCAGAAAGCCCAGCCAGCAGCCAAACGAAGCTTCAAGCGGTGGTTCCCACAAAGAGGATGCAGCAAGGAAAACCACCTCCACCTCTCCGCTGGGAAGCGCTGAGCAAAGGCAAGTTCCCAGGCAACGTGGCCGATTTGATCGGCACAAGGCATGCAAGCTCCACCCCCCAGTCGTTCTTAGACTCCTTATTGGGTGAGCAACGCAGCCAAGCAACACAGTTGGAGCCTCCCTCCTCCCTGGCCGGCAGGAAGGGAGGGAGAGGAGCTGCTTCCTTTGAAACCCAGGAAATTTAAGGGACATCATCAATAAGGGACAGCAGCGGGACACGGCGCTGGGATAAGGGAGTTTCCCGCCAAATAAGGGACGGTTGACAGCTATGAATAGGTCAAGGAGAGAGAGAGAGAGAGAGAGAGAGAGAGAGAGAGAGAGAGAGAGAGAGGAAAGCAGAAGCTGGAGAAACAGAGGCATGTCTCCTCTGTGATGGACCCAAGGGTATGAAGTGGGGCTTCCTTGGAAACACTAATGGATGGGCAAGATCTTTTGTGGTGGTAATGCTATGAGCCCCTCCCACCACCCCTCAAATCCTATGCTCAAGTGGTATATATGTGTAAATAAAACCACATATCCTAAAGACACCAGAGTTTCCATTGACCTTCATTCCAAGGAAACCAAACCCAGGGTATGCACAGGCTTCTCATTGCTTGGAGACTGGGGGTGTGCAATGCCTTGTCTGCTGTTTGGTAACCCTGTAGCTCAGCAGAAACTTCATAGCTTAGTGATAAGAGCATTTGCACTGCTGAAAGAGACCTCTGCCTGAAACCTTGGAGAGCCGCTGCCAGTTGGCACAAGACAATACTGAGCTAGAGGCAGAAATGGCATGACAGGGTGGAATGGACTTCCTATGTTAGGCAAGAGCTGTAGCTGAGCGGTAGCACGTCTACTTTGCATGCAGGCTCATTATTTTTTTGCTATGTATTAAACCTCTTGCTGGCACCTTGTACATGCTCGCATCATGTCTGCATATTTTATCTTACAAGCTCCTCGGTTCAAGAAGCCAGCTTCACATCTTTTATGCCAAATGAATGCACCCGTCACAAAAGACAGGTAACACCCTGACATAAGTGGAATAGCTCCATGTGTCAATCTCTGTGCACAACATAATGAAATCACAGTGTATTTTGCCACTGCCAAAGCCCTTAGCTCGTAATTTGCATCTATGTGTCACTAATAATAACAGTAACAGACTTAAAAAAACCCACATCTGGGTCACTCTGTTCCAGCAATATCGGGCCTACAAAGACTCCATGAGTGGAAAATCCACAGAGCTATGATTTGGTTCATGTCAAACCTAATGGAACAATTCCCCATAATATTCAGTGCCAAATATAGTGCATTCATCGGAAGAGTTCAGAACACATTAATTACATTAAAAACGGTAACGGACCACTGACAGTTAAGTCCAATTGCATTACTGTACATTATTTGTTACCCTACAACAGAATGTTGTGGTGTAGAGTGCTCCTGTTCAGGATTCTAGCTATTCCATTCAATTCTCCCACTCCGGTTTTCTATTCCTACTCCCACAACAGGTCCGTGATCATTCACCTTTAGTTCAACCGGCGATTATAGGAACTACTTTCATGTGTAGTTCGGAGATTTTTGAACTAGTTTGGTCAACTATGTTCAACTGAACTAGTTCGTTCCAAGCACAGGGGAGCAATCCAAGGCTCACTGAAGCTGACACATGCAACATTGAAACACACTGGCCTTCTTCATAGAATCATCCCTTTTCCTGCACTCTCTATATATTTTTTAAAAAAACACCAAGTTTTTATTGGTTTTTAAACAAACAAATACAATAACCAATAACCAACAACCAATTATCCAGCAGTACATCTAGCGGTGTTTGTTTTATCCATTGTCTCTAGACATATACTTACACATTCAACACTGAAACATATTACTATATATAACCTCTCCACTGAAAATATTGAATGGTTGGTTTAAGAAGGTCTTGACTATAAAATATCTGTGAGTTGCACTCAGAACAATGTTATGAGACAGCTTAATATAGGTATAGTAACAACAATAATGGGACGCGGGTGGCGCTGTGGGTAAAACCTCAGTGCCTAGGGCTTGCCGGTCACATGGTCGGCAGTTCGAATCCCCGTGGCGGGGTGAGCTCCCATCGTTCAGTCCCAGCTCCTGCCCACCTAGCAGTTCGAAAGCACTCTTAAGTGCAAGTAGATAAATAGGTACCGCTCTATAGCGGGAAGGTAAACGGCGTTTCCGTGTGCTGCTCTGGTGCTGATTCGCTAGAGCAGCTTCGTCACGCTGGCCACGTGACCCAGAAGTGTCTGCGGACAGCGCTGGCTCCCGGCCTCTAGAGTGAGATGAGCGCACAACCCTAGAGTCTGTCAAGACTGGCCCGTACGGGCAGGGGTACCTTTACCTTTACCTGATTTTGGTTATATTGTGGTTAGGTGATGCCCTGCTTGACAACCCCTTCCCTTTCCCCATCTATTTCTTTCTTAGAAGAGCACGTTAATAAAGATGCTTTAATTGATGTTTTCCCTAGGTGATACCTGTGTGCTTGCAAGGCTTAGCAATCTTTTTTTGTACCCTAGTGTACGCACTAGACACAGGAAGGCTAGTGTGAGTTTACTTTCATTCAAATGGTCCAATAACTTACTATATATGAAATAAATAAATAAATAAAAACAAAAAAAAGTCCAGTAGCACCTTAGAGACCAGCTAAATTTGTTCTAGGTATAAGCTTTCTTCTGCATGTACACAAAAGCTTACTGTATAGCCAGAACAAACTTAGTTGGTCTCTAAGGTGCTACTGGACTATTTATTTATTTATTTCGACTGCATCAGACCAACATGGCTACCTACCTGTTTCTATATATGGGATTTGAAATCATTCTTACACTTTAACAACAACAACAAACCATAAAATACTAGAACAATTTTTTCAAATTGCAGCATTTATGTTAAAAAAGAAAAGGCAACATTTCCCACTGTTGACATTTACAAACATTATGTTTAAAAAGACAGGCAAAACTGTATCCTGGTTGGGTGCATATATTATTTTTTATCACTGGAATGAGGCAATTGCTGAAACTGGCATACTTTCTCTCTGTCTGCAGAGCATCAGAGGAGCTGAAATTAAATCAGTATGAAACCCACACACTGGTATCTGATGAAAACAGGAAATACGATCTGAGCAACGGCCAGAATTCCTAGACCTCTCTTTGTTTAGCAACACGAAGCTCATCTCCCAGGGACCATAGTTAGTTTTTTTAAAAAAATATCTATGTGCTTCCTACAAGCCATGATCAAAGTCTCTAAAAAAGTTGTCATCCATCCATATAGGTGCCAGTACTCACCATGAAGTTGTTATAGTAAGGGCCACATTTTTAACATTTGGGGGGAATGGTGCCGGTGCGGTGTACACTTGAGTACCCTTGGGGGGGGGACTGGTCCTTTGAGTTAGTAGAGTATAAGACTCTTAAAGCTTAGGGTTGTGGGTTTGAGTCCCACCTTGGACTAAAGATTCCTGCATTGCAGGGCATTGGGCTAGATGACACTTTTGGTCCCTTCCAACTCTACAGTTCTGTGACTCTATGAATCCCACAGAGCGTGTTCTCCCTCATGGAGAGCGCATGTTGCAGTGGGGTCCGCCAGGCCACCCCTCTGTTGCCAGGCAGGATTACTAAGGAAGCCAGTGGCAACGATTAGATGGCTGGGTTGCTGGGGTAAATTCTATGTTGCAATTTGGTGGGAGGGATCCGTGGTTTTAAATCCTGTGCACGCTGCTGGTGCTTTCTCTTTTGCTGCGTGCAACGGATCACCCGACCTAATTTTATGGGTTTTGCATTGACCTTGCTATGCCTGTCATGGGGTTGTCTGCTCTTGGGGCAGGGGCCTGGTAGGAATTTTGTCCATCTGGCCGATTGGCTGGGCCATTTGGTTTTTGCCTACTGCGTAGCAAATCGTCACAACTTGTAAGGTTGTGGTTAGGCATTGGTTATCAATTGATTGGAGGAGGGGTTAGGATTGGCTGGGCCTGCCCCTCCAAGGTTGCTGCGGAAAGGGAATTCTGTTAAAGGAATCCAGGGGCTTGCCAATTTTTTGTCCGAATCCCTGGAATGGGGCTAGGGCTGGCAAGCCCTGGGGACCATGCGGGGAGAGGTGAGGGCCTGTGGCTCAGCTCCATTTCTCCCCAATATTATTTTCCCTTACTGACTTTTGTTGGAAGTCAGTTCTGTCCCCAGGTTGGGGGGGCAGGCAGATAGTCTTAACCTAAGCAACCACTCATATTTATGTATTTCAATAAAGTTGTGGCCAAAATTATGCCAAAAACCTTAAACAAAAATAAGTGTGTGTTGTGAGTTATTTGAGGGGTGGCTTGGGGACCTCGACATGCAACGACCATTAACAACAATCCTTATGAAAGAATCAGTGACCTTGAATAATGGCAGACATTGAGATTCCACAACATGACCCGTGCGAGAAAGACTCGCAATACAGTACAATACAATCTCATACCATTATCTTAATAGACCGTGCGTGTTTCAACCACAGGCAAGTGAATCAGGAAGCATAACATTACAACAGTGGGCAAAACCTCTATGGCACAACATACTTGCTGTTAGCAAAATATTGAGGAAAGGCAATGCACATTTGAGAAGCAGCAGGTTGCTTTATGGTACTTGATCTCCAAGGACATGAAGACACAGTTTGGCCAGAGGCTGCAAAGGAGGACCTCAGGGAGTTTAGCTGTGTCCCTTTGTTTTGGACAGATGGGGAAGTTCACAGTTCAGGGGCAGGGCATATTTCCATATTGCCAGGGAGTGAGTTAGAAACATCTGCTCTGCCACTCACTGTGGCCCCAAACCCTGTTCTGCATGTCTGCTTGTTCCCTGAACACCTCTTGCTCCTGAGAAATAGAGAAAGAGAGAGATATTGGCTAAGATGAGATTGCAGCAGAGAGAGTTGCTAGGGGTTCAGTTGAGCATCTCAAATGCAGCCCCTCCAGTGAAACAGGTATGTGTCCTGCCAAATCCTGGCCCTCCCAGCATGCTCCTTTTCTGACTGGAGGAGAATGAGGCACCTAAATTCTTCTCCAGGGTCTGCTCTTCTACCTAGAAGCAGCCAGTTGTTGGCTACTATGGGAAGAATGCTGGACTCAATGTATACCCTCCAACATCTTCTCACCCAAATCCAGGACACACCCACCCCGTGCACCATGCCACCCCTTCCCCTGACTGCCACTGCTGCCCCCTGCTGCCACACCCCCCACCTGCCACTGCCTTACCTTTGCCATGTCTCTCTCCTCCTTCTCCACTGCCGCTCCCTTGGCCTCCTTGCGGCCTCCTCGATCTTGCTGCGGCCGCCGGAAGTGGTGTGTCCGCTTCCGGAAGTGTGCTTCCAGATGTGCTCTGCCCACTTCCTTCCAGGAGTATGGCAGGGCTGGCAAAGGCCATGTGGTGGAGGCCATGGTGGAGGAGGCTTCCAAGGAGGAGGGAGAGGAGGAGGAACCGGGACATCTGGAATTTCAAACAGAAGCCGGGGGGCATCTGTAATTGCAGGATGTCCCGCTCGAGACTGAGTGACATTGCCAGACAAGAGGACATAGCCCAGGTAAAACCAGGGATGTTCCTAGGGGACCAGATTTATCGGACCATACCAGCCCCCTACCTTGCAGAAATCCACTATGTGGAATACCGCAGACTTCTTACAGCGGCTAGATTAAATGTCCTTGACTCTGCGATATTGTGGGGAAGGTACAGGGGAGTACCATACGCCCAGAGAACCTGTCATTGTACCATGGATGTGGTTGAGTCCACCGAACACATTCTCTTGACTTGCCCTTCTTATGCAGAGCTTAGACAAAATTTTATAGACCCACTCCTATGTCAATTTAGCTTCCTACCCGGAGAAAACCAGGTTTTACACTTGCTGAATAATGTCACTAGAGCTATACCTTCCTTGGTGGCCAAATTTCTTTTTTTAGCTTTTAAGCGTCGCAAGACTATAATTGACTGTATTGATATGGGGCTATCTGTTTAGCCCATTTTAGTGTTGGCTAAGTTCTAAAATCTTCCTGGATGTTTTAACTGTGTATTGACAAATGTACTTTTTTCTGACTGACGGTTGAATAAAAGGTTGATGATGATGATGATGGTGTCCCGCTCAAAGTGGGACAGTTGGGTGGTATGTCAGTGGCCTGATCTGGTAGGTCTTTTCTCATGTCCCTTTGGATGATGATGATGATTGAAATATACTCGGAGTTGAGAGTGGATTTCATGTTCTTTATTCAGCTCATAGTGGTGATGAAGAATGGAAGCTCCCCCAGAATGTCTGTTTAAATACATTATTTACACAATGGGCCCCATGTGATTGGCTAATTCTGGGTTTCACCTGTAGGCCAATCAGGTTGTGGATTCACTTCCACCTGCAGCTGGATTGGGTGGCTCCTGTGGACCAAACAGACTGCTGCATTCTGAATCCTATTGTTCTAGGACCAATCAGACTGCTGCCTTTTGGATCCTATTCAACTCAGTACATAACAATGATGATGACGATCCCACCTTCCCTCCAAGGAACTCAAGATGCTGTACCTATTTCTCCCTCTCTCTTCCTTTTATCCTCCCAACAACCCTGTGAAGTATGTTAGTCTAGACCAGTGATCGCCAAACTTGGCCCTCCAGCTCTTTTGGGACTACAATTCCCATCATCCCTAGCTAACAGGACCAGTGGTCAGGGATGATTGGAACTGTAGTCCCAAAACAGCTGGAGGGCCAAGACTGGTCTAGACAGTGACTGGTGCCAAGTCTTCCAGTGAGATTTGTGGCTGAGTAGGGATTTGAACTCTGGTCTCCCAGTTCTGAGTTCCAACACTCTAACCACTACACCATCCTGGTTATATTCCCCCTACTCCATAATGCACTGGTGCGTTGAGCATCTCTTTCCTTTTGTAACTGAGTGCCTGAAGATAGGCTGACAATACAGAGCAGCGTGTTTTGCCATGTGTTTACAGTTCCTTGGCAAGTTGGAGGCAAGTCTCCTTTTTTCATCCTGGATCTGTTTCATCAGCTGATATAAAAATATTATACAGAGGGTAAGTACAGAGGATGGTGCCTCTCAGTACAAAGGCAACAAAAGTAAACACACAAACGGATATACTACATTAACTTAATTGAGTCTAAAGGAGCAACAGCTATTATTTGTCACCACTGGCCTAGCTCCAGCTGTTGGCACAGCTCCAGAGAGCAACTATTATGCAAGTATATATTGTTTGTGATATAAGGTGCCATGTTCAGGGAATTTAATATATATTAAAAATCCACTTACCCTTGCAATGATTACAAACTGAGCAAGTTGAGATGAAAATATCAAAAAATATTGCAGCCATTAAACAACCATGCATCCCACAGCTGTGAGCATAGACCACCTCTATAAAAGCACTTTGCCTTTTAGCTGATGCTGTCAAACTTATTTGAGACAGGGCAGGTGGCATTTCACCTGAGACCCTCATATCATCTGCCTCTTTCCGAGACATGTAATTTCCTTTTATTTACAAATACTGCTTTGAGCAGTTGTTCTTTCTAACTGAAAAGATGAAGGCAAATTTTCATAATCCCATTTGGCCAGGATGATCAATGTCGGTTACACTTTGAGCCACAGTGACATTTCGCAATGCCAACCTTTTAAAGAACTCTGTATGTACCATTTCCCTTTGCATACAAGGGAGGAGACTTCAAACTGAAGTGCCAGACTGTCATTGAAAGAAGATTGCAGAGGCTGCTTTTGCTTAGTGTGGGAGACTGGAGGTCAAGCAGGGCTGTGGTTGTTGTTTTTAACAAACCTCCTAACTTTGGGCCTCCACATATTTTGCCAAAGAAAGGTTATCTGTGCCAAAAAACCCAAATGCACTAATAACCATTAATGCTCAATAATTAATATGTTCAGAGTTAGTAAAGGTAAAGGTACCCCTGCCCGTACGGGCCAGTCATGTCCGACTCTAGGGTTGTGCGCCCATCTCACTTAAGAGGCCGGGGGCCAGCGCTGTCCGGAGACACTTCCAGGTCACGTGGCCAGCGTGACGAAGCTGCTCTGGCGAGCCAGCACCAGCGCAGCACACGGAAACGCCGTTTACCTTCCCCGCTAGAAAGCGGTACCTATTTATCTACTTGCACTTTTAGGGGTGCTTTCGAACTGCTAGGTGGGCAGGAGCTGGGACCGCAGACGGGAGCTCACCCAGCCGCGGGGATTCGAACCGCCGACCATGCGATCGGCAAGCCCTAGGCGCTGAGGATTTACCCACAGCGCCACCCGCGCTGTTCAGAGTTAGGCCCCACCTAAATTTAAAGCAGAATCATGCCACTCTGAATAGTCTTGGCTTCTCCAGCAAAATTCTAGGAACTATAGTTTGTTAAGGGTGCTGAGAGTCATTAGGAGACCCCTATTTCTCCCTGAGAACTACATTTCCCAGAAATCATTGGGAAGATGGATGGATTGTTAAACCACTGTAGTGCTCTGTGTAGAATAGGGGTTGTCTAACAACTCTCAGCACCGTTAACAGATGTCAGATTGTGACCTAGTACTGGGTTCCAATGCATGTGCTGAAGACCAATGGTTTAACACTCTGCCCCCTCTGCAAAACAGTAGAGAGCAGTGTCCCCCCCCCCAAAAGAATATCATCTACTTCCTGCACATATTTGGCTGGTGCCACTATCCTTAGACAGTTGTTGGCAAAGCACATCATGCACTCTTGCCATCTCATCCCCTTCAATTTAACCTTCCCAGTTCCAGGTAATTTATGTTTTCAACAATGCCTCAGAAGTTGGGCTGACCTCTGGAATACTATGTGGGAGCAGGAATCTAACATGCTTCAAAGGCATAGTGTGTTTGGGGAAATGACCACTACTACTACAAAAAAACAACCCCCAGCAACCATGGTGCATTGCCCCACTAACCTCATCCTACCCTCAGCCAGTCCCCACCTGTCTGCCTTCTTCATTACAACCAGCCCATGGTCGTCAACTTCCTTCTTCTCAGTCAGAATTCAGCAGAGGGGAGATTGGAGACAAAATAAGGAGGAGCTGGCTTGGCCTGCCATTAATTTTGCCTCCATCGATTGTTTGGGTCCCTTTCCTTCCACCCTACCAGCCTCAATGGGTACTAAACACCACTAGGTGGCTGCCATGTTTTTCCTTTTCCCATACAATGCCCCAGAGGTTGACTCAAAATCTTGGGCAGAGTGGAGGGAAAGCATGGTCTCTTGGGGTTCTGCCATCTGAGGTGACGGCTCACCTCATGGATAGGCCAGCCCTGCTTCAATGTAAGATGTGAAGCTTGCCAAATGCTGGTTGAACCCTGCCCTGGTTGGCTGTCACATAAAGCTGATGAACTGCATTTTGATGCAAACCATCTGGAGATAAAATAGATAAAAGGCCTTAAAGGCCAAGGATATGAGACAGAAATGATGTGAGTAACAGATAAATAAATACTTGGCTCCCACACCTCACTCCGATGATTATATGAAGGCTGGCTCTCTTCTCCCTCCTCCAATTGGGCTGCAGCAATAACTATTTGCCCATCGATCTTCCCTTTCCTCCTGAGCGTCAGTTTGCTGTTTTCTGTCATGCTTAAAAGTGCTGTAGGCACCCAAGATCACAATGATATTTTTAGCAAAATGGAAAATAAGATCTCG
The DNA here is from genome assembly GCF_964188315.1 of Podarcis muralis. NCBI lineage: Eukaryota > Metazoa > Chordata > Lepidosauria > Squamata > Lacertidae > Podarcis > Podarcis muralis. Next base: position 29,836,750 of record NC_135665.1, read on the forward strand.
AGAAAGGTCACTCCTTTCGCAGTGCTAATTATATTGCTCTAGAAGGAGATTACAGCACATTGGTGACCAGGAATAATAGCTGGAATAGCTTATAAATCTTCAGCAGGTAGTTCTCATTAAAGCAGACCTTTTTTTCTGCCACTGAGTCACTCAACAGCCAAGGTTTATTTTCTTTTATCTTCATGCCTCAGTGGAGCACCAAAACTCTTTTGAAAATAACTAATTTCTATGCATTTCTGTTTTCTTAAGAAATAAACTCGACGTTGAATACTGAATTCTTTAGAAATAAAATTCAGACTCGAAAGAGGATTGTGTTAAATGGGTCATTTAATAATGGTCACTATTGTGGCTTTCCATATTTCATCATAAAAAGGAGCCTTCACAGTGGTTTTCATCTAGCTGTTTACGGTTCCCTCACACCAGTTTTCTCCACCTCCTTCATACGTGTCCCTTTGGTTCTGCACAGGGTCCACAAAACTCTTACCTATCTAGTCAAAGTTTGCCTGAGCTACTTTGTTTTGGCTATAGCATATGCTACTTGTAGTGGGAGATTAGCAGCCAAATCTAACTGCATATTCTTGCTAGCTAGCATGACAAATACTCATGGTACTATAGAGTGGTAGAGTGGTAGAGTAGGCTCTGTGCAATGTCATTTCCCCTCTTCTCCTGAAGAGGAAGGAGCATAGAGTATTTAATGTTCCTCTTTTCCTTTGACAAGCGAAGGAAGGAGAAATGTCTCCACTTGCACCAGCTCAGGCAGATGCCTGAGGCTTGTAAATATAAGTATTTTGCCTGAATAGTTTTTACCGCTACTGTTGCTGTGAGACAATGAATGATTATAAAGCAGGTAAATATTATTTTTAAAGTTACTTTACAAATTGTTTCCCGATTCTTTGTTAAGCGGGGTAAGAATGGGGGGGGCAGCTTATTTCATTATAAAACAAGCTTTCATAGCCTAATTCCTATGCTTTTAATTTTGCTGCCATGGGCGGGATTTTGAAACTGTTCACCTCACAAATGTGGGTGCCTGGAGGAATAAATTGCAATTAATATATCATCTCATACCCATTAAAACCCACCCCACAGCTGTCACCAAAATAATATGGGAAGATTCCCCAAATTGGCTCACCTTTTGATTGGTACTGGAGTTGTCTTCCTCCTTTCTTGTTGCCTGTGAGTGTTCTGGCTTGTGAACATTTTTTTGGAAGCCAAATGTCCAAAGCAGCTTCTGCGGCTTTCGATTGAGTGCAGGAAGCTCCTGCAGCCAATCGGAAGCAGTGCCTTGGTTTTCAAATGCTTTCGGAAGTCAAATGGACTACCGGAATGGATTCCATTTGAGAACCAAGGTACAACTGTATTTATATATACTGCATTTAAAAAATAAATAAAGCTCCTGATCAATTAATCTGGAACATCTTTTTAAGTGAATTCAAAATTTTTAATTTATTCATCTAACTTATTCATCAGCTAAACATTTCAGTCCTGCATGTAATCGCTTAAAAATGGGCGTCTAAAAGAATGCAACCATCAACCATAAATTCCCTCCTGAATTTAATTCTTGTTGTTAAAAAAAACATAATTCTTGACAGGGATTACTCATTCGTATTCCAGAAGTATTCTAAAGACGTCTTTCCACACTGGTTTATGCGAACAACTCCAAGTCAGACAACAGGAGATACAAAGAAGTTGATGTATTCAGACAACACGTTCTGAATACTAAGTTCAGTGAAAATGACAATTCCTTTTCAATTCTTTTTGCTTGGCAATTAGAGCTATATGTAAATTGGCTGCTTCTATGTACATTTCATGCAAATTGTTCTGTCTTTAGAGATTTCATCAGATTATGTAATGAGACAGCTGGCCTGGCCTTGGTACTGCAGAGTAAATAAAATATTGCTGTGGAGATCATGGCTATTAAATATTGCTGTGATGAGTATTGAGTCTCATTTATAAAAGGACGGAGGTGGCGGTAGCTGGATCAAGTCCACCTAATAAGAAGCATAGAGTGGATGAAATGACACTATGAACCAAGCCCTGCAAAATGGCTTCATAGAAGCAAGCTTTCTGATGCCATTCCTCAGCAGCATAGCAACCCCCAGTGGGAGAACCGAAGTTGTTGAGCCCAACAACCGCCGTAACACCACCATGATACCCTACAGACCCCACTGCCGCCCTACACCCTGCTGCCGCTACCCCTGCCTAGCTATGCTACTGCCATTGAATCAACCCTCCATCCCCTAAAAAACACCAATTGGAATTGCATATCCCTGTGAATGTGGGAATAATAGGGGTCACTACGCAAAGAAAGAAGGGGGCATATTCTGAGTTCAGTATTTCTACTCCTCCAGATGTTTGCTCAGTATTCATCCTGATTTTCATGCACAAATCTTAGGGAGTAGTTAGATTATATCTGGTCTTTATTGAACATTCATTCTGATTTGTTTATGCAACAATGAGCATTCATCCTGATTTGCTCTTGGGAAACTGACAGTCTTGCCAACAGTCCATAGGTGGAAAACCTATGTCCCTGTGGTCCAATTTGGGCTCACCAGGGGGTCCAAGTTGGTCCACAGGGCAATGTCCCCAAACCACACCCACCGGTCCATCACCTGACATCAGTGAACGGTATCAGCTGATGATGGGCTTGGTGGCAGGGTTCAATCCTGTTTCACTGGCATGTTCCTGTATAGGGAACATACCAGCGAAGCAGACCACTGCAGCCAGCATGATTGCATTTTGCACTCATCAGCTGATGAGCAGAAGGTTCAATCCTGCTGGGTTCTGCTCCATCAGTGTGTTCCCTGTGAGTAACATGCCGGAGAAGCAGATCCCTCTCCCCACCCCACAGATCAACTTTGGACAGGTGTGCCCAACTAACAGTCATCTGACACCACCATGACATCAGATCATGATGTCAAAGCTGCTAGTAGTGGGAAGATACCTTCCCAGGTGGGTGAGCCCCATTTGCCCCTCGCTTCCCTTTACATCATGTGCATAAGCTACCTTCTTGACCCACTATTGGTGTTATCCACTCAATCTGCCTGAGCCTGTCTTCACTGAGCGTTGGAGTCCCATTGACTATCCTCACCTAGCTTATCCTACACTTTTCAGTGCGTTTCCCGTCATTTTTCAAACTGCAAAAAATAAATAAAAATCTGGGTTTCTAAAAAGTGGAATTGTTGCATACTGGTGATACTGGATTAAAGTGTTCTGTCGCCATAGTACAACGAATCCACTAGTGCAAGCATAAAGTTCCAAAATACTGATAGCTTGGAGGCGCTCATAAATTCTAAGGTTTATGGATAAGCCTGGAAATTCCCCTGCTTTAGTGGGCAGGTGGCCTCCCCACCCCCGCCAGTCCAAACAAGTCTCCTCTGTTTGACATCCCCTGTTTTTCACTGAGTGCCAAGTTCAGAAAGCAAAAGGTCAAGGGCATTCAAGGTGAAATCTTAAATATGAGATGAAGAATGGACAGTTCTTTTTAAGTTAGAAAAGCAGAATGAAAACTGTCACATGCATCTTGTGCCTTGTTTTCGAAAGGATGCTAGGAAGTTCAGAAGGGAGTCTTCACTCGAAATGTCAAAAAGAGCTCTGAGCTCTGAAGGTTGTTTGGTAGGGCAACAACTTGAAAAGGACAAGGAGCTACCTGGTAAGGTCACAGAATGAAGAACGTACACTGTGTTTTTAAGGCTGTCATCTTGCTACCCTAAAAAGAAAATACTTCTAAATAAATTGGAGTCACTCCAATTTATTTAACTTGCAAGTTGTGCCTTCTGTTCCATAATAGTAAGTATACTCCTATTTGAACCCTGCCCTTCTCACAAAGAGATCATCCCTCTCATTTCACAACAAACCATGGAAGAATGCAGGGGCACCAATGCCTGGGGGCCCAAGCCTCTCCCCCCAATATTTTGAGGAGCAGGCCCCCAATGCTCAAAAAAGTCAGGGGCAAGCATGGAGCCAAGCATGGTGTGACTTCAGTGGCCGGCTCCTTCTTCTCCTCCTGCCATGGAGGGGAAGGAGGGGGGAAGCAGCCACTGGCCACTGAAACTGCACTGCCACCATATTTGGCTCTGCCCGGTAGCTTCTCTGAGGTCCTGACAGAACACCAGCACTTCACACACACAATGTTGGTGCCCCCAATTTCCCTCACAAGTTGGTGCCTCTGGAGGAATGTTCGAATGGACAGAAAGTACAAGGCTTGGGACTCAGATATCTGGAAAGCCACTTCTTGCATATACACCTGCCCAGATTTTGAGGTCATTGGGTGATTCCCCTCTTACAGTGTCAAAGCTCTCTGACACATAGCATGTGGTGATTTGTGAGAGGGCATTCTCAATAGTAGCATCCTAGCTCTGAAATGTTCTCCCCTCTCAGGTGCAACCAGCACCCACACTAATGACGTTTTGATGCCTGCTGAAAATGTGGCTATTCAGCCCAAGCTTTGATTAAGGTATACTCACTTGACTGATGTAGTTATGTTGATTGTATATTGTTTGATTTTTATATGAAGCTGCATTTAAGTAAGATGTCGCTCCATTGCATAATGACGTTCTTCATTTTGGAATTGTGTGAACAGCGATGAGTGGGTTATAGATAATCTGAAGAAATAAATAGCCAAGGTTCATACAACAAATTTTGTACCTGGGTCTGAACCCATGCAATGCCACTACACAGGGCAGCATATTACCAATGTCCATCCCTGAGTGAAGAAATACCCCATTAGCTTCAGATGTGTTATTTTCCCCAGGATCACTGCTAGAAAAGTCCCCTATCAAGCTTTCCCATGATAACTACAACTTCCTTGAACATGACACTTTGCCTCTTTACTTGTGATTCAATAGGTGCCAAGCACATTCTCTGATAGGGCAAGCATTTGTTCCCATGGGGGTGATTGTAGTCATTGCAATCTGCTTTGTGCGGGTGAGTGCAAATAGGAATTTGCAGCCATTGAATGCTCTGCCTGCTTCTAAAATAACTTTCATCCATAAGGCTTTATGAATTAATCATCGGCTTAATCCATAGAAAAGCCGTACTTTGATATCTTTGCTCCATCACCTGCTACTACTCTTGGGAGATTAAGGTTTCTATTGAGGAAATGAGGATATTATTTCCATATAGGTGGGGGGTTTGGGGGGGAGCATTGCAGAATAAGAAGTATGCCGTAGTAAATTTGGAAGCGAGAAGTGTTTGTTAAGGATCATCCACCTTAGCTAGTTGTGTGAGAAACACACACACACACACACACACGGTTCCTATCTATGCATAGACACTAGTTTCATACATATATACTAAAGTACAGGTAGCCCTTTTATCCCATAAGGGGGGGGGGGAACCAAAGCGTTTACTAGGCTATCCAAAGCATCACAAAATAGTGTGCAGACTTCTGAGTTTCCCAGACCTCTTCATCAGGCTACACAGTAAACTGAATGCAGGTTCCATGACTTCATCATCAACCACCTTTTCCCTCTCCCCCCAATCCTTCCTTGCTCTCTCTATTGGGCAAAGACTGTAGCTTAATGGTAGAGCATCTCCTTGGCATAGAGAAAAGGTAGTACCTCTGGTGGTGGACATGGTGCACTCCTTCTGGGGTAGTTGGTCCACCTTTGATCTCCACCCAGCACTCAGTTCTCACCTGTGGCTCATAGAAGCTGTCAGCATGCAGCAGCAGTCATAACCCGGAAACGGCCTTGACTGGCTGGCTAAACCAGGTGAGGGTAGCCGAAGGACCACAAACCCACAGTGAGTTAGGGACTTCTACATGCGAAGATGAGTGGGTGAAACCAATAGTGGGTCCAACGGTCAAGAAGGTGGTTTCTGCGTGTTCTGTAGAGGGAAGTGAGGGCCAGATGGGGCTCACCAACCTGGGAAGGTAGTCCATCTAGGAGAATGAAAACTCTGATCCAAACCTGCTCTGCCTTGTGGGATATCTCTGGGAGAAGAAAAGGCTAAGGAGTAAGCCCTACACAAATATGGAGTGGAGTCCCTAAGACAGTTGGATGGCACCTTGTCCTTGTAGCCTCCTTTTGGCAGCTCCTGCAGCCAAGCTGGTTCCAAATGTATTGCTCTGCCTTCCTTTGGACCACATCAGCAAGGCTGAGAAGGAGGTCCTGTTGTCTGAGAGGGAGGTCTTGCTGTTGTTGACCTCCATACAAACTGCCCAGGCTTGCACCCTGCTAACTCAACAGTTTGACTTCACTCCCAGAGATGCATGCCATTGCCACTCAAGACAGATGGGTGCCAGCAACGACAATATATAGAGATTCATTGACTAGAAGTGGTTTACAAAAATCTGATCTAAACCATTAAAATTATTGATTAAAAGAAAAGGTTTTCTAAAATATACAAAGGATGATCAAAATGAACAGTAGCTAAAAATAGATAAAACAGATGTGACATCTACATATCGGGATTTTCATATATATGGGATTAAATGAGAAACGAAATAGGATTTATGAATGCACACATGCAAAACTGACACAGGCATTAAATTGATTGATCTATGCAGCCCTCCATGTGGAATAATCTTTTGAGGTCTGCCCTATTAGAAAATGCACATAGAAAATGGCACGTGTCAATATTTTCCATATCAAAAGCCAATCTCTCAGAGAAAAGGGCAGACAGGATGCACTCACCTTGCCACACACACTTTCCCTGTTCAGGGAGTTGTATTGTCTGACGGCATTTAAATACGTGATGGACTAGCTACCTGCTGAAGTGATACAGTACCATGAAGACTGCTTTTTCTGAATAGCTGAATAGGTTCTCAGTGGATGTGGATTATGTAAATGCTTTTATTAACTTATTATTACAGGACACACACACAACACTTAGAAAACAAACTACAAAAGAAAACACAAAATAAATGATAAACGTATATCCATACATCCGCAAGTATCTGCACACGCACTTATGTTATCCAATCTTTTGTCTTTTTCTATTCTATTAGACTTCATCCTCAACGTGGGTCTGATTTTAAACTTGATAAACTGTGTCTTTCTCATTTCGTCTTTTCTACCCTTCTCCATGTGTTGTATTTGTAAACCGTGTTTTGTTTTGCAAAAATAATTTGAAGCAAGTCCAGCTTTAATTTGAGGGCACTGTGTGTTTTTTTTAATAATAAACTCTGTACTTTCCCCACTCTTTTTGAAATTCTTGTTTAGACTGTCCCCTAATTGCATCCGTCATTTTTGCCAACTCAAGGTAATCAAATAATCTCTCTTGCCACTCTTTTTTTTTGTTGGTAGTGTTTCACTTTTCCAGGTTTTTTTTTGCAATTAGTATTCTTGCTGTGGGTGTTGCATAAAAGAATATTCTCTTATTTTCATTTGCGATGTCTGAATCTATTATGCCCAAGAGAAATGCTTCTGGTTTTTTTTTTTTTACAAAAGTTTGTTTAAATAATTTTTTCAACTCCTCATATACCATGTCCCAGAAGCTCTTAATTTTGTTACAGACCCACCACATATGAAGTAGTGTCCCCTCTGAATTATGAGGATTATGATATTTTTTGATATCTTACATTAACCATGTTATGAACATAGAGACCACCTAATTTTTTGGAGTTCACTTTGTAAAAAAGAAAAGAGCACTTTCACAAAGACAGAATCTGGAAAGCAAGAGAAAATGTATCCACTGAAACTCAAGATGCCCTTTCTTTATTATTTCTTTTTCCAATAAAAAGATAATTTACAACTTAAAATGACAAAAAGCATCAGAAGCCAACTGGACTTTTCTTGGTCAAAAAGCAAATAACCCGAGCTATCCATAAAGCATGATGAATTTTGTCATTCAATTCATCTTGAAGATGCATCTTAGACTATTTGAACAGTAAACATTGAAACAGGATTCTTCCCAGAAGCCTGAATCAGGGCTCATCCTTTTAATTGAAGGGAACAGATCAGTTAATGGAGTTCTGTTCAAACATGGCACAGACAGCAAACAAAAGACAAAAGAATTAGCATGTGGAAAAGAGCCTAGAAAAACACACTGAACATAATAGCTCTTTTCAAAGATGAGAGAGGCAATTAACTAGCTCATAGGTATTTCCACGCTAAAGAGGATTATTCATTTGTATGATTTTAGGCACTGGTCTGGAATTGAATTTCCAATAGTAAACAGCTTCTGCATTTTTGTTTTATTTTATATAGGTTGATGGTTAATATGGATGGGGGGGGTTCCTAAACAATTATTTGATTTTTAAAAATACATGTTCTGTGCATTTTCAACCCCCTTTTCAGTTAAATATTCAAATGTTCTCTAACAGTTGTAAACATAAAGGTAAAGGTACCCCTGCCCGTACGGGCCAGTCTTGACAGACTCTGGGGTTGTGTGCCCATCTCACTCAAGAGGCCAGGAGCCAGCGCTGTCCGCAGACACTTCCAGGTCACGTGGCCAGCGTGACAAAGCTGCACTGGTGAGCCAGCACCAGTGCCGCACACGGAAACGCCGTTTACCTTCCCGCTGGTAAGCGGTCCCTATTTATCTACTTGCACCCGGGGGTGCTTTCGAACTGCTAGGTTGGCAGGCACTGGGACCGAGCAGCGGGAGCGCACCCCGCCGTGGGGATTCGAACCGCCGACCTTTCGATCGGCAAGCCCTAGGTGCTGAGGCTTTTACCCACAGCGCCACCTGCGTCCCTTCTAGTTGTAAACATACCATAAGATAAAACCTATTTCTCTGGAAGGTAGCAAATTGCTGCACATTCCTATGCATGTCTGCTGTGAAGTAGGGATGGGGCTCACTGCTTGTCTCTGCTCAGGTAGTGTTTGTGGTTCTCATCACATCACCTTGGTCCATGCTCATACTTTGTCTCCTTTAGCAGTGTAAGCTTGGCATATTGATCATGAACTTGGCTCTGCTGCCGTGCTTCAAGCTGGTGAGCTGAAAATGTTGAGCTCTAGCTCAAAAGTGTTTGTGACTCTCTAATGCGATTCATCTGCTTGCTGGGCATAGACATCTAAAACAGACAACGTTGGTTGTTCTACTACATAGTTTTTCTTCTTTGGTGAGATTACCTGATAGGACTATCTAAAGCAGTGCTCCCCAACCTTGGGCCTCCAGCTGTTTTTGGACTACAACTCCCATCATCCCTCGCTAGCAAGACCAGTGGTCAAGGATGATGGGAATTGTAGTCCAAAAACAGCTGGAGGCCCAAGGTTGGGGAACACTGATCTAAAGTACCTACCCCACCCACCCTGCTCAGAGATGGACACATTATTTTAACTTTCGTTTTATTTGCCTAATGACAATAGAGTCCCTTTGTATTTATTCATTATTTCTGGCATTCACTTAACAACTAATGAAAACTGAACTTTCAAATCAGTTTTTCATTTGTTACAAAATGAACACATACATACCCCTAACTGAACTGACTTCCACTGAAACTTAGAAATCCCAGAAAGAACCAGATTCACTTTGGGGTAGATTTGATCGCTAAAATGACCAGCTTACCCTGCCTTGAGGCCTCCGGTCATTTGTGACATTGCCACAACACTCAAGAAGTGTGAGAAGTCTTGTCCTCACAACTGCAACACAATCCTATACTTGTACTCAGAGGTTATGTTAACTGAGTCTTACTGCCTAAAAAAAGTGTATTTAGTTGTTGCTGTTTAGTCGTTCAGTCGTGTCTGACTCTTTGTGACCCCATGGGCCAGAGCATGCCAGGCACTCCTGTCTTCCGCTGCCTCCCGCAGTTTGGTCAAACTCATGCTGGTAGCTTCGAGAACACTGTCCAACCATCTTGTCCTCTGTCATCCCCTTCTCCTTGTGGCCTCAATCTTTCCCAGCATCAGGGTCTTTTCCAGGGAGTCTTCTCTTCTCATGAGGTGGCCAAAGTATTGGAGCCTCAGCTTCACGATCTGTCCTTCCAGTGAGCACTCAGGGCTGATTTCCTTAAGAATGGATACGTTTGATCTTTTTGCAGTCCAGGGGACTCTCAAGAGTCTCCTCCAGAACCATAATTCAAAAGCATCAATTCTTCGGTGATCAGCCTTTTTTATGGTCCAGCTCTCACTTCCATACATCACTACTGGGAAAACCATAGCTTTAACACACACACACACACACACACACACGGAAGAGACAATATCAGGTTTATTGTCTTCCGGAACTGCTGGCTGCTAACTGCTATGAGTGTCCCCAAGCCACTCCACTGTGATGCATGAATCAGCTCCAGGTTAAGTAAATGCTCATGAGGTTTTGTCCATTATAAACAGCTGTCATTAGCATGGCTGTAAAGTAGATTGAACTGTATTTAAAGGGAGGGGGAGAGCAAGGAAAACATTGTGCAGAACAGCTGCCTTTCAGTTTGCTGTTCTTTACCATAAAGATGTGTGTGTGTGTGTGTGTGTGTGTGTGTGTGTGTTTCATGTAGTCCTGCCTGCACACTATCCCTGCCTTTTGGTTGAATTAACCTGAGAGTTTCGGTAAACAGCTGCAGACAGGTTGTGAAGAACGGAAAAATGAGGGTCGCTCACCAACTGTTTCCTGCCAACTCACGGTGGACAGAGGAGGTAATATATGCTGTCATTATACTTCCATTCATTTGCATGGCTGGCTTGGAGGACATGTTTGTGTTTCATTTATTCACATACTCTTAGCCATGTTTGCTGTTTGCCTGCAGTAAAACTGAAAGCGTGTCATGCGCTATTACACAAGCTAATGTAACGTCTCCAAATAAACGCTCACTATTAGTCCTGCAGACAGTCATTGGAAGTAAAAACAGGTGTTTCCTATATTCTTTGTGATTGCCTACACATACAAACTCTCTTTTATTAGCTTTCAATTACTTGGGAATGTGAGTGCTAGAAGGGGAGAAAAAGGAAAAGTGCTCAGGTTTTTAAAGAGTTCTTCAGCGTGCAGACGAATTAAATTTAGCCTGAATAGCCCTTTTAGGTATTTCAATAGTTATAGTAAATGAGCAACTGCTGAAAACTGTTCAGTCACCAATTAGGTTTTTCATCTACTGTACTTCTTCGTTGGATTTAGTAAATTAAAGTCAAATGCTGCATCATAGGTTGTTTTTTTTAAAAAAATTAAAATGAAATGAAACAGCCACATTAGTAAGTGGTGTTCAGCATAGAAAACACACTATATAATTCTGACACCACTCTAATATATTAGGGCTTTTCTAGATAGAGCTAGGTAGGGTGGGATACGTGTATGATTAAGACGGGGAGTTGGTCAAAGAAGACTGCCTTGAGGACAGCATAGATGACTTGGAGAAGCTGAAAGAAGCAGAGAGGTCTATGGATGAGGACATGACAGAGATGTCCCATTCCCAAGGTGTCACCTTCAGTACTTGCATGAAGCAGAAGTGCATCACTCCAAGAAATGCCCATTTTCGAGGGGGATGAATGCAAGGAATATGCCAGTGAGGAGCAGAGGGGCTCCTGGTAGTGGATGATTCAATAATTAGAAATAGATACAGCCACCCACATCACCCAGCCTAAAACAAAACCAAGCTTACTGGGGAAACACCCAGAGCTCGAGGGGATGGATGGATAAAGGGGGGGGGGGGCTTTCATTTTGATGGACAGGTCAAACTTTAAAGGTGTTCTGTATGAAACCCTCTGGATATACCCACCAACAATTTAGCAACCTTAAGTCACCCTGGAAGGGCCCCTGTGTCTGTAAATTTCATCCACTTTGGGGATGAATAGGGGGGAAACCTATATAATGAGGTGAAATACCTAGATACCTTGAATTCAGTAGTGGATAGAGTGATGAAGCACTTGCAGGTGAGTTTCTGCTGCTTGCTGTAAGGAGGTGAGGCAAAACAGTGGGGATGTTGGCGTGGTGCATTTGCAGTGGCAGAAACACAGAATTTGCTCTGCTGGTGCATTTGCACCTTGCTGACTTCACGGCTGCCTTGCCCCTCCCAGAAAGCAGCAGTAGCAGCTCACCTATTGGGAGGTCAGGTGAGCGCCTCTGCCTTGCCAAGCCATCTGCACCTGCCCAAATTTCTGCGCCCTAGAACAAGTTGTTGGTGGAATCAAGTTTGTGATGGAAAGTCAAGAGAGTCAAATCTCTCCAAAATATGTGAAGGTTTTTTCAACTAACAAAAGTCTAGCTAGACTGTACACTGCGGACTGGATGCATATTGCAGGATCGGCCAAAATATTGGGAGACATTAGAAAAAGATGGAGACACATGGAGATTGCAGAGTTTTGAGAAACTAAAAGATAAAGTGCGAGATTGGTTACATTACTGTCAAATCAGAGAGGTTTTTAATATGGATAAGAAAACAGGTTTCCAGGTGGAAAAATCGAAATTAGAAACAGAATTGTTAGAACCCAAAACTAAGGTACTTTCAAGAATGTCTAACTTGCTGTTAAAATGGAATACTCAGGATGAAACGGTCAAATCAGCTATGATAAAATGGGCGCAGGACATTGGCTATAATATCATGTTTGCTGACTGGGAACGGTTATGGACCACTGGTGTGAAATTTACGGCATGCAATGCCTTAAAAGAAAATATTATGAAAATGATATACAGGTGGTACATGACCCCAGTCAAGCTTGCAAAGATATATCATTCGCCAGATAACAAGTGTTGGAAATGTAAAGAGACTGAGGGAACATTCTTTCACCTTTGGTGGACGTGCCCAAGGGTTAAGGCTTTCTGGGAAATGATCTATAATGAACTGAAAAAGGTATTTAAATATACCTTCCCTAAGAAACCAGAGGCCTTCCTTCTGGGCATTGTTGGCCAAATGGTGCCAAAGAAGGACAGAACCTTGTTTATGTACGTGACAACAGCAGCAAGAATACTCATCGCAAAGCACTGGAAGACACAAGATTTGCCCACTTTGGAAGAATGGCAGATGCAAGTGATAGACTACATGGAACTGGCAGAAATGACCAGCAGAATCCGAGACCTGGGAGAAGAGACAGTGGAAGAGGACTGGAAGAAATTTAAAGACTATTTACAAAGATATTGCAAAATGATTGAATGTTAAAATGATGCAGGAGATAAGGACAATATGGCATTAGTGATAAAGCTGAAAGGAATATGTAAAAGTACTGTATAAGAAATAAGGGTGAAAAAAGTTAGAATAATATTATGTCAGAACTAAACGAAATGATACAAAGGGAAAAACTGGTGACATAATAGTTGAAATGTATAATAATAATAAGATTCAAAAGAGGGTAAGATATTGCTGAATATGATTTTCTAAAAGAGAACACAGAAAAGGGAGATGTGAGGAAGTCAGGAAAGAGGGTTATGAAGGTAACAAGCTAGAAACAGGATTTTTATGTTTTTCTTTTCTTATGTATTTCTATGTATTTTCTGTTGTATTTTCTAAGTATGTGAAATCTGTTTAATTGTTCAAAAATTTTAATAAATATCTTAAAAAAAAAAACATATTGCAGGATCAACTCCCTAGAGAAAATATGTTTGATTCACAGTTCTTAGTTCAGGGAACTATAGTCCTGTTTCTTCCATTTTAACCTCACAAACATCTCTTTTGTGAATCTAATTTTACTCTACTATTGAACTGGGATTCTAATCACGTTAGGCTGCGGTCCTATATCTACTTACCTGGAATATGCTCAAACTGAACTAAGTGTGACTTGAGTCTGACTATATATAGGATTGCACTGTGATGATTCCTTCCCCTCCCACCCACAACATCAGTTACTCTACAGTAGAATATGCTTAGTGACAATACCACTGGGTATTCCACAGCGTAAACAAACCTATTGCTCAGAACAGTGCAGCAACATTTATGGAACAGGAATGCATCTCTTGATGCTGCTATGTGGGTTATGTTTATACATTCAGTCATAAAGAAGGCAGCAGGAAAGGAGTCTGGGGACATTACCGTATTTATGAACCAAAAAAAATCAAATGCTAGCTTAGGTGGTTTGTACTAGTACACGAAGGGATGCAGGTGGTGCTGTGGTCTAAACCACAGAGCCTAGGGTTTGCCGATCAGAAGGTTGGCGGTTCGAATCCCCGCAACAGGGTGAGCTCCCATTGCTCGGTCCCTGCTCCTGCCAACCTAGCAGTTCAAAAGCACGTCAAAGTGCAAGTAGATAAATAGGAACTGCTCCAGCAGGAAGGTAAATGGTGTTTCCGTGCACTGCTCTGGTTTCACCAGAAGTGGCTTAGTCATGCTGGCCACCTGACCCGGAAGCTGTCTGCAGACAAACGCCGGCTCCCTCAGCCAGTAAAGCAAGATGAGCTCCACAATCCCAGAGTGGTCCGTGACTGGACTTAACAGTCAGGGATCCCTTTACCTTTACTAGTACACGATGCATAAGGACTTCTTTCCATGTTTGTGGTAGGGAAATTCAATTTGGTTTAAATTTAAAGGCAAGCCTACCAAAATTGTATTTTTAGACTATGTGAAACCAAACACAGACATCCTTTGAGATTCACACTTCTCCAAATTTTGCAATGTAGTAATGCATACAAAAATGCATATACTAGGGTAATTGTGTGCACACAAATGCATATATTGGTAAAAACAACATACAAAAATGCATTATATTAGGGGAAATTGCTTTGCAAAAAATGTGTATATTAGGCAAGATTGCCTACGAAGTATATATAATATGGGCAATTCACACTAAGATGCTGATAAATTTCCGTAAGGCCTCTTTTTCATTAAAAAGAAAAAAGAAAAATGATGTGAACTGAAGATTAGAAAAAAGAGAAACCAAAATGGACTTCTGAACAAAACCATAGCTCAATGAGCCAAGTCAATATCAGAGATCAAAAAGCCCATGTTTTGGGAGGGGGCACCAAACCAGGTGCCAGTGGCCACACCAAAATCCTCACTGTGTGGATGGCCCTGCTGCCTCCCACCATGTGGCAAGCCTCCCCACCTCCTCCCATCCTAGAGGAAGGCAAGGAGGGAGACAATGGGAGCAGAGGTTTTTGGTAGCACTAAATATGCAGCAAAGCAGGGAAGAATATAGCAAAGCAGGGAAGAATATCCCAACTCCCCCCCCCTTTTTTTGTTTTGGCCATCTCTAAAATCCTGATGCCCCTACCCTGTGACATATAATTTCAAAAAGTAAACTTCTATTCATGTGGAGGAAGCCTAAAAGGTCTTTAACTGTTAATAACTCATTCGCGAATTGCTCCCCCTTAAAAATTGAATTGTCCCCCTGTTGGGAACCACAGATGTAGGGGAAGGGGAAGAGGCCCCCACCACTAAAGCGATGACCCTCCCACAGCAAAAAGGAAAGTCGGTAAGGAAGAGGAGATCTTGCTGCCACCATTGCCCTCAAGAGGAGGGGGGGCAGAGACCAGTGCGGATTTAGGGCAGAGCAACCGGTTCTGCTGCAATGGGTGCCGATTCTCGGGGGTGCTGCAGGGTGCCACAATTATGAGATAGTAAATTGAGCAGAACAGAAGCCAAGAGGCAGGGAGTGCCAAATTTTGGGCTCGCGCAGAGCACCACTGAAATTTGAAAGACCAAAACCCACCCATGCAGAGATAAGGGGGAGGCGAAAGCAATGAAGGATCACACAGTGTGATTTGTCCCAGGCACTGTACCTGCTTAGGCATGGACCTGCCAGCAGAGGTTTAAAAATAATGCTACTTGGAGCAAAGCCTAAGCACAGCAGGAGGCTCACATATTAACAGGTGGAGATAACTTGGATTCAAGTCTTTTACAACTTTAAAGGTCAAAAACGTTGGGAGCTAATAGCCAATGTTGCTATTCATCACATTTATGATGTACTTTCTTTGGCCAGCTCCCACCGACATACATCCGATTATATACATAATCCTGTGATCTGGGCATTGAATTGGATCCAGGCTTCTGCGACTGAAGCCCCGTTCTCTCAGGCCTTGGCTCTCCCGTCTTCTCCCTGCAACCTTCTTCTTCTTGCCTCCTTGCTCAGGAGAACCCTCTGAGAATGTGTGGAAGGTAATGTGAGAGGCTGCAGGGGAAAGTTGGAATGAGGGGTTTCCTTCCTCCTCTCCATTCCTAGAACTCTTCACCCGAACCAAGCTCCTCCCTTCCATGTGTGACATGGCAACTTTGAAGCTAATCTACTACAGTGTTAAAGGTAAAGGGACCCCTGACAGTTAAGTCCAATTGCAGACGACTCTGGGGTTGCGGCACTCATCTTGCTTTATTGGCCAAGGGAGCCGGCGTACAGCTTCCGGGTCATGTGGCCAGCATGACTAAGCCGCTTGTGGCAAACTAGAGCAGCACACAGAAATGCCATTTACCTTCCCGCCGGAGCAGTACCTATTTATCTACTTGCACTTTGACGTGTTTTCGAACTGCTAGGTTGGCAGGAGCAGGGACCGAGCAACGGGAGCTCACCCCAGCGCGGGGATTCGAACCACCAACCTTCCGATCGGCAATCCCTAGGCTCAGTGGTTTAGACCACAGCACCACCCGCATCCCTACAGTGTCAACTACACTGCGACAACTACAGTGTTAGTTGAAGTGAATAATGTTTCTGTCCCTTTACAGAATGTGCACAGTGTGCACATTTAACTATCTGCAGCAAAACTGAGTAGATTTTCTCATCACAGAATGTTGCATGTCCAAAAGGGTGGGTGCTGTTACTGGATAAACATTTGAAAAACTTCTCTTTGATTTGGTTATCCATGGCTTTTCCTCCCTGCGCAGCTGATTGAAGAAGTTTTTCAGAACTGTGATTTTGGTATACACCCAACTACAATGTCATTAAATAGGTATGGATATATATACCTGTTACTGCTCCCATACTTTTTCAATGGGACAC
This sequence comes from Podarcis muralis, assembly GCF_964188315.1. Classification (NCBI taxonomy): domain Eukaryota; kingdom Metazoa; phylum Chordata; class Lepidosauria; order Squamata; family Lacertidae; genus Podarcis; species Podarcis muralis. Next base: position 29,853,474 of record NC_135665.1, read on the forward strand.
ACTAGGAAATAATGCAAGATGAATCTGCATTGTGCTTTTCATATTTTGAATGGAACTTAGTTTATGAAAAAGGACTTTTCAAGGACATAAGATATGTAATACAGTAGGCTCAGGGACTAAGTAGAAAGAAAAAACTATAGTTCAGAGTGCATTGAATGCAGAATGTCATGTGTAAGCAGTCTAAGAGTCCTCCAATTCTCTGCAGCCTCTTCCTACATTAACTTAAGGCATGTCTCATGCTGCAACGTTCTGTTTGTATTCAGAAAACAAACGTTTCCATATTTTTTTTAGCATGGAGCTGAGGTGCATCTGTGTCTTTTTTAAAAAACAGAAGTGTAAGTTCCTCTAGAGGAGGTGACACAAGGAATCCACCAGCACATCTCAATTTAGCTGTGTGTGAGAGAGTGGGGAGAGAAGTGATAGCTGTATCTATCTGTGGGCATAAATAAAACAAATCACTGTCAGCGTAGCCAAAAATATATAATCCAATAAGGGTGCCGCTCACAGAGACACAGAAAATCTGTGATCAGGAATTCCATAGGTGTTTGGGGGGTTTTAAGGTTAATAGCAGAGGGGATTGTATTGTGGCCAGTGTGCTTGAGGAAGGAGAATTAACTAACTAGTTGCCAGTTCATTATTGTGTCTAGTTTAAGATGCTCACACTAGTGGTTAAATTCCTAAATGACTAAGGCCCCAAATATCTGAGAAACTGCCTCTTTCCCTTTCTTGGATGTTACTATCAGCAGAGGGGGCTCTCTTGGTATTTCCTCTACCCTCAGAAGTTGAGGGGGTAGACTAGGACAGGACATTCTTTGTGGTAGCCCCAAGCTGTAAAAGGTTCTCTCCACAGAGCAGCGTCTGATACCATTTTGATGACTCACATATTCTGAAGACTCACTTTTTTACCATGGCCTTTAACATCTGGGAGATACATTTTCAAGACCCACGCTTTCTTGTGACTGTAACTGGTTTTACACTGTTTTTAATATTGCTTTTTTAAAAATTACAGTAACCTGCCCTGGATGAATGGCAGATAAGAAATTGAAACAACAAGAGGGTGTGGTCCCTTTTCCTTGTGCTGTTTTCCCCAATTAAAATCACTACCAACACATGCCCAAAGTTGCTATTTGCCCCTTGGGAGAGAACAAAAGATATCACCTCTGCTCAAAATTGCTGCTTGCTATCCATCGTTGTAATACTGAAACAAGTACTAGAGGCTCTCATTGGCTTTTAAGAAAAGCAGCAGGAGCAGGGAATGTTCAGTTTCTGGCCACAGATTAAACTTCCATTGCATATAAAAGGATGCCACATAGAGGAGGGAGAAAGGTTGTTTTCTGCTGCTCCAGAGAAGCGGACACGGAGCAATGGATCCAAACTACAAGAAAGAAGATTCCACCTAAACATTAGGAAGAACTTCCTGACAGTAAGAGCTGTTTGACAGTGGAATTTGCTGCCAAGGAGTGTGGTAGAGTCTCCTTTGGAGGTCTTTAAGCAGAGGCTTGACAACCATATGTCAGGAGTGCTCTGATGGTGTTTCCTGCTTGGCAGGGGGTTGGACTCGATGGCCCTTGTGGTCTATTCCAACTCTATGATTCTATGATTCTATGATTCTATAAGACCAAGAACATTGCCAGTGTGTTGGCTAGACACTCACTGGAAGCAAATACTGTATTTTTTACTCTATAAGACTCACTTTTTCCCTCCTAAAAGTAAGGGGAAATGTGTGTGCGTCTTATGGAGCGAATGCAGAGGCTGCGCAGCTATCCCAGAAGCCAGAACAGCAACAGGGATTGCTGCTTTCAGTGTGCAGCAATCCCTCTTGCTGTTCTGGCTTCTGAGATTCAGAATATTTTTTTCTTGTTTTCCTTCTCCAAAAACTAGGTGTGTCTTATGGTCTGGTGCGTCTTATAGAGCGAAAAATACGGTAATCTGCCCTCCCAGGAAACTGAGCATTGCCTTTCTAGCATGAGTGAGAGACAAGGAGTTGGAATCAATAATGCTGGAAAGGGAACTTTGACAAAGAACCTTTGATGGATTTGCTACCCATCAGAGAATACAGCTGCTGAGCAGAGAGCATTTACCAGCCGTTGAGGGAAACTGATTCCAAAGTGGACATGATTACCTTAATTACTTGACATGTGTTAACCCTGGTATGTTGAATATTTGTTTTCCTTTGCTTCATTCAAACACCAAGGTCCTAGACTATGGACCTACGTTGTATGTTTAAGATAATATTTTGTACTCTGGCTAATGATGCTGTTTTAAATGTGTTTTCTATATTTGACCTCCTTTTGTAATGTTTTATTTGAAATCTTTCAGGTAATTTAAGTTTCCTGGTATTTATATATTTATATATGATTATATTTCATTTTTTGTAAGGTTTTATTCTGGAATCTTTTATTTGCTCTTTTAAAGTAGGTTACAAACCACTTGGATATCTTTTTCTTAAAAACAGAAAGCAGTATAGAAATGAAACGAATAGTACTAACAGTAACAATAGTAGTACTCTGGACCACTGATGTCCAAGAATTGAAATCTTCCATGGAAGTTTTGCATGATTAAGGCAATCTTCTTTCCTCTATAGTGTGCCAAAATAAAAAGACCCTTAAATCCCTTGTATGCTGCATGGAATATTCCATGCTAATGAAAAAGGCCATCATTACATATTTCTTAATTTTTCAGGTTTAAAATTATTATAATGGATTTGTGCAGTGACTAACGCTGTAATCTTATTTATGCTTCCCCATGAAATATACTGGAGACTTACTTCTAAGTAAGCATGCATAGGATTGTGTTGTAAATGAAGAAAAATAATACTCAGTGCCCCTAACTTCATCTGCAAATATATATTCCCTATTACTAGCTGATTTTTTGATATGCCCAGAAACTAGTGCCTGTCTTGTCCATGCTTGAGCTTCTCTCTCTCTCTCTCTCTCTCTCTCTCTCTCTCTCTCTCTCTCTCTCTCTAACAAGACTAACAGAATAACCACTACCCTGACTAACAATCCTAAATGGTGGTTTGAATCCCTTTAACACACACACACACACACACACACACACACCACATTTTAATCATTTAACCACCACAACTGCAAATACTAAATGGTACAAAACTATGTTACCAAATAAGCTTTTCTGACAAATCCAATGGCTGAGTATCCACAGGCCCAGAACTCCATCCCAAGTCTGAACTATTTTCACTACCATCGGGGGAACCATCAGAAAAGTTTAGTGGGTGCTGCAATCTTCTTCTAACCTTGCCCCCTCCCATCAGAGTCAATGGGTGGGAAATTACTTTCTCCAGGTCCTGTCCTGGCATGATTTCTGTTGTGTTCACAGGCAAGTTCATGGGATGAAGAGACTAGGATCTGGTGTAGTTGGGTTCCTCCATTCATGCTGCCCACTTTCAGCCTAGGATTCAGGGAAATAATTTTCCCAATGGAGAGGCTCTGTGGACTTTTTGTACAGCATACAGGGGCATTTCTGCAGGCTTTCAACAGGAAATTGACAGCCTCCATTTCATTTCAACTCCCCTTGACCCATGAACCAGTGAGTATAGGATTGCACCCTTTAGGATGAACTAATTTGCATTAAGTGGTGCCATGTGTCATCCTACTCCTAGGCCAAAAGGGTGACAGTTCATCACCACCACCACAGCTAAACCTAAAATTAAAGTTTAGGTTTATTTGTTTTATTGATCTTCAGAATCATGGAGGACAACTGAAAGACCCATCTAGAAATCTGTGCAGGCCAATGTAAAACAACAGCACAGCACAACAAAGAAAAGAATTCTCAATTGTCCCACTACTTAAGGCAAACCTCGAGTCATCTTGATAAGCAAACACCCAAAGCGGGTGATGAGGATGGAACAAACTCTGATTTGGATATAGAAGTTGGAGGTAAACTGGGGCTGTGATAACTGAAACAAACAAGATAAAAAAATTCCTTCCAGTAGCACCTTAGAGACCAACTAAGTTTGTTGTTGGTATGAACTTTCATGTGCATGCACACTTCTTAAGGTACACTTGCATGCACACGAAAGCTCATACCAACAACAAACTTAGTTGGTCTCTAAGGTGCTACTGGAAGGAATTATTTATTTTCTTTCCACTACAGCAGACCAACACGGCTACCTACCTGTAACTGAAACAAACAAGGTCAAGGAAAGAAGCAATTTTCACAAGATAGATAAAGGAAAGTGATTGCAAGAGAAGAGGGGGTTCAGAGGGGGGATAAAGACAGTCAACTAACCAGTGCTTATGAAAAGTGAAGTCGGTGTTTGAGAAAGAATCAGGAAGGAAGGTCATTGGGGACTTATGAGAAAGAGCGACAGTGCAAAGGAACATGATAATGGTAACTGTGAGAGCCACGGAGAAGATAGCAGAAATGGTGAAACAAAAGGGACTGCACAATAAATTTTGCGCATTAAACAAAATGCAGACTGCAGTCCTATACACCAGGGATGGGGAACTGTGGTCTACCTAGGGTTGTTGGACAGAAACTTCCATCATCCTTTACCATTGGCCATGGTGGCTGGGACTGGTGGGAGCTTGAGTACAACAACATTTGGAAGGTCAAAAGTGACTGATTCCTACTAGACACAGTTATAAGTAAGTGTGAGTAAGCTCCATTGAGTAGGACTTTAAAAGGTTTTTTAAAAAAGGTAAAGGACCCCTGGACGGTTAAGTCCAGTCAAAGGCGACTATGGGGTTATGGCGCTCATCTTGTGTCAGGATGAGGAAGCCGGTGTTTGTCCACAGACAGCTTTCCAGGTCATGTGGCCAGCATGACTAAACCGCTTCTGGTGCAATGAGACACCGTGATGGAAGCCAGAGAGCACGGAAACGCCGTTTACCTTCCTGTTGCAGTGGTACCTATTTAGCTACTTGCACTGGCATGCTTTCAAACTGGTAGGTTGGCAAGAGCTGGGGGCAACGGGAGCGCTCTATGTTGCGGGGATTTGAACCGCCGACCTTCTGATTGGCAAGCTGAAGAGACTCAGTGGTTTAGACCACATCGCCACTCGCTCCTCCTGAATAGGACTTACCTTGGAGCAGACATGCAGAGGATTGCACTGACAGTGCGTTTGCAGGAGCTGCTGCTGCCCACTTCCTCTCTCCAATGACTTGTAGCCTCTTTGTAGATGTTGATGACTTATAGACATCTTTGCACCCACCACCATCTCACACAATTGGCCAGCATCAGGGCTCCCATGGAACCATTGTTGGAGGCCGCATGTCTCTAAATGCCAATGGCTAGGAATCACAAGCTGGAAGACTGCTGCTGCACTCTGATCCTGTTTGTGGGCTTCCCACAGACATCTGGTTGGCCATTCTAGGATCAGGATGCTAGACTAGATGGGCAAGTGGGCTTGATCCAGCAAGACTCTTCTTATATTCTTAAAGGGATTATAAGGTCCATATGACACATAGGAAAGGCATATGCTATGGGGAATTGGAAACATTAAAATCATCATCCTGACTTGCAAGCTCTAAGCTCTTAAGAGGCATATGTTGGCATTGACTCATGCTAGAGTTTGGTTGGAGAAACAGGTAGGGAACATGGGAGGGGTCGCTAGAAATGGCTTGATAATGCCGTGACAATAATGTTGTTGAAGCCAAGAGAATCCCAGGAGTCTAAGGCTTATCTGGTAAGAAGAGCAGCATGGATAATGCCATTTTGGACTTGGAATTAAAGACTGTCAGTATATAAGGTTCTTAATGGCTTTGTGATTTTTTTTCTTCCTGTTTCAAACAGCAGGGTATCAGTTTCTAAATAAAGTTTAGTACACTGTACACTGGAGAGGAATGGCAGCTTTCCTGCCTGGAAAAAACCTCTGTAATTCAAAATATGTGCCATATTGGGGTAGCAATGGTGGAGAATCTGCATATGTGGACAGATGCTAGTTTGTTCTACCACATTCTCTTCCTTCTTCCCACTGCATGCAATGTGCCTGGATGTATAACCTCCATTCTCACTTTGTGGAGAACGCCTTTCACCCTGTATAGAACTGGAAACCCCCTTCCCTGACAAATCTTGCAGTTTCGAAATGCTGGGCTTGTGATTTTGTGCATTTTGTACATTGCCTCTAGGCTTTGGCGTAGGTGAGGCATGAAACCCTAATAAATCATCTTCCCAACAGGAGATGTGAAGTTGCCCCAAAAGACCTGCATGTGGGGTCACAATAACTGTTCTTAGGTTGACAGGGCAGACCCCTCCTCCCAACTTTAGATAGGGAAATGATCCCCAACTGCACACACACACACACACACACACACACACGTTCCTCTTTGAAATCTGTTTACAAGCAAGCAGCCCATCAGCCAAAACCTCTCTCCCACCTAACCCCCAAGATCTTTATCGATTCTTTTGGCAGTGTGAACCACAGAGCTTCCGAAAGACAGTGACCGGAGGCACCGCATCAGGAAAGCAACAGGAACAATGTGTTGATCGAAATGCCCATCCGTTTGCGGGCAACCTTCATGTTACAGAAAGAGCTTTGCTTATCTGTAGGGAAGCCGGCGGTGGGTTGTCAACGCATTCAGAGAGGCGAAAGAGACGGACAGTGAGACGGATTGCCGGAGCCTTCGTACCATGGACAGCTCCTGGTACAGAGACGCTGGAGAATTTCCCCTTCCTCTTGCGTGTGTGTGTTAATAATAATAATAATAATAATAATAATAATAATAATAATAATAATAATAATAATAATAATAAATAAATAAAAATCCTGCAGTCCACCCCCTATATTAGCAAACGCCTCCAGCTCCTCCTCTCCCTTGGGAACAACCATCTCGATCCGAGCCCGGGAGATCTGACGTCAGGGATCGCTTTCGTCGTTTTGACGTGTCAAGCCCTCATTTCCATTCTGGCTGTGGCGGGTTGGAGTCCTGCTCAAGCATGAGCCGGGCAGAAACGGGCGACCTGTGATCGCAGCCAGGCACTTTCTTAAGAACAGCCAGCTCCTTCTCCACCCCCCCCCCCGCCCCGCACCAGCCTTTCTCCTGATCGCATAGCAACCAGAGTGGGGAAGGAGTTTTCCACTCTTCCTCCTTTTTTTGAACCACGAATCCGGACTTCTCCAGCTGCCTGTGACTCGATTCCTTGATCGATTCTCCTCGTTCTCTCCAAAGCGCCCGGTCCTCCTTCTTCCTCGCCGGCTGCCATGGAGAGGCGAGGCTGGGCAGGGCGCAGCGCGGCCGTGGCTTTGCTGGCTGCCTGGAGCGCAGCCGTCCTGCTGGCCCGGGCGGAGAGGCAGTTCGTCAACGAGTGGGCAGCCGAGATCCCGGGAGGTCCGGCAGCAGCCCAGGCCATCGCCGACGAGCTGCAGTATGAATTTCTGGGGCAGGTAAGGCTCCCCGCTTCCCTCCCCAGTCCACCCCTCTCCCACCCCATTGCGCAAAGCAGGCAAGTTTGTTTCTCCCGCTTTCCCAAATAGGAACCGGGCGGCGCGCGTAATTGACAAGCGATGCCATTGAATAGCAGCTGGAGATAGTGGCTGTGCGCTAATGGCTCTGTTGCTGAGACAGAGCTACGCACGTCACGTGCTCCTTTCTAGACACTGATTCCCTTAAGCAAAGACTTTTCATGCCATTATTATTATTATTATTATTAGGGAGTGGTAGGTGGGTTTCCTAGCTCAGGACGGCGAGTTCTCCCTCCATATGGCAAACACAGTCTCCGGGGAAAGTCCTCAGAGTTCCCAAGCTTTCTCTCCTGCCACAGGATTCTTTGCTTTTCTATGCACACCACTGCATAATAATAATAATAATAATAATAATAATAATAATAATAATAATAATAATAATAATAAACAGAGTTGAGGAAATGACTTTAGGGATAGCACACTCCCTTGAGTTCTGCGGGAGGTGGCTTTCTCAGGGACAATGCCAAACGGAGCGGAATCGGCAGCAGGCGCTGGGAATTACAACTCGGGGGAGACGAGGTATGCTTCCTTCTCGGAAGCCCCCGCAAGGAGACCTTCCTTGCTTTGCATTAACCCCTACAACTCCCCAAGGCGAAGGTGGAATGCCTTTAGCTGGGGTTCCAGCCTCAGGATCGGTTTCAGTTGCCAGGATTATACGAAGCAACAATCGAGAGAATTGATAATTCCCCGGGGATGGGTGAAGCAGTATGCAGAAGGAGAATGCGTGTGCAGAGTACTTCCCCCATCCTTCTGAGTAACCACAGACATCTGGGTTTATGCAGGAGGAAGCCGTCATTCCGTGGACCGAGCTTTCAGACAAAGAATGAGCTCTATCTTCCTTCCTTCCTTCCCTCCTCCTTTGATAAAGTTCTACCAGCCCAGAGCAATGAATCCACTTGCCGTTTCTCTCCCCAAACCCTCTGCTCTTAGGGAGATTTTTGTGCCTCCGTGGTTTGGTGAAGGTGCCATGTGGATTGAGCAACAGCAATCCTACACTGTATCCTAAAAGTTAATAGCGCCAGGTGTTTTCCACAATCTCCTCTCCCTTCCCTTCCCTCCAGCCCACCTCCTCCCCCCGTTTGTCATGCCATGACGTCACTGTTGTCAGGGATGAGTAACTTCATTTACGTAATAGCAACCTTGCCCCGTTATCTAATTGTAGAGTTTCCTACCTGTATCCTGTACCCCAGCAGTTGACTCCAGTAGTGCAGAAACCAAACCCCTCTGATCTGGTTTCTAAAGAGACAGCCTGATATGTCTGTGTGTTAGTCCAGTGATGCAGAGCACGGAGAGGGTGGAGATCAAAGTCTAACATCTGCTTTCTCTTTTATGATCCTCACTTACCTCTTATGCTTGAAAAAAGCTCCGTTGTCACTGCTGGAAGCAAATTTAACTCCCCGCGCCCCCATAAAGGTAGTGCTGACGAACTGCTGTGCTGGCAAATAGAAGTGCATAGGATCTGATTCACTGCTGTATCCTGTGTCCTTGTGTCAGCGACACAAGCCTACCCCAGCCTGTTTGTTACACAGCAGTGGGTGTTGACAATATTGCATTGGCAACGACTCAGACCACCCAATGAAGCAGAACAGAGGCACCCAGGAATACAGCGTAATGTCGAGATGAGCAATGAGGGGCAATGCAGCCCAGGCAGTGCTGTAGCTGGGGGGGCTAGCCAGGTTTTTTTGCCCCTGGTGAAACTTCCAGAGGAGCGTCATTGAGGCTCCCAGCCTGCCTGTGTGTGTGTGTGTGTGTAATACACAAATGTGTGTGGGGGGGTGCCAAACTGGGTCTTTGATCTGGGTTAAATCAAGCCTAGTTTTGCCCCTGAGTCCAGGTCCAGGGACCATGCGACGAGCTTTTGCACCCTAACCGAGTCAGCTACTTTGGCACAATCTAGGGCAGTGAGCTGTTGCAAAGAGATTGCAACTGATAGGGAGCGTGGCAGAGTTAAATGCCCCCCTTGTTTTGCAGAGGGTTCTCTCTACCTGAGAATAAGCCACTGTGAATTTTTGTAGATATGCACATCTCATGGCCAGGTTTCCTATATACAAGATCAACTGATTCATAGGCACTTCGATACTCCCCTCCTGTCAGAACTTAATTTGAGTCAGCAAGTGTCTCTGATTCCATAGTCATAGCTCATCCCTGGAGCTTGTCAAGTATTAATAAAGAAAAGTCTGCCTTTCTTTTGCCACGTATATATCTTGATTTGGAAGGCAGGCTTTCTAGCTCGGAGGGTGTTGCTCCAAGCCTGTCGAGAACCGCTTTGGCACCTCTCGTTTTAGAAATTTTGATTTGTTTATTTTAAATATTTCCGCCTTGCTGAATTTCCCGAAGATCTAAACACGGATAATACATGGGAGTTGCTGTTTGTAGTGCATTTGGAATTCAAGTAGTGGCGGACATTTGCAAGCACTCTAATGAAGATGTGTAGCACTTAGATTGCTGCTGCATTAAATGGGAGGCAGTAATGTTGCTCTGAGATGAAGCTAACGGGGTTACATGTTATATGGCCCAGGTCCTAGTGCTGTAAATGTGATGCTGGCTGCCATCAGCAGTAAACCACTTCCACATGGTAGGAGCTCCACGACACAGCCCCAACACTTATAACTGGCTCTGGCAAATGTTTGCCAGATCCACTGGGGGCAGTGGCCCTGGCATGGCTATTTACTAACCGCTGGCAGGCTTATATGTGGGAGCTGAGTAGAACATTACAGTGGCTACCTGGAGCCCCAGAAGTGATTTCAGTGGCAACCAACCTGTGTTCATACTGCCTGAATCAGGCAACAGTTGTAGCTCTAGGAGTTCACATTTCCTGTCCCAATTAAAAACCCGGTAAGAATTGTTGCTGAGCAGAACTGAAACCAGGCTCATTTAGTGCTTAACAGAAGGCAGAATCACTCAAGCTCTTATCTCTGTTTTAACACTTCCTGTATTATGCCACTAGCTGGGTAGTTTCTAGGCATGCATTGATCACCTCTCCTCCATCTAGATTTCCACATGATTCCTAACATTTGCTCATAATTGCAATTAAATGGCTGGAGTCTATGACCTGCTACTGTTGCAGCCAATGTGCCAGGAATTTTAAAACAGAACCACGCATGCCAGGCCATTACAACCCAACAAATAGGAGTTATGTTTCTGGTGCCACCTTAGCAAAGGGAATTAGATCTCCATCCATGCTGAAAATGAAGCCCACTCCCTGTCCTGACTGCTGAACAACCATATTTGAATAAGCTCCAAGATTTAGTCCTGCTTTTCTGGCCAAGTAAATGTCCTCTCAAAATTCTGCATACCATGTAACATGAGTTCCAACTGCCAGAACACAAAGTAGGAAAAATGAGGATTCTAAGCAAGCCAGAATTTGTACGGCTGCTGCACAAGATCACTGTGGCATTGCAGAAGCAGGCTATCTCAGCAGAGCAATGCAAACAAAACTACCGTAGACATTTCTACCAATTATCATTTCGGCGATGATCACTTGGTAATGAGAAGTGGAGGGCACTGAACATGTTGCATTCAGGCTGACAGCGATTCCATATATCATTCGCTCTAATATCCCAGAGATGAGCAAGACGACTTTATACTGGGGGAAATCAATGTTACGGAGAAAGAATGGGAAATGATGAAATGAGCTGTGGGGAATCCAAGAAGTGCTGTCTAATGAAATCCAGAGCAAGGCCATTGGATAAGAGAAAAGCGAGGAAGAGAGAGTGGAATACATCATGAGGTGGCTGTGCTCTGCCTCCACAGTTGGAGTCAGCAATGCTTCTGAGTACCAGCTGCTGCGAAAGGGACGCAGGTGGCGCTGTGGTCTAAACCACTGAGCCTAGGGATTGCCGATCGGAAGGTTGGCAGTTCGAATCCCCACAACAGGGTGAGCTCCCATTGCTCGGTCCCTGCTCCTGCCAGCCTAGCAGCTTAGCAGCCAGCCTAGCAGCCAGCCTAGCACGTCAAAGAGCAAGTAGATAAATAGGTACCACTCCGGCGGGAAGGTAAACGGCGTTTCCGTGTGCTACTCTGGTTCGCCAGAAGCGGCTTAGTCATGCTGGCCACATGACCAGGAAGCAGTACGCCAACTCCCTCGGCTAGTAAAGCAAGATGAGCGCCGCAACCCCAGAGTCGTCCGTGACTGGACCTAACGGTCAGGGGTCCCTTTACCTTTATCAGCTGCTGCAAACCACAGAAGGGGAGGGTGTTCTTTTACTCATGTCCTGCTTCTGGGTTTCCCACAGGCATCTAGGAGCCATGGTGGGACAGGATGCTGGGCTAGAGGGGCCTGCTTCCTGTTTTATGTGTTTTTATTTTATATATATAATTTTTATATTTTTTTCTCATTTACATTTCAAAATATTCATTTGTCCATGGAGTTTTCTTGGCAGGGATACTGGAGTGGCTTGCCAGTTCCTCCTCCAGGTGGATCACATTTGGTCAAAACTCTCCACTATGACCTGTCCATCTTGGGTGCCCTGCTTGGCATAGTTCATAGCTTCTCTGAGTTATGCAGGCCCCTTCGCCACGGCAAGGCAGTGATCCATGAAGGGGAAAATATTCATTTAGACAACTTTAAATCAATGACTTCCCTTCTTCTCTTTCCGTGGTTCATTTTGCATACCATAAGGTAAAGGGGGACCCCTGACCATTAGGTCCAGTCATCTTGCTTTATTGGCCGAGGGAGCTAGCGTACAGTTTCCGGGTCATGCGGCCAGCATGACTAAGCTGCTTCTGGCAAACCAGAGCAGCGCACGTAAACGCCGGAGCGGTACCTATTTATCTACTTGCACTTTGACATGCTTTCAAACTGCTAGGTTGGCAGGAGCAGGGACCGAGCAACGGGAGCTCACCCCGTCGTGGGGATTCAAACCGCCCACCTTCTGATCGGCAAGTCCTAGGCTCTGTGGTTTAACCCACAGCGCCACCCACGTCCCTTGCTTGCATACCATACACCCCTGCATATTTTGCATGAACTAAACCATTCAGTAATAAATTGCTACATCCACCAAAACTTATTTACACTGCTGAATTTATCTTAATGCTACCAGCGGTTTTAAATGAACACAATTTTCACCCACATATTCAGTAAACATTTTCCAGTCTTCTTTAAACGTATGTTCTTCTTGTTCTCTTATTCTATATGTTAAATCTGCAAGCTGTGCGTATTCCATCAGCTAAGTTGCCATTCTTCTTTGGTTAGGAACTCGCTTGTTTTCCATTTTGGGGCTAGCAAAACACGGGCCACAGTAGTAGCATATATAAATAAGCTTTTTTGACACCTGGGACTCCTTTGTGTTTGAATCCTTTCAGTTCCATATCTATCATCTATCATCTATCTATCTGGAACTGAAAGAATTCAAACAGGGTCTGATGAGGAAAAGCCTGGGCAAATGAAAGTAGGCAAATGAATTTACATGTCCTCAGCCTTTGTTTGGGTTGAGGATAAGGATGGAGAAGTCCTATGCTCTAAACAAAAAGCACCTAACAGTTAATCATCTGTACACATAGATGGGTAGTAGAGTTGGAACCTATTTGTTCCTTTTAATTCTAAGAAAAATCCTGTCCCCTGTGCATATTTTCAACACATTGCTCTATTCAAGACACATCGCTATTAGTTTAGAAACAGTGTATGTTGACAATTATTCACGTGTTTAATTGCTTGGAAAATATTGGTGGAGACACAGTTCTTTTCTCACAGTCTTTGCACTTCTGCTTTTGAATAAATATTTTATCCAGCAAAATTTAATGTTCTTATATTCGAAGCATTTCTGGGAAATTCCAATTATCCATTGCTATTGACTGTTTGCTCCCTGTGGGAAAATATCTCAGAAATCATCCTGTGTATTGCAGATTGGATCACTTGAAAATCATTATCTATTTAGACATAAGAGCCATCCTAGAAGGTTGCGAAGGAGTGCTACTCACATCACAAAAAGACTCCTGGATGATCAACGCGTAAGTATTGCATTTGCAGTTTCCCGGAGACTGCAATACTGAATACACTTACAAGGGAATAAGCCCCCATGAACGCAGATGGGCTTACTTCTGAGCAAACATACATAGGATTGCAGTCTACTCTGGCCTTTAATTTATTTATTAAATTCATATCTCCCCTTTCCTCAAGGAGATTAAGGGATTGCCCATGGTTCTCTTCAACCATTTTTATCCCTACAACAATCTTGTGAGGTAGGTTAGGCTGAGAAACACTGTCTGGCTCAAAGTTACATGGGGAGGTCCACAGCTGTCAGAGTTTGCTCTGTTGGTGTCAAATGGTCACCCACCCTCTGTTTAAGGTACAGAAGCTGACTGGACCAGCAGTTGAATCTTAGGCCCCAAGTTTACCATGATACCACTTTAAACAGTCATGCTTTCTCCCAAAGAACCTCAGAAATTGTAGCTTGTTATGTGTCCTGAGAGTTGTTAGGAGACCTCTATTCCACTCAGATAGCTTCAATTCCCAGAGTTACCTGGGAAGAGTGATTGCTTGTTGAACTACTCTAGAAACAGCAGCTCTGTGGTGGGAATATAAGTCTAACAAATCACAGAACTCTTAAAAAACTACAGTTCCTAGGATTCTATGGAGAAAACCATGAGTGTTTAAAGTGACATGAAACTCCATGTTGCAGATGGGGCCTTATTTCAGCTCTGGCAATGGGATGTTATCCTCCACAGCACTTGAGGGCAGCAGGCTTGCTTAGCAGATGCCCAATAGGCTGTGTGGCACATACACCTCTGATTTACGACAAGTGGAAGTGACCAGGTGGATCAGGGGAGCTGCTTCCTCCTGGTATCTGCTGCCTAATGGTAGGGCCAGCCCTGAATGTAGGAGAGTGAAACAGACTGCTGAAATTTATGGCAAGTGGATAATGTTTGCATAATAGGGCTATTGTTGCCTCATGGTGTCAATGTCAAGATTTGCCCTACAAAAGGGTGAAAAATATAATCGTCAGAAATTTTGGGGTTCATTGAGGAACTAGCCCAAGGGGAGTCTGTGGAAATTGGCAAAGCTCAACAACTTGCTGAAAAAGAACAACTTTTGTGATTTTTTAAATACTGTATGGCAACCTTACTTAAAATGCAACAGATTCCTTGCTTTTTAAAGAAAACAAAAGGTGAAGGAAGAGGGAAGTTGTGATGACAGTGCAAATTCTAAGAAGCAAAGTGTTAGCAAATGAGAAGGTCCATATCTTGATGTAGAATCTTGGCCAGCAGTTTGACAATTGGCTACTGGAATTATGCACTTAGGAAACAAGACAAGAAGCAGATGTGTGTCAGATAACAGAGGGCAACATAGACCAGCTGATTGTTGATATCTTAGTTCTTGGTATAGCCACTAGGAAATCAATTAGGTGTATGTTATTTTGTTCACACCACAGCAGCTTCTCCGTTGTGTCTCTCCACACTAGGGGTGTAACCTGCAACAGCCTACAAAGTGGAGAGTGTTCACACCACACCAGATGTCTTGGTGACATCGTCATCAGACATTATGGCAATTGCTCATATCCTTTGGGCATTCTCAGCAACTCTTTCCCCCTTCCCAGTTCAATTCAGAACTGGATTCAGCCAACTGAGTTCTCTCATGTTGGGGCGAGGGGGAGAAGCTTTGTGTATTCTGGACTCTATCCTGTGCCCACTTTGAGCCCAACTGTGCTCCCAATTACATCACCAGCAGCCCAGCGGGGTCTGAATCCCCTCCTTGCATTGTGAGACACAAACCTAATTGCCTGACTAATGCAGAAGTCTGCTGTTTCTGTTTGCTGAGTCAGTGGCAGAGACAGAGTGAGATCTCTGCCTCCTCTCTCCCCACTTTCTCTCCTCCCCACTCCTTCCTCTTTGGTTCTTGAAATACGGCTATGGCAAATTGCAGGCCCTTGGAATGCCGGGAAATGCAGGTTTTGTGACATCCCTGTGCTAGCATTTCAAATACGAAGGTGAAAGGAAACAAAAGGTAGTAAGACTTTCCTTGCTTCCATCACTGCAGCCACAGCCAGATATATAGGTAGGTAGAGAAGTTCTTTTCCAGCTTGGATTGTAACCTGAGCCGCCAAAGAACTATGGGGCTGAGGTAGTTGGTTCAGTTCAGTATATTCTAGTGTGCTTTACAAGCATGGCAGATTTGCCTTCCAAACTGGATCATTGCAAAGTTCAGTGGCATCAATGTTTTCCACGTGAAATTTGGTGCTACACATGAAATAATCAGCAAGGAGATCCACTTTGCATAATGGGAATGGGTGTCAGTTAAGTAACCCGCCCTCTGCCCCTTCAAACTACTATCTGTCGAAATTGAGCACTTATCAGAATGTGGTCCTCCAGGCTTTGTATATGCAAAGGCTTGGTTGCAGAATTTGTTTTCAATATTAGAGGTCAACTCTGACATGTGTGCAGTGCAATATTAATTACATTTGCACTAGCAGCAGCTGCTGAAGAAGGCCAGCTTCCTGGCTCTTGCTACAACCTTTTGCAAACAGGGTTATGCCTAATCTGCAAAGATATATTATAACATGAAATGGAGCATGGCTGTCTTGCGATTTAATGCAAATACCCTTTGCTGGGATAGTTCAGTTGGTAGAGCAGGCTTGAATTACCTTTTAGAAAGAAAATACAGTATGTAGAGTTAGAATCATTTAATATAATTTCCTAAAGTAAGAAATCACCAAATGCCAAGACTAAACAACAACAACCCAGCAACCTAAAAAATAATAATAATTAAACCTATCTTCCAGTAAATAGGATGCTCTTAATGCTTCCATAGAGAACAGACATGCTAAATTAAATAAGGTGTAGTCCTCTTATTGCTCTTACTCTATTATATATAATTATTAGATGTGATCTAATAGTAACAGTTTTCTTAATATGGAGATTTGCAATGAGATGTAGTTACAGGGCCAGGTGGAAGAGCATATGGACTGTGAATAAACAACTCTGAAACTGGTATAACAAGAGAGTATATCTCCCACATTCACTGCTATAATTGTTTTCTAGTTCACACAGCTACGGTAAATGTTAAACTGTAGCTCATGGATAAAGTTTTTTTATATATACATATGAGTGAGTCTTGTTGCTTAAAAAAAGGAGAGAGATAATTTTCTGTTACTGATGTGCCAAAAACCTGTATGCCTGTTTCTCAAAAAAAAAAAAAAAAAAAGCTTTCTTCCCCTGTGAAAGAGGATTCTGTTTTTCTACTTCACTTTTCGAGTGCTTTAGAATTTCAGCAGCTGTTTTATCATTGCAAGGTTGATCTGGGTGCTTTTCTTTCCATTAAATATTTCTCCAGTTCTCAGCAGCCTCCCCAGTGGCTTGCACTTCCAGGTCTGGAAAAGTCCCTTGGGCATCATCCCTGGATTTTATTTTTTTATTTTTATTTTTTTTATAAATTTTTTATTAAGTTTTCACAATAAACAGACTTACATAAACAAAAAAAGACAAAATCACAAACAACAATACAATACAATACAATACCACACAATACAATACAAAAATACAAAACATAACAAACAAACAAAAAATTCCCTCTTTCTTAATTTCTCATTTTCGAATAGCTTATTTTCCCGACTTCCTCACGCCCCCCGTTCTTGTATCCCTTTTTAAAAATCAGTTCAGCAAATTCATAACCTGTTAATTTATCTATTTGTTGGTCCAATCTTACATTTTACTTTGTTGCTAAAGCCTATCCCTGGATTTTAATTAAAGTGTGGGAAGCTGGAGAGGCTGTGGAGATCAGTGTGCTTGTTGATGTTGTTTTTAAGGGAAGTTCTTCCTTTTACCTTAAAAAAAATATATCCACACTGATTTCTCTATAATTAAAAAAGACATAAATGTTGTGAGTCTGAAATGTGCCTCTGAGATTCTTAGAAAGGGGGTGGGATAGAAATGAAATAAAATTACTTTGGTGTAACAACAACAACAACAACTCCAGGTTCTTTATAGATGTTTCTATTGGCAAATATATTCCAGGTGTCTTGGGCAGAACAACAGTATGAAAAGAAGAGAAGTAAGCGTTCAGCAGAAAATCTTTTCAATGACCCCATGTGGAATCAACAATGGTATCTGGTAAGAGCTTGCATTTATATGTAGACTCTACATGTCTTAAGAGAAGTCAAAAGTCATCTATGAGCTGCAGGGCAACCATTTAGGCTGCAATCCTAAACACCCTTCGTAGGGAGCAAGTGCCA
Source organism: Podarcis muralis (assembly GCF_964188315.1). Lineage (NCBI taxonomy): Eukaryota > Metazoa > Chordata > Lepidosauria > Squamata > Lacertidae > Podarcis > Podarcis muralis. The sequence goes on from NC_135665.1 coordinate 29,871,066, forward strand.
TTGCACTGAACCGAGTGGGACTTACTTTTGAGTAATGATCCATAGGATTGCACTGTATGAGACATGCAAGGTTTCTACTGTCAGCTTCAAAATTATAAAATTAAAAGCATAGTGCACAAGAACTTTTGCAAAATGTTTTCATCTTTTGAGATGGATTTTTCTTTTCTCTAATAAGTCTCTTATTGCTTATGTCACTGGCCACTGGCTACCAAGTCCCCCCCCCACACACACATTCAGGTTCTGAAAATGGAAAATTCAACAGCTATCAAAGAACAGACTGGTGGTTTGGAATAATCTCTCGACTGCAATTGTTAGAATAAAATGCATTGAAGTTGCAATCAGAAGCAGACTAAGTGAGCAGGAAGGCACTTCCACTCACACATGGGGGGGGCACAATTTCTGCCAACTCCATCAGCAGCCCATTGTGCCACACCCCACACTCTGTGTTTGCTACTGTGACACAGAGAATGGGAAATCCCATCCCACAAGTGAGCATGGTTCCGACCTGTCAGGGAACTGCCATCAGCTCAGAGGTGAGAGGTGGAAGGGCAGCTGGGTTACAGGGAGCCTCCAAAGACCGTGAGAAGCAGCACTTCCTCTAGTGGGGAAGAGATGCAGGGCTCGGAGGATGCAAGAGAGAGCCAAGACACCTTGCCTGAGCAAAGCGAGGGGGAGGCAGGTCCCCCTTTACCGAAGACGTCCTTGCGCAGTAGGTTTATGTGCAGAGAGGGGAGGCGTCGGATGGGGGTCAAGAGACTACTCCGCTGGGGAAAGTTTAAGGACCGCCCACTCTCAGATTCTGCTAGTGACTGAGCAAGACATGGAATTGAGACGTTCTGCACTGTAAATGCTTTTGCACCAATAATAAAGCCTTTGAAAAGACCAGTGGGGATCTTGCCTGTTCGCTCTTGAGCAACCATGCCGGTAGGCATAACACAACCCAACAGACTTTACTTATGAGGAAAGAAGATCAGGCTACCAGGCTACGATTTACAGCACGCTTACTGGGAACCAAATCCCATTAAGTATGATATGACTTGTTTTTGCTTAAGATTGGGAAGTACATTGCAAGAATTATTGGGCATAATCCAAAGTTAAGCCCTGCTGATCTGACTGGAGAGCAGGAGAGCACATGCTTTGCAAGCAGAAGTTCCCAGGTTCAATCCCCACCTTCTCCAGGAATATATATAAATGTATTATCCTTTATTTTTCCTAGCAAGACACAAGAATGACTCCGTCTCTGCCAAAATTGGATCTCCATGTTATCCCTGTGTGGCAAAAGGGGATTACTGGGAAAGGTGTTGTCGTTACAGTGCTTGATGATGGCTTGGAGTGGAACCACACCGACATTTATATTAACTATGTGAGTTTTATACTTCAGCAATCAATCAGTTATTATTTACCAATGGAGAGGCTAGACTCTTGGGGCTTGGATGTGGAAAATGAGTTTTATCTCCCTGCTCAGCAATGAGGCTCACTGGGTGACCTTCAAGTCACTCTCTGTCTGCCTGAACTGCCTCACATAGGTATTGTGAGGGAAAAAATGGAATCCTTCAATAAAGGCTAGGAGATTACAAAGATGATGAATAAAGTTAAACAAATTAATACTGAACAATAGTTCAAGTGTCTCTTGCGAGCTCGTGTGTGTGTGTGTGTGTGTGTGTGTGTGTGTGTGTGTGTAAATATAAAAAAAAACTGTTAGGAAAAACCAACAGGAGTAGTCACTAAAATATAATATCAGTGGTATTTTTCTAGGAAAAGAGGTGCTGGAACTCACCATGAACACCTCCCTTGTTCTCTTAGAATGGCAATGGCATCTACCTGACAGGTGCCATAACTGAGTTCCGGCAAGTTCCAGCTGAAGAAAAGCCCTGTATATTATCCTGCTGCTGCAATTGCAAAATAAATAAATACCGTAAATGGGGGTGTTTTCAAAAAGTTAGAATTAATTTATCTCCACTGCCTCAGCAATTTCAGAAGTGTTCTTTATCCATCCTCTTCCTTTGTTTCATTTTTCAACTTAGGATCCTGAGGCAAGTTATGATTTCAATGACAATGATCACGATCCATTTCCTAGATATGACCCAACAAATGAAAACAAGTGAGTAATGACTTGCTGTTTCTCTCTTTAATATATGCTGCCGATAATCTCTGCAAAACAAATCTTGATAGTTGACCTTTGGTGAACTTTGACCACTTTCATAATATGTACGATGCCATTTAAATGAGCTAGCGCAGCGGTTGGAAACCATTTTTCTGCTGAGGACTGCATGATGGCTGTCAGCAGGGACTGAGCCAAAAGTGAGTGTGAGCAGATCCAAAAGTGGTTGGCTACACCCCTTGTTCTCCCTTTTTCTCCATATGAACCAACCCGGAACCTGCAATCATCATCCAAGGCCCTTGTTCGTATGCCTCCTCCGTGAGAGGTCTGGAAGGTGGCAACACAAGAATGGGCCTTTTCTGTGATGGCTCCCCACTTGTGGAATGCTCTCCCCAGGAAGGTTCACTTGGCACCTTCATTACGTATCTTTAGGCGCCAGGCAAAATCATTCCATTTGCCCCAGGCCTTTGGCTAATTAAACAATCTATAGCCTTTAAACTCTCGGGGGGGGGGGGGAGTTATAGTTTTTGTTTGTTGCTGGACTACAATACCCATAATCCCTGGCTATTGGCCCTGCTATCTGGGGCTGATGAGAAATGTAGTCTAACATCATCCAGTCGCGGGCCACAGGTTCCCCACCTCTGTTCTAGCCAATCAAATAGTACAATATGGTTTTTTGGCAGGCTGGGCCTTGAACGATGGTTTGAGAAGTCCAGGGCAAGGAGAATTGGCTCATTTCAAACATGGTTGTTCCAAGCCAATTAGAAGGCCAGTTTGTAGTGACACAATAAGGAACTTACACGATGGTTCACCAGCCTCTATCAGGCAAAAATGATATTTCATTTACTACATGGATGCTCTTATAACAGAAATAATATCACCGGAGTAGAAGGTTTTCAATGGATTAATGTTTCAAGCCTTTTGAAAATCCATCACTCGGCTTCTCTGCAGCAGTTATCGGCAATGGGAGACCATTATCCTCCAATTCAAATGGCATTATCTCTAAAATCTACCATTTCTGCATAACATCAGCTCTTTATTAATATGTAAATGGAATTCAGACTGGCAGCATTCAACAGCTCAACTGCATACAAAGCTGTACTACTAAATAAGGCAGCTTTTCATCTACGGAAGGTGAGCAATCATATAGAACACATCATAGAAAACATGTTACCATTTACCCTGGGACTAGCAACAAGGACAAGCCATACATATAAATTCTTGGTATCTTGTGTACTGGAAACAAGGCAGGCTTTGCTTTATAGTATTTCCATTTTTTTCACTTGAGAAACTAGGTTTGCCCTTGGAATTAATTCATTAAAATTGGCTTATCATTCAAATGAATGGCAATGACAGTACAGTATACTGCAATCTGATCCCTGTGATCCATTTGAATCTGATACATTCAAATGAATAATCATTCATAATGATAGTTGTAAATGATCGGTATGGACTTGTGGGTTTTGTTGCAGACATGGAACACGGTGTGCAGGAGAGATCGCCATGCAAGCCAACAACCTGAAATGTGGAGTAGGAGTTGCATACAATTCCAAAGTTGGGGGTAAGAATCCAACATAACAATTCAATTTAATAGAGTTTTCCACCCCTGATGTGCTCGAGGTCTGAGCAAAGGAATAGTAAATGGAGCAACTTGCATTGGCAAGAATGTATTATTAGAGGAAGTCTTCCATTTCTGTTATATGCAATGGTCAAGCAGAAGTGCTGGAAAGTATTGCTACAAAAGTTGCATGCTATAGAAGACTTGGGACATGGGTGGCGCTGTGGGTTAAACCACAGAGCCTAGGACTTGCCGATCAGAAGGTCGGCGGTTTGAATCCCCGCGACGGGGTGAGCTCCCATTGCTCGGTCCCTGCTCCTGCCAACCTAGTAGTTTGAAAGCACGTCAAAGTGCAAGTAGATAAATAGGTACCACTCCAGCGGGAAGGTAAACGGTGTTTACGTGCGCTGCTCTGGTTCGCCAGAAGCGGCTTAGTCATGCTGGCCACATGACCCGGAAGCTGTACGCTGGCTCCCTCGGCCAATAAAGTGAGATGAGCGCCACAACCCCAGAGTCGGCCACGACTGGACCTAATGGTCAGGGGTCCCTTTACTTTTACCTATAGAAGACTTATAACCTCTCCCCAGGGTCATTGCTCTATTTTATTTTAACAGAAAATAATATATTCACTTAACCCTCATGTTTTATGCCTGTGCACCTTTGGAGGAATTAGGCTGCTAATATGGGCTTCTTCCTATCTCCCTTTAAAATGGGCTAAAATTCAGTTGTGAGGCTATACAATGCACTTTCACAAATGTGGAATGGGCCATGTAAATGCTTCTCTGCATCAGCTCCTATACCAAAGAGGAAAGGTCACAGTTAGGACTCCCAGTACCAGGCGCAACTTGAAAGAAAAAGATCTCACCCCCCCCCCCCTCTAATGGAAAATAATAGGTTTTCTAATGAAAAATGCTTGTCTAATGATTCTGAAAGTGGCTTACTAATGGGGGAAATGGTGGAAATACTATTTTTAAAAAAACCCCGTTGTGGATGTTCAAAAGATAGGAAAAATAGTAGTCAGTCTAGTCATGTTAAATAAATATAAAAATGCAAAAAACAAACAAATCTAGGTATGTTTTCCAAAACTCCTAAGTGTCATTTGTTTATGTCTGAGTGAAAGAGTAATATGGAAATAGATAGGCGCTTGTTTACGTTTTGCTTTTTAAATCTGAGAATGACAGGCATGTGGTTCAAATGCCTTGTCAAGAGTAATGTAGCCTGCAAAGTGAAAGATTTATTTTTTTTCTACACAGCTTTTCTCACAGTGTCATCAATCAAATTTCCCAATTACCTTGGTGGTGTCCAGGTCATTTGCTTGTCTTATACTCAAATTGTATGCTAATGTTTGTACAGCCCCCTTTTTACCCACCCACCCGAATTTTAGAAATCTCGATTAACAGAGGATTCTGAAGCAGTACTAAAGGGGGCAGAAACATTGCTCTTTTTACACATATATATAAAAAATGAAAATGGGACAGCTGTAAGTGGAGCAGACAACTGTGCTGACTGCTGTCACATTTGAATTCCTCTGAGTTAACAGCCTTCTCCTCTCCTGCCTTGCAAGCTATCAATCATGCTACATTCCAGTCTGACTTCCTCAACCTGCTTCACACCTTTCTAACATCCTAAATGAAGCAACTGCCTCTCAAGACAGAACTGGCCCAGTCATCAGAATGTGAGGCTGCTGTGAGAAATGGTGTCCCTATTTTCAGTGAAGAAATGTTGGAGAGTATGGAATTGAATCTCCTGCGTCAAATAAAGTCCTGGATCAGTCTTCCGCAACCTGGTGCCCCCTGGAAGTTTTGGACCACAACTCCCATTAGCCCGTGTCAATTGTATTTTTAAGCCCTGGCAGCTTATATTGGCTAATAATATATTTCTCTTCTATAGAGATAAGAAATGTTTCATAATACTAATGTTGAGAAAGCATGAAATAACCACTAGTTTGTCTCTGTCTCTGTCTGTCTCTCTGCTTTCTCACATTAAGGCATAAGAATGCTGGACGGAATAGTCACAGACGCCATAGAAGCAAGTTCAATCGGTTTCAGCCCAGATCACGTGGATATTTATAGTGCCAGCTGGGGCCCAAATGATGATGGGAAAACTGTGGAGGGACCTGGCCGGCTGGCACAGAAGGCTTTTGAATACGGCATCAAAAAGGTGAGGCCTCTTAACCGAGAAAGTGGCAGTATTTTTAAGCAGTTCATACATGCCAGGGTACAGGGCCTGGGAACTTGCTTCGTTCCAAGGAGCAGTATTTATGTGACTTGTTCCCTAATTCTGCTGTTTTAGAAATGCTGTTTTAGAAAAACTGGAAGTTGAACAAGAGTGGCTGAATGCTTTTACATATCCTCCAACTTTCCTCAGATGAAAATAGGGACATTTCTCACCCTCCCCGCCCCCAACTGACCCACCTCAACTCCCTATTTTTTTGTCCACCCAGCCCCCCAGCATTTCCTATCTGAAAAAGGGTGAGTGTCACCACCGCTAAACCAATGGGACACAACACACATGCCCTCCACCATCTTGAGAAAACCTCTTAATCCCAATTCTATTTTATCATTTTCTTTCGTAGATTTACAAAAAGAAAAACACACACCAATAAATAAATTTTAGAGAGGCACAAGATTAGACACACAAAACATTTTGTAAAAAATAAATCAAGACTCCTTGCACTTTGCTCCGCTTCTTCTTTCTTCCTGCCCTCTGCCTGCCCCTCAGAGCCACGGCGGCATGTGGGGCTGGACCTTAGTGGTAGCAGCCTCATCCTGGCTTGCTCTCCAGCACCTGCTATGAGCTGCCCAAGGAAGGAGGCCAGTGGCAGAGGCCATGGAGAGGCCATAGAGAGGCAACAGGATGCTCCCTCAGAGCCACTGCTGCAGCCGCCACAGCCTCTGCCGCTGCTGCCACTCGGGACAAACACCAGCTCATCTTCCTCCCCAAGCAGTGGCAGCAGTGGTGAGGAAAATAGGGACATGCCAGGATCAAATCAGAAGCCAGGATGTCCCTGGAAAATCAGGGCACTTGGGGGGATATGCTTTTAGACTCTAGGGCTCAGCTCAAGATCTAGATAGCAGCAGCCCACGTTATCTTTCAGCTCGTTTCCTTGGCTGCCTGTTTTGCTTCCAATACTAATGGGGGTCTTGTGTGTGCAAAGAGGTGCTATAAAATATTGATGGGAACTTTCTGCTTCATGAATATTGCATTTGTCTCTCTTTAACATGCCCAGATTTTATGCATTATTTTGTAAGCCCATGGAGTAACTCAATCCAATTATAATTAAGATGGTGAGAATGCACGTTGAGGGGGGAGAAATTCTGTCATGCTAGCTCTTTAGTCTAGCTAAAGATCATGCAGGCCTTTATTGGCATCTTTTTATTCATGCCTACCTATGAAATACACCTGTACCACGCCAGCGCTGGGAGATCAGAAGGCCCAGGGCATGATTGGTTGCAGTGTGTTTTGTTTGTGTGTGTGTTGGGTGTGTGTGTGTTGCTGAGTCCAATTAACAATATCAATTTGTATGCTGTTGGAGGGGATTGGTCATTATCTTGTTGGCCTGTATATGTAATGAAGGAAAATGCTGTAGATTCTGTAGGTAACAATGCTGGTGTAGTGGTTAAGAGCGGTAGACTCGTAATCTGGGGAACCGGGTTCGCATCTCCGCTCCTCCACATGCAGCTGCTGGGTGACCTTGGGCTAGTCACGCTTCTCTGAAAGTCTCTCAGCCCCACTCACCTCACAGAGTGTTTGTTGTGGGGGAGGAAGGGAAAGGAGAATGTTAGCCGCTTTGAGAATCCTTCGGGTAGTGATAAAGCGGGATATCAAATCCAAACTCCTTTTCTTCTTCTTCTGTTTGCTGATCCAGGAAGGAAGATCGGTTTGCAATGTACCAAAGGTGCTGAGTTCCACATGACATGGGCGGGGGTTCATCATGTGCACGTGACGTCACACGTGTAACACACACGTAACATCATGTGCATTGGGAGGAGGCCATGAGGTCCGATGAGGCCCTTTGCCACCGAGGGTAGGTCCAGGGGGCCCCTCCACCATTTTGGGGAGGCCTGCCAAGGTCCTCCGCTGCTGTAGGGAGGCCTGGCAGGGCCTGGCCCCTCAAGATTGGGAGGCCTCAGCCCCATCCCCAGCTGACCTCAGCCCCATAGATTTGACACCTATGCATTGTACCCACATAATGGTGCCCATCTGGGCCCAGTTGAACCAATAAGATGCATCTTTTGATGTCAATGAATACTCAGCCACGTCCTAGTAGCACTTGCAATAAATCAGCTGTCTGGGATTAGATCTGAACAGTGCTATTTTTCTAGAAAAAGAGGTGCTGGAACTCACCACAAAAGCCTCCCTTGTTCTCTTATAATGGCAATGGTGCCCACCTGAGAGATGTCGGAACTGAGTTCCAGCGACTTCCAGCTGAAAAACTAAAAGGCCTGAGTTTGAATAAGGGCCTGCGTATAAATCCATTGGAAGTTAATTGTATTTGTTTTTAATATATTGCTCCATTTTTGTAGTTTGCCTGTTGGCCCACATAGATCGCACAACAGGGAGCCCCATTTTAGCTGGCAGTAACAACTTGCATAGACATAGTTATGAAAGCGATCCATCAACAAATGTACAGAAAGCAACTCGGCTGCAAGGCAATTTAGAAGACCAGCAGCCTTTCTAGTGCTTTACTTATATTTTTCATAGTTCTCACCTCAAGAAGGTTATCTTTAGTACTGGGAAATGTTCCAAAACAGGCAACCAAAGTGACCAAGAAGTTGGACCTACTCCCTTTTGAATTGGTGGGGTTTTTTTGTTTTTGCTTTTGCTTAGAAGGTGAAAAAGTGGATAAGGAGAAGTTTTCCTCCCTGCCTTATCCTTCTTAAGTAATTGTGCCATGTCAGCCCTGGACTACTGCATGGCCTCTGTTGTGGCCTATATGAGGGTAAGAAAACTGATTCTGAATCCTGGCAAGATGGAGGCATTGTGACTAGGTGGCTCCTGAGTCAGGATAACTGATCAATGGCCTGCTTTGGGTGGGGTTGAATTCCCCCTGAAAGAGCAGGTACATAGTCTAGGGGTGCTCTTGGATTCATCTTTGTAGCTGGAGACCCAACACAATGTTGCATTTTATTCGTCACATGTTTGCTTGTTGCTCTGACTCAGGCATGAGGAGCCTTTTTCAGCCTGAGGGCCCCATTTCTTCATGGACAACCTTCTGGGACCCCCATTCAAGTGGTGGCTGGGTCCAAAGGCAACAGTGGGTAGTGGAACAGATTGTGAGCTTTTAGTTATATCTATCTAAGTTATATGTAGAGTAAACCCACTGAAATTAATGAACATAAGTTAGCCACATCCATTTATCCCACCCATGGAAAATCAAAGGTTTCTGACTTTTGACAGATACTTTTGACACATACACTTTTTCATCCAGGCAAGCAATGACAAATTCTTGCGTAGCAAAGGCAGTCGGGAAGAGCATGGAGCAGGTCTGGGGAGGGATGTGTTTGGGGGAGAATCCTATGGGTCAGATAAAGAGTCCTGGAGGGCCAAATTTGCCCCTGGACCTGAAGTTGCCCTCCCCAACTCCAGTTAATCAAATGCATTCCTTACAAACATTACCAGCAATCATTTCTTTCTTACTACTCTTTGTCCTCTTTGGAAATTCACCCAAGCAGATTAACAGTGGACCACACTGTTCTTTATAGTAAGTTCATTAATTCCTTAAAAAAAAAAAAAAAGACTCAACATAAACTATCTGCTGAAAGGTCACCAGCAAGCTACTACAAGATCTAGCCAATATATTTTTTCATGCTGCTCTAGCTCTGAGTGTTTGCATTTTTATAGCTGCCTCTCACTCATCACCCAAGACTCAAAAGGCAACGGGGGCGATTGGTCCCTGACTTTAACTAATGGAGAGTCATGGATTTTGAAACAACAGGAAGGCACAGATTATATATTTTGCTGTTCCGCTGCCATGAAAGTACACGCCAAACATAGAACACTTGAAATGCCAATGCACTTGTGTGAATCATACACTAGTCACATGGGTAATAAATCAGCAATATTATACGTGAAATTCATGGAAATGAAATGAATTCTTAGCATCTATTTAAGTGTTGTTTTAAAAATATATACCTGGAATCAGTGGTGTTCCCTCAGAGCAATTATTTCTGTTGGTTACGTTTTGTTTTTCTGTGTATATTGACTGTATATTGTTCAGTTGAGCAAATCACGAGAAATTCAGATGCAATTGCTACCACCACCCCTATTGTAAAAAGTGGTGTTAGATACTGCTAAAGCTTTAGAAGTTGTTGTTCTACATATCTAAGGATAATTCTGAATGTTTCTTTTTAAAAAAAAGAAATGTTCATATACTCAGTATTGTCTTATCTGAACAGCTGCGACTCTCCAGAGTCTCAAGCAGAGAGCTTCCTCATCACCTTCTATTTGATTTTTTAACTAGAGATTTCAGGAACTGAAACCGGAGCCTTCTACGTGCAAACCACATTCTTTAGTATGGAGCCTTAGCCATTCATCAGCCACACAGCCATGCTATTCAACCAAGCACCCCTCATACCTCTCCATCACTAAAAACCACTTTGTCCCCCAATGTGAAGTTTTCACCGCATATTCCTCCTGTCTCATTCCCCTTAGCCTTAAGAGGTCAAGCCTTTGAAAACCCCTGTGTCTCCAATCCACCGCACTGCATTAGACCACATGTGAGGGTTTCCCTAAGCAAGTTATCCTTTCATTTACAAGAGAGAAACTGCATTCATTTTCAACCTTCCATGACTGACCCTTCCCACTTCAGACTGTTCTTATAGCTCCTCAGTGAATGTTCATCTACTTAGTATTGTCTACTCTGTATGGCTGCAACCTTATAGCCATGCAGTGAATGAAGTGCTGTACTCTTGCACCAATTGCAAATTGTTATATATTGTTATATTGTATTATTCCAAAAAAGGGGGATAACCTTTTCTCAATCGATTTATATAGCTCACTTATTGCTGATGTGTTCAGTTCAGCCTACGAAATGGCTGCAACAATGATTTTTTGCGGGAACGTACAGCATTGGGGGGACGCGGGTGGCACTTTGGGTTAAACCACTCAGCCTAGGACTTGCCGATCAGAAGGTCAGCAGTTCAAATCCCCGCGACAGGGTGAGCTCCCGTTGCTCGGTCCCTGCTCCTGCCAACCTAGCAGTTCGAAAGCACATCAAAAGTGCAATAGATAAATAGGTACTGCTCTGGCGGGAAGGTAAACGGCGTTTCCGGGCGCTGCTCTGGTTCACCAGAAGCAGCTTAGTCATGCTGGCCACATGACCCGGAAGCTGTACGCCTGCTCCCTCAGCCAGTAATGTGAGATGAGCGCCGCAACCCCAGAGTCGTCCGCAACTCGACCTAATGGGCAGGGGTCCCTTTACCTTCTACCCTTGTGATAACCATGCTGTTCCTTTCGTTTGCTATAGGGGCGAAAGGGGAAAGGTTCTATTTTCGTCTGGGCTTCTGGGAATGGCGGCCGCCAAGGAGACAACTGTGACTGCGATGGCTACACAGATAGCATCTACACGATCTCCATCAGCAGTGCTTCTCAGCAAGGCCATTCTCCCTGGTATGCAGAGAAGTGCTCTTCAACAATGGCCACAGCATACAGCAGTGGGGATTATACTGACCAGAAAATTGTAGGTTGTTTTTACCAGATTTAACAAGCTTTCATTTTTGAGGGGAGGGGAGGAAATCGCTTGATCCATGTTTTATGTTCTAATATGCCAAGTCCTTCTGTAGTGGGATGTAGGATACTGCATTTCCCTAATGATAAGACAAAACAACCTTTCACTTAAGAGCAAAAAGTGATCCATAGTTTTGTCTTCATGGTGTTGATTGCTGAAAAAAAGAATGCCACTTGTGGGTGAGAGGAGGCTCTCTCAAATCTGTCACCCTGAAGGACCAAACTGCCTCTGTATCACTTATATAATAATAATAATAACAATAATGATAATTTATTATTTATACCCCACCCATCTGGCTGAGTTTCCCCAGCCACTCTGGGCGGCTCCCAATTGAGTGTTAAAAACAATACAGCATTAAATATTAAAAACTTCCCTAAACAGGGCTGCCTTCAGATGTCTTTTAAAGATAGAATAGCTGCTTATTTCCTTCACATCTGAAGGGAGGGTGTTCCACAGGGCAGGCGCCACTACTGAGAAGGCCTTCTGTCTGGTTCCCTGTAACCTCACTTCTCGCAATGAGGGAACCGCCAGAAGGCCCTCAGCGCTGGATCTCAGTGAACGATAGGGGTGGAGACTCTCCTTCAGGTATACAGGACCGAGGCCGTTTAGGGCTTTAAAGGTCAGCACCAAGACTTTGAATTGTGCTTCTTGGACAGGGAATTAGATTGAATTTGCTTTCAGTGTTTGGATAGAAAATTTGTGGGTTTCCTGTCCCTTTCATGGCAGGGAACATCTCTGCTCATAGACCAACTGATAGATTTAATCTTGCAGCAACTAATAGATTTAATCTTGTCATTTGTCTAAAACAGGAGGTAGTATGCAAACTGACTACAACCCTATCAGAAAACCACATGGAAGTAGCAATCATATTGCTCCTATAGCATGGAGGGGGGGGGGACCCTGGTCTGATTGCGAAGCAGAGATGGGGGTTAAAATAACTGAAGTGTGATTGGTCAGAAATACTATGCCCTGTCATCAGTTCTTCATTTCCACACATTGTACCTTTCCTTGCTGACATGTTAGGTACTTTATCTAAGTGGGAAACTTCATTTTCTAATAAATCATCCACTTCATTTTCTGAATGACCGTGTTCTGCTTCTGTTTGAGGGGAAGAACAGCGTTCAGTCTCAGACTCTGTGATTTTAAAGCCAGAAAGCTCTTTAAAATTTCCTAAGCCCAACATAGCAATGTGCTTTATGATTCATTTGTAAACATGGAAAGCTAACTTGTATGCTCCTTGAGATTTCAGAATAAGGCAAGTTGTTTGACTTGGACATATTTTCCTTCAGTGCAAAAAAATTTTGGATACAAAAACTAGAATTAAAATGCATGCAGCAAAAAAGAGTCTTCCAATCTCATCCACATTATTTTATTAGAAAGAGTCAAATGTGCCCTCAGGTTGGACTCACTAGAAAAATGGGAACTAGATCCAGGCTCAACAATCAGACATGGTTATTGGGTTTGTTCTAAGCATAACTCATTCTGGATCCCACCCATAGACAATAGTGTTTTAGTGCTTGGAGACAGTAAACTCAAATTCTGTAATTTATGATGTTTATCTCCTTCAGATAAGTGCTGACCTTCATAATGAATGCACTTCCACACACACTGGGACATCTGCTTCTGCTCCTTTAGCTGCAGGGATCTTTGCTCTGGCACTGGAGGCCAAGTAAGTCTTCTTAAACTCTCTTTTAGTACCCGTCTCTTTCTTTCTTGTTATCATCACTGTGAAAATTATGGTAAAAACCCTCCAGCAGTTCAGGTCTTTAAAGTTAGCTGGATTGCTTTTAATCAGCTCTCACTGTTCTTCACACTGTTTAACATATAGGCTCGTCTCCAGACTTAATCATGTTTAGAGTAGATCAATGGGACATACAGGTAGTCTGCAATCCTAACCCCACTTATCTGTGAGTAAACCCCACTGAATTAAACAGGACTTTACTTCTGAGTAGACATGGTTAGAACTGTTCTGTAACTTACATCCCCTTGGTTCCAGGCATGACTAAATATGGATCCAACCCACGGTAAATATAAAAGCCACTGGCATTGACAATTATTGATTTAGATCCTAGGAATTAGATGTCCTGCAAGTTTCAGGGTGGTGATCTTTCTCAGAGGCTGAATGAAAGAAGGATGAGAGAGAAAGGACAAAGCTTTCATCCATAAATCATTATGAACTTCCTTGTTCAACCCCAAAATTGCCTTCATAAATGTTTACAGTGAAGGCTGCAGATATATATAATGGGGAATAGTATTATGACACAATAGTAAATCGACTCAACAAATGTTATATAATGAAGTAGCATTGATCTTCTAACCTACTATTCCAGCCAACACAACATAATCTCTTTCTCTATAAAAGTCCCTGCAAAAACATGGCTGGGGAACCTAGTAGGGATCTGCTGACTGATGGAACTATGTAAAGAACAGTGGACAGCATGAAAGCCCCAGGATATTTTGCTAAGAATGCTAAAATTCATGAGCATAGTCCCACCCACTGGAAAGAATGTACTAAGTGTGTGGAAGAAAATTCCAGTGGATTGTGGCCAAATACCATTGGGTGAGATATTTAGAAATTGACTAGAATTTTGTTTGTGATAGTCCTAATCTAACCTGGAGAGATATGCAACATTTGGTAGTCTGGACATCTGAATTCGATCCGTTGGCCAACAATCCGGGATGGAAGAAGAATGGAGCCGGACTGATGGTGAACAGCAGATTTGGATTTGGATTGCTCAATGCCAAAGCACTGGTAGATTTGGCTGACCCTAAAACCTGGAAAGAAGTAGCCGAAAAGAAAGAGTGCATTGTTAAGGACAGCAGCTTTGAACCAAGGTAAGAATTCCATTGTTAGTTAATAGCCTGTGTCTACCGGAAATATTTTATCCCATTAAAGACACTTGAAAAGCCTAGAAGGTGAGTCACTGTTGCTTACCAGGAGAGAGGTAGCAGGGTGGTCAGGGTGGTGCAAACACAACTGCAGGTGCTTCCAGTTGGCTCTGTCAGTGTATTTGCATTGTGATTACCTCCCTGCCACCTCATCCTGCTCCCTCCATGTAAGAAGCAATGATCCACCTGCTGGAAAGCTAGCATAGAGGGTCTGGTCCAGTCAGCAACGCACTTAAGTTAAAAAAAAACAGTGTTCCTGGTCTACTGTTTCCCACATGTGCATTAGAACAAGAAGAAGGCGAAGATTTGGAAAGGGGCCCACTATTCATTGGTAGCAGAGCACCTGGCTTTGCATGTAAATGGTTCCAGGTTCAATCCAGTCAAAGGTCTTTCAGGGCAATGGATTGGCCCTGGATTGCTGCTGCCAGAGAAGACAAAAAAGATATCTGCTCTGTGCCGCCGCCACCCCAATACTAGGCTGCTTTGAAAACTTCCCCATGGTTCTCACAGGTGTATGTAGCATTGTAATCTTGGGCATTGTGGGAAATTTAGCCCATATCTGCCTGGTACAGAGCAAGCATCAAGGACCAGTGGATCCTTGACCCTGGCTTAGGTTGTCAGTTCAAGTGCTGATGCTGGACCTGTGAAATACTAAGGGTCCCCCATACACTGGGATGAAAAAACCATTATACACATTCCTGCTCGTTCGCCCAGAATTTATTTCAAAGGAGCTTTACAGGAACAGTAAACGAAGCAAAATGTCCATATCTTAACTTGAGACTATTAATATCACAAGTGTAAAAAGGCAACAGAACCTCACTGAATAAATGAAGAGAATAAATTGACATTGGGGGGGAAATAACTTGATAATTTCCTTGTAACATTGCCAGGTTATTAAGATCTAGTGGTGAAGTTACCATTGAAATTCCCACAACAGCTTGTGAAGGTCAAGAAAATGCCATTAAATCCCTGGAACATGTACAATTTGAAGCAACGATTGAATATTCCCGCAGAGGTGATCTTCATGTGACCCTGACTTCTCCATCAGGTACAGGAGACAAACTACCTAGTTCTGCTTTGTCTAGTAATTGTACCCTAGACACAACCAGTTTCTCTTTTCTTTTTGCTGTTTTGTAATGTTTTGGGAGCTGCAAGGATTAAGCATCCCTTTGGGAAGTGGGATGCTAGTATCAGCACACCAAAAAACCCTGAAATGCCAAACTAAAAACGTGTATCAATGAGGACGCTTTTGGATGGCAAAGCATTGTTTGCCAGTAGCAAGCACAACTGCATGTCAACATGCATATTTTCTAACAAACCTACCAGAACTGAGCAGGTATTTGATCCAGAGATTTTCATGGGTTTGGGGAGGGGTGAGCCAGCCACCACCATGCTCCTGGCACATGTTTCAAGGGGAAAACCCAAAATAATGGAAAAAGAAATGAAAGCACAAAGGAAATTAAAAAGGAAACGAAATATCTTCCCCAATCTATATACTGTGTACCTGCCTCCAGCTCTCACTTCCTGGAAAATTCATTTACTCCATGGTTTTCTTGGAGATGGCCATGATTCATGTGCCCTCTGGCAAATTAGGCAAGGGAAAAACAGTGGCTAAAGGCAGAGGTGTTGTACCTGGGCTCTTGGTAGCATCACCTTGCTGAAAGTAGGTATACATGGAACACTTTTGCAGTGATTTAAGGGGATTAAGCAAAAGGAGTGAAGAAAAGGTGGAGGAAGCCAATGGAGGCAACCATCTCCTTTTTAAAACCCAAAGTACCCTGGGAATGAGGCTACACATCATGGTGTAGCACCATCCCCATTGTGGCATTCTCAAAGAGTAGCACCTAACGAGATGTTGCTTCTTGTGGCAGAAAGTCTCTGAAAAGGTCCGTCACCACTTTCACTAAGATGCGAGGATACTTCCTTGGCTCCGGCTTGGTTAGATTGTGTGTGTAAATCCCTGCTAAGGCTAATAATGTAAAGTAGAGAGGTCCAGCAGTGTTAAAATTGAAATATAACTCTCCCTTATTGAGGGCATGTGGAGTTTAATCTATCTGCAACCAGCCATTGTTGTCTTAGCAACAGAACCCATCTACAACAGAGCTCTCCTATTTTATATCTTCCATTTTATAGCTTCTAGGCATTTTTTAAAAATTCTTATTATTTCTCATGACCAATCCTCAGGGCCCTTCAGGCTCTCATTAAAATTAGAAGTGAGCTTTCTGGTGCTTCATCCATAAAGAAAATAATAGCGTGAGAGATCACAAAACCTGTCAATTTGCAAAATAGGGACGCCACCTCCCTTATCTACTCCTTTAGGTCGTAATCTCTAAGTTGCTTGCTCCAGAGCATGTCAATTGTCATCAGCCAGGACTACTCTAAAACAAATGTGTTGCAGAAAGCAAATTGAGAGAAGAGAAAATATGAAGGGTTGTAGCTCAATGATAGAGCACACGGTCTGTATGCAGAAGACCCCCCTTTCCATTCCTAGCATCCCTAAGAAGGACTGGAGGAAACCTGTTTCTGAACCTGCTGTCAATCAATTTAGAGCTGCTACCCACCAGTACACTAAGCTAGATGGACTTAGTATAAGGCATGTTATTATGTTCATTGAAACCAATGACAAAGGCACCGATCATAGCCCACATACTCCCACTAATACTATATTCTGAATCTTATTCCCCAATCATAAAATCTGAACCAATTACTGAAAAACTAAGCCAAAGCCAAGACTTTCAAGCCTTTAAGGGTCATTTCCCCTGCTCATGGCAGTTTCTTTTTTCCTTTTGCCTGTGCAGTATATCGACACATTAATGGACATGTTGTTAGTTCCATTCAACATATGCAAAATCTACAATCTTGCACAACAACTATATATTGAAGGAGAAGCAGAGCCATGCTACGATCCCCATCCTTGAGTTTGTGCGCCTACCTGCCCTACTCTTAGGCATGGACATCTAAGCAATGGAATTCGGTGTATGTTGACTCTCCTTGCATAGGATTTCACAGGAGCTGGGACCCTGGGTGATCAAGACTACAGCTTCTGTGGAAACTTCTTTGCATACTGCTTAGACCTGGCTTCCACTGCTCAGATGTCCATGTCCAATGTGTGGGTTTTGGTAGTGGAGCAGGAGAAGACTTCCAATGTCAGGGATGGTGCTGGTAGTGTGGCCCAAGTATCTCTTTCAACACATGCAGGGAGCTAATGTTTAACTCGTTTTGATGAGTTTTGCAATGATGTGGAAAGGTGCAGATAATGGCAGGGATCCATGGAAGTCCTTGGGCAAACATTTGTTTCTAAACAATCACTGGAGAATCCCTATTTATGTTTTCTGACCCAAGGATCTCTGCATAACAAGCTGAGGTCCCTCCTCACATCCCACTTTATGAGCAGCTTGGCAAGTAGTGCAGGGGGCTGCTCAGTCAGAAGTTGTGGATTTTGTAAGTGACTGATCTCAATGCCTAATTTCTAAACTTCCAGGAAAGTATACAATGTATTCAGTCATTGATTTTATTTGTTCAATGTGCTGAATCATTTTGGCAGTGCATTATGAGCTACAGGAACTCAGTATTCCCAAATCCACATATTACTATAGCTCTTGAGAGACAACAAGCTGTTCCTTTATTCCTCAGTGAACCTAAGTGGTACAGACTGTGAAACTCAAGGTCGTTCTGTGTCTCCAGAGCTGACACTGTATTTATCACTGTCTGCTAAGCATCATCAGTTTTCCTCGTGTGACCTTATCCTGGGATTCTTATTCCTTTCCTCTAATACAGGGACCACCACAGTCTTACTAGCCGAACGGCAAAGAGATAAGTCACCCAATGGCTTTAAAGACTGGGATTTTATGTCAGTTCACACTTGGGGAGAGAATCCAACAGGCACATGGACTTTAAAAGTTGTTGATACGGTAAGCAGGGGAAGCTACTGAAGCAGTCAAATGCATGAGTGAAATGATACGAGGGGTGTAAGCCCCTTCCTGCCAGAAGCGAGGAAATATAATCAGCGCCACAAATACCTATCACTTTAGCTTGGTTGGAAATTATCGTCCAGGAGTTCAACTGAGATAAGAAGACATCAGGGTTTCTAATAAAAGATCAATGCTTTATTTTCGCACATTGTGACAGAAGCAATGATACATGAGATTGCTTTAAAGAGCAGGCATGTATTTATTTTGAAGAAATTGGGGTACTGAGAAATAAATGCAACAGGACAATGTATGGATTTCAAAGAGTAACACAAACAGTGTGTAGAATGGTTAAAATGATTATTCAGCCGGCCTACACACCATTTGTGTTGCACTTGGAGTCACTGCCACCACCAATTTATTCTCCTCTGTCGCCCACCTGTACAATGTAAAAGACTAATTATTCTGCTATGACCCCCTCAGTCTAGACGATTGCAAAATGAAGGAAGAATTGTGAACTGGAAGCTGATTTTGCATGGCACTTCAACTCGACCGGAGCACATGAAGAAACCTCGCATCTACACATCGTACAATACTGTCCAAAATGACAGGAGAGGTGCGGAAAAGATGACGGATTTTGTAGAGGTATCAATCTATTCTCATCATACCCATTCTTGAAGCTTGTTTCAAGTTTTATTGCGGCAAAGGCCAGTAACACTAAACACCACAAGATCAAACAAAAAGAAATCAACAACAACATCAGAAAAAAAAAGGATTACACAAGGGAACTTCGCAGTGTGCCATTCAACAGAAGCGATTTACGCTTCCTGATTACTAAAGTGCAAAATTTGGCCACCTCATATGATATTAAGCTTGAGGAATCTTCCAGAAGGTATTTTCGTAGGAATTCGGGAGAGGATTCCAAATAGTGTTGTAAGGGTATAAATTTTGATAAAAGCGGCAAAATAAGTTGAACTCGTTCTTCACTATAAAGTTCGCAAAATAGAAGGATGTGTGTGACAGATTCTACCTTATTAGACATACAGGGGCAGAGACGTGCATGCATTGGTACCCGCGTGAATTTGCCGTACAGCACTGCTGAAGGCATTGTCTCAAAACGGGCTCTAGAGAAAGCCCATCTATAAGCTTCGTTAGTGATGTTAGTTAAGTAAGGGGCAGCTGCAAAATTAGGGCAAGCTTTTAAACATCTATACGCCTCCGGGAGTAGGGTGTCTTCTTGTTGTAATTCGACATCGTAAAGTCTCTGAATGATAATTGCTTTTGCCTTGTTCAGAGTTCCAATAAAAAGATTTTCAGGGTTTAGGCCAATTTGTTTGATCTTATTAGTTATTTGCATAAGCCAAGGAGGATAGGGAACTGCGGCCAGGAAGCAAGGTAACAGTCCCTTAGGATTGTAATGGATTTTCAGCCAGAGGGATATTGCTTGCTCCCAGACTTTTAATTCCACTCTGGGCAGTCCTGCCTCTTGCCTTAGGACTGCATTAGGTGTACACTTTGGGGTAGCAAATAATGATCTTAAGAATTTTGATTGTACTGTTTCAAGGGTCTTAAGGTTGGCAGAGGGGCTAATTTGAGAGCCATACAGGAGTTGGGCTAAAGATTTTGCCTGAAAAACTTTTAGGGCCATCGGGAGGAAGCCAGCTCCTTTCCTTCTGAATAATCTAAGGATGGCATTTGCACTTCTTTCTGCTGATATAGCTGATGTGGTCAGGTGTGTTGACAATTTGGCATTATAAGAGAAAGTAATGCCTAAGTATTGGAAGGTCTTAGTCCGTTCAATGGCGTTTCCCTTTACGCTCCAATTATCTTTCCTGAAGGAGCGGTTAAAATGTACAATTTTGGTTTTGGCAAAATTAATTGTCAACAGTTCAGTGTTACATTGGTCACTAAACTTTCCTAAGGCACGTTTCAGACCCACTTTGGTTTGAGAGAGAAGAACAGCGTCATCCGCATACATTAAAACAGGTACTTTTCTGCCGTTAGAGAACACGGGGGGGTGGGTTTCGATTTCACGGCAACATGTGATCAGGGAGTTAACATAGATGTTAAATAAAAATGGGGCTAATAAGCATCCTTGTCTAACACCTCTTTGGACTGGGATTTCTCTAGAGAGTCTGCCGTCCTGTGCGAGTCTTATCTGGAGGGTATTGTTCTCATGAAGCTTAATCATCAGAAGTAATAACCTTCCATTCTTGAAGCATCCTTATAGCATTAGAATCAAACAGGAGGAGATTTCCCCTTTTAAAATGTTTTTGTCTTTCTGGAATTCCTCCGTTGTTGGGTCTATGTATATCTAATTACTGTACAGAATTGGCAGGCAAAAATATGTGTCAATGGCTATTATGTAGCTTAGATGGCTTTAAAAGGGAGTAGATAAATTCATGAAGGATGCAACAGCAACTGTTAGTCATGATAGCTTAATGCAACATTTGCCAACCTGATGACCTTTAGATGTCCCTGGTGGTTCCTCTTTTGAATGGAAGTGAAGCTCAGCTTCCAACCATGGTGGCCATCTGCCAAAACGCAGTGCCCCAGCAATATATAGATATGAAATATATAGATTCCATAGATCCATAGAATGGGTTCTGTACATTTTATAGAAGCATAGACCTTGCATTTTGGGTACATTTAGATGACAGGTGGTCACCATTAATGGAAGCATTGCTGGGTCAGAGCAATGAGGGACCCTTTTCAGGCTCTTAGACAATGCCTGACCTGGCTGACCACTGGCACCAGACCTGAACACAAATGAACTTTGATTGCTCACATCACTCTGCATGGAGCATTCTGTTTTATAGCCCCTTTGCACATAATAGCCGTGAGGAAAGCTTGAGTGTGCTGGCCCCCAGCCCATGAACAGCTGGTTGTATGAGTTCAACCGCCACAGGCAACATTCAGCTTTTGACTTGGGGTTTCCAATCTGCTCAGCATTTGCTTTAAACATGTGGAGTTCTTTTTCCTTTTGCTAATATTCAATGGCTCCTGACATTTGGCACACTCATACATATATATATATATATATTTCAGGACCACACCACACTGGAGAACCTGAGTGGAAAAAGGAAGGTGACAGAAAGTACCACTGGCAAAGATAAATTACAGGAAGTGGCCTCATCAGATGCAATGCTCCGGCTACTGCAAAATGCCTTTCGTGACCAGATGGGTGGGAATCAAGTACCAAAAAAGGTGCTAAGTGAAAACTCAAATATTCCCTATGAACATTACTATCAAGCTCTTGAGAAACTAAACCAAGCCTCTCAGCTGAAAGACTCAGAGGAGTCTCTGTATAGTGACTATGTTGACCTTTTTTACACTAGCAAACCATACAAGCATCGGGATGACAGACTACTCCAAGCCTTGGTTGACATTCTGAAAGAAAAAGATTAAGATATACATATATAGAATAAGGCACTAGGTTGGAAACATTCACAGCCACCCCATCTTCTTAATACTCCTCATTCCAGACTGGCTCCCACTTATGCAATCTGCATCATCATCACTTTTATGGCTTTCTGCGTGCCAACAATCTTCTTTAGGAGAAAGAGATTGGGCTGCTTGTTAGATGTGAGGAAATCACACCTTTATGAAAAGCTTTCAGTAATCCTGAGAACAGGCAGCTTCCTTCGGGAATGAGACAAATTCACCAACTTGAGAAAACACTAGAGATTGAATGCAGCAGGTCCTGTCCAAAAAATTATGTTACCAATCACAGTTAGGGATATTGTTTCAAGCAAAAAATATTAGTAATAATAATAATAAATTTTATTTATATCCCGCCCTCCCCAGCCGAAGCCGGGCTCAGGGCGGCTAACAACAATAAAACAGTACAACAGTACGAGACAACACAACACTCTAAAATCATTCATTATAAAATTGATTTGAATCAAACCAATGGTAACCATTGGGCCAGAGCTCCACGAAGATTGCCGAAGGAGGGAGTCAGGCTGTGCCCTGGCCAAAAGCCAGGGATTATCTAACGTCTCCTTAATTTAAGTGAGTTCTTCAACCCATAGAGAAGATTTCCTTTCAGAAAGAATAAGGCAGTATTGTCACAAAATCCAGCCAACTCCTTTCAACCCCAAATACTGAAGGTTGTCTGTGGACCCAACCCCCCCCCCCTGCCCTAATTTAGATTCACATGTAAAAACGCTCCTTCAAAAAAAATTATTCCATACAGCCTATCAGTTTCTACCGCTGTGGTTCAAGAACAGCAGTGAGGCATCTCTGGTCCACATGCCTAAATATGCCTGCCAAGACCATTTGGAACAAGCCACACCCACCTGCCTCTATAGGTAAAAAATGTAGCTGGGCCCAAGCACTGACAATCAGCTGACTATCTACTTTGTATGCAGAACCTCTTAGCCCTGATCCACTTATTAGGAGAATCTTATACGACACCTATACCATGCTTGGATCTACACAGATTATATAGATCCTGGGAAATGTAAATAGGATACTACCTGCACCAGTCTTCTTTAATAAGGCACAGGAAGAAATGCAGATGTGAATAGCACCATGCCAAAACCTGGGCATCACAATCAAATGAGTCCAGTTAGGCCCTTTTGCTGGTGTTAAAACTCTATAGCCCTATTAGGCTCTGAATGTGCTAATTTTACTCCCCCCGCCCCCCCAATATCAAAACTAAGTCCATACATTTCAGGAGACAGGCTTCCTGGGGGAAAGCCCTAATATAACCAGAGAGTACTAAATATAAATAGCAAATGCTGAATCTAACCAGATCTGGCATTATTGTGGTGATTTTCTTGCTTTATGACACATTTGTCAACATCTAGCAGAGAGGCTATTTTGTCAGAAATGAAAAACTGGGGAAGAGAGGCACAAGGGCCTTTAAGAACAAATGGAAATTGAATGGAGAAGAAACATTTCAATGAAAGATACCTAGACTGGCTTGGCTGCTTTATTAGGTGAGGCAGTGTCTGTAGGGGGGCACCTTAGCCTGAACCATGGTCAAGGCTGAAAGAGGTAAGAAAGAAAGAAATAAAGAAAAAGAAAAAGAGGACATCAAGGAAATAACTAGTGAAACAAAATGCGGGCACAGAGGCTGCAGGAGCAGTGAAAAGGAAATCAAGAGGACAGGAGAGAAAATGTGGGAAAGGGCTGTGGCAGAAAGCATCGCTCGCACAGCATCTAGCTACAGGTATGGTGACTGCCAGGGGAAATTTTAAATCATCAGGTAAGGTTCAAAAGAAAGTATAAATTGCAGGGTGTTAAGCGGAATGATACCTTTTCCCCACGTGCACATTTTTTGTATAGAATAAGGCTATAATCTATTATGTTGAAGATGCATCCCAAAGGAGAAAATACACTGTTGAATCAACAGTTTAGAAAATGTAAACGAGCGCATTAAGATGAAACTAATGTAAGGTGAATAGCTAGGTGAATAAATAGTGACGATCAACATCTCCCCACTCTCTTTCCTCTATACAATACAGTCATGGGGAAGGGCCATAGCTCACTGGCAGACCATCTTCCTTGCACAGAGAAGGTCCCAACGTCAAGCCACAGCACCTCCAGATAGGACTGGGCAAAAGTCCTGCCTGGAATTCTGGAGAGTTGTTGTCAGTCACTGCAGACCAGGCTAACAGACCAGTGGTCAGGGATGATGAGAATTGTAGTCCCAGACATCTGGAGGACCGGAGTTTGCCTATGCCTGCTGTAGACAATACTGACCAATGAACTGGCTCAATGAGCTCAGGTGGACCAAGGAGCTGAGGAAGTGAGGCAGCTACCTATGTAATAATAATTTCAAATCAAACTGTAGTGCCAACCAGCTGTGCATGATGATGTTGGTTCGCACCCATTGAACTTCAAAGCATGCACAAATGCAGTCTTGATTACAGCGAGTATTAATCTTTTCCCCCCTCCTTGGTGCTAATTACATTGGTTGTCACCATGAGGCATGCTCACTTGCCTTTTGAGAACATCCCTCTAGTAGCAATGAGTCCCTGCATGAGGTAAAAAATTGGCTGTTAGGGGCTTCACCCTTCATTAGTTCCTTCTCAACCTTCCTCTTCTCCTTCTATTTGCCCCTCAACATATGCCATGAACTTTACACTGAAAACTAGTGGCAGATTTGATGCGAGTTTTCTATAAAGTTCCCTAGCTCAAATAACATTTAGATCAAGGTTTCCCAAACTTGGGTCTCCAGCTTCTTTTGGACTACAACCACCATCAACCCTAGCTAGCAGAACCAGTGGTCATGGATAACGGGAACTGTAGTCCAAAAGCAGCTGGAGACCCAACTTTGGGAAACCCTGGTAGGGAACAGAAAGTTCAATGATATAATAACCTAATAGAATGTAACAGTTGAAGTAAAGATGGGATGAACAATGGGAAATTGGAAAACCAATGCTAACTTCCTCCCTCTACTAGGTTGTCAGAAGCTGGAAGCCACCTTGTACATAATACGGTGCTTCTAGCCCTCATTAGCATCTAGCTTAGATTGTGATAATTACTGGCTGCTTCCTTTAGGGAGCAGCAGAACAAGTAATTATTCATTAGGTGAAAATTACCACTGCACACCTTAATTAACATCAGTGATGGCCAATACATGATTGTAACCCTTTCTGAATACCTGGTTATGTTTAGCTTTGTTCATTTAAGATCAGTAACCCGTATTGTAACTAAAATTACATAAGACCTATATTTAAAGTCCTCTGATACAAATTCTGTTGCTTGAATGCTTCCAACCTAGAGTGCATTATATAGATGTTAAATTATTTTTGTTAGTCTTTTCTTGGTGCCAGTCTGTGTTTTGTGAAAAAGTAAAATGAAAGATAAAGAATGTCTTATCTCAAGGGGGAATTATATTTTCTTTACAGCTATTTATAACATATTAAAGCTTTTATCAGACACAATTTGAAAACAATAAATTATTACAAACTTTAAAAATAATAAATGACAGCAAACCATTTTTTTTTATTTGAGCAAAACAACTTCGTCCAATAAAGTATTTTTGATGGCTTGTTGAGTTGACAACAGCCATATGTATATGATGTGATGTGATGTTAAAATTTACATTTGTTTAATCATAGCATAATACAACGTAATGTGATAGCAGAGCCCAGAGTGTGTGGTCTTAACATTTGTAAAGAAGCACAACACAGAGACGTCACATGACATACATTTGCTTGCAAAGTCGAGGCAGTGCCATGAAGGGTTGAATCTGAAGAAAAACACAGGACTGCCTCAAAGTGCTGTGGTGCTTTCAGAGCAGGACTTTGGGGGCAGAGGTATAGGGACCCATGCAGCAGAATGAACAAGAAGTTCCTCCAATGTAAGCAGTGACATCTTGAACCAAGTCAAGTCGTGCACATTGCCATCTAAAGGAGGGGTGCTGAACCTGTGGCCTTACAGGTGTTGCTAGACTACAACTTCCATAATCCCAATATCCGAAGGGTCACAGGTTAGTCATGCAGGATAGGGGAGCGGGTGGCACTGTGGTCTAAAGACTCTAAACCACTGAGCCTCTTGGGCTTGCTGATCAGAAGGTCAGAGGTTTGAACCCCCGCGACGGGGTGAGCTCCCGTTGCTCTGTCACAGCTCCTGCTAACCTAGCAGTTTGAAAGCACACCAGTGCAAGTAGATAAATAGGTACCGCTCTGGCGGGAAGGTAAATGGCATTTCCATGTGCTCTGGTTTCCATCACAGTGTTCCGTTGCACCAGAAGTGGTTTAGTGACTTTAGTCATGCTGGCCACATGATCCGGAAAGCTGTCTGTGGACAAACACAGTGGCCTGAAAGCAAGATCAGTGCCACACCCCATAGTCGCCTTTGACTGGACTTAACCATTCAGGGGTCCTTTACCTTCACCTTTTTACCTATGCAATATGAAGATATCTAAGACTATTAGATCCCGGGGTGTTGAAACCATTGAGTCTTGAGTCTAAAATCAACTAACAGCACTACTGCTAAACGGAAAGCAGTTGTAATGCATTTGACAGTGGTGGCTATTCCAGTGCAACAGCACCAACTTAAGCAGTTGGGACAAGATGACATTCAGAGTCAACATGGGATACCAGCATTATGCAAGAACTACTGTGATGGCAGTCAGGTGTACTAGACAACCTAAACACACATTTGCCAATGCAATGGGTTAAGCAGGGTCTCCAGCTGTTTTTGGACTACAATTCTCACCACCCCTGACCACCGGTCCTGCTAGCTAGGGATGATGGGAGTTGTAGTCGATGCAAAGCCCTGCCACACCACCAGGCTGGGGGTGGGGGGAAATCTACACACACACACACACACACACACACCAGCAGCAGCAAAGCTGCATGGTGGAACACCTCCCCTCTCACTGACTCAGCAAGGTTCCACTGAGGTTACCAACAGTCACTGGACTAGGCTATATAGTTGCAAATATGACGTTTTAAGTTCATTTTAAGTGCATTATGCAAATCTGACACTAGATGCCACTGCTAAACCGATGGCAAATTCCATATATATATTTTAAAAAAAATTAAAAGCATTTCCAAAGTGTTTTTTAATGTATGTATAGATTCAGCCACTCTCTGCCCCTAGAGGGCAGGGAAACGGGCAATAGAGCTGGGTGGTAGAACAAGTGTGCCGCCCATTGGCAGGGTGCTTCCTGAGGCAGTTGCCTTACCCTCATGTGGGCCAGCTCTGTTCCCTTCCTGATTAATTATCATGTTTTTATCTTACCCTTCCTCCAAAACATTCATGGCAACTGACCTGTGTTTATGTGTGTATTGTGTGTATATGTAAGCATGTGCATGTGTGTAACAAGACAGGGACTTGGGTTGCAATCCTACATAGGTTTATCTAGGCAGTGGCGTAGCGTGGGTTGTCAGCACCCGGGGCAAGGCAAGTAATTTGCGCCCCCTAACCCGTGGATTTGCGCCCCCTAACCTGTGGATTTGCCCTAACCCCAGATGTTGCGCCCGGTGCGGCCGGCCCCCCCTGCACCCCCCACGCTACGCCACTGTATCTAGGCATAAGCCCCATTGAACTCAATGAAGAGACATGCCTCAGATTGCAGTGTTCAGAGGGCCTGTTTAGGGATTGCACAGTTTGTCTGTTTCAAACCCAGTGCTCTTTTTCTTAAAAAAATTAAAATGTTTAGGGGTACTCTCATTTTGACTCAAGAAAAATCACCATTTTTATAGTTCAAATCGGGGAAAATAAATACAATAA
Source organism: Podarcis muralis (assembly GCF_964188315.1). Classification (NCBI taxonomy): domain Eukaryota; kingdom Metazoa; phylum Chordata; class Lepidosauria; order Squamata; family Lacertidae; genus Podarcis; species Podarcis muralis. The sequence continues at coordinate 29,898,449 of NC_135665.1, forward strand.
ATTGATAAAAGTACAAAGATTCACAAAATGTTTAGGGGTATGCGTACCTCTGCGTCCCCCCCAGCAAAAGAAGGACTGTTCTATATATGTTTGAAAGACAGTCTGTATGCCCATGTCACAGTAGCTTTGCTGATGTTTCTGTAAATAATATGCTTGTAACTCTTATCAAGCTATTTATTTTGTTACTTCTTTTCTGCAGTTAGAACACTGCCTTTCTGATCATTCACTTGAGGCATTTTAACATTTAAAACAAGGATGTGTGATGTAATAGATTCAGTGACAAAAGTGGTGGAGGAGGAAAGAGGAAGCCCAATAAATTCATGTACCAATGATTACATAATGTTATAATGGTGGAATGGCCAAGAGGGGAGACAGTTCTGGCGGGGGGGGGTGTGGAGAAAGGAGGAGCAAGATGCCACCTGGTCCCAGCCAGGCCCAGGAGGTGGGCCTTGCCCTCTCATCTCTCCCTAAGATGCACCCAGCCAAAATGCCTTTTGATGGAGACAAGTGTTATCTTCCTCTTACGATACTAGACAAGAACAAGGGCTCTGTAGCCAAACGATTATCGGGGAAATAGCTCTTAATGGTGAAGCTACTTCAGCTATTTAGATATCTAAGAATACGCAGCAGAGAGTGATTTCTTTTCCCTTGCTGTGATATCGGTAGCCAAGAATAAATGGGTTTGCTCTTGTTTTATCTACTAATGTTTTGTTTAACAATACTTCTTATCAGTAAAATGTTCTGAATGCTAAAACATGCAGTAATGCAGGCCTGTACAGCCTGATAAGGAAGTGCACTTAGAATGAAAGATTTGCAGGTTTATTAATGAAGTCCAGAGTTCCTCTGTGGAATAAAGCAATAAAAGCTCGGCTAGTTATAAAGTCAATGCCATATGTCAGTCCCATTAAAGGCAGTGAGCCAGGGCAGACTCCTTTCCTTTGAGGATCATGAAGTCTCTTAATGCATAGCATGGCAAATATTCTTGCTAAGAAAGAAGGGAATGTTCCATCATCTGCATTCCAAAAGCCAAGTCAAATAGTGCATGGCTCAGTGACAAATTTATATAAAAGAGATGCAAGATAATAGGAGGAAATACAAGGGATGCTTAGCCAATCACCACTTTTGCTTTGCTGGAGAAACTTCCTGCCACTCCTAGGATGCAGGGCAAACACAGCATTCTCAATCTCTCAGGATTCAGCTAATTCAGCCTTGTGCAAGACTTCTGCTTGCTCAATGGGGCTTTCCTCCCCTCTTTTCGCCCTGCAAAGCAGAAGCTCAACCACTGAACTACGGCCCGTCATTATTTTTTGCCACAGAGTGCAATGTTGGCACGTATAATTTCACCTGGAACAGAACTGAAATGTAGCCTGCAGAGGCAAAGATCTTTCCTGTTTACTTACCTCTGCAGTGTGTGGGAGGGTGTGATGTTCAGGCTCCGAGAAAAGTAGTTAATTATGGCATTTCATGTTGCACACACAGAGGCTGTTATTGGGTCCGTTCCATTTGCCTTTGCCGCCTACTATTTTCTAGGTCACCCAAGGAGCTGATCTACTATTCCTAATTGCTTTTCACATGGCTGGCACTGTTGTCAGTGAAACTACTGGAAAGAAATGAATCATGGTAAAAGGGTACCAACATATTTTGGTGCTAAAATTAAGGGTGGTCTGTTGCTCTGGCTAGAATATGCCTCTAACTCTGGAAGACAAAGGCACACAAAAAGGACTGCTATGAGAGTTTTCCCATTTAGGAAAAATGAGCTGTTGTTAGGGATCCCCCGTATTTTAACAATGCTTCAAAACAAAGGCCAATGTCACCCACACTCTTGAGTTATCCATGTAGCTTATGTGCATTTAAAATCTTATTCTATGCAACAGAATAGTGATATCAGTCTCACCAGACCAGCCTTTCACAACCTGGTGTTAGCCAGATGTTTTGGACTCCAGAACCCATAGGCCCCAGTCAGGATGGTCAATGGTAAAGGATGATGGGAGTTGTAGTCCCAAAAGTCTGGAGGTCTCCAGGATGGAGGAGGCTATACTAGACCATCTCACCCCTACCAACCATTTATGACAATGAAGAAGAAGACCAACTATCTGTTTCTTCTAGTCTAAGATGGGAGAGCTGACTTAACCCAGAGACTTGAGGTCTTGACACCTTGCTCATTGCTCCTCCATGGTAGCTTTCCATCAAAGGAAGCAGTAGCACCAGACATGGGTATTGCAGCTAACATCTGAACAGGGGTCAGGTGAGTAAAGGGGCTAATAGTCTTCCTCCATAAAGCTTTTGACATGGTCCTGGATTCTCCGTCTGGTACTTTGAACAACAAAGTGAAAAGTTCCCTGTCTCCCCTGGTTTGGTTGTTGCGCAGATGGACTGTTTGTAATGGCGCAACACTGAATTCCACCCCTCGATTCTAACTTGGGCAAAAAAGAGAGCACCGTAACACCTTTATCTTTTGGATTTGAATTAAACACTATCTGGATTTTGATACAGATGGGTAGCCGTGTTGGTCTGCCATAGTCAAAACAAAAAAAATTCCTTCCAGTAGCACCTTAAAGACCAACTAAGTTAGTTCTTGGTATGAGCTTTCGTGTGCATGCACACTTCTTCAGATACACTCATTTTGATAGGATGCTTCTTTTTATCAGGTCAAACTATTTGCCCATTTAACCCAGCATTGTCTGGCAGCAGCTCTCCGGGGACTCAGAGCAGCTTTCATCCCATCACAGTTGCCGCTTCTCTTGCCTTTTACCAGACTGGCTGAGACCAATAGCTGAAAGAGTTGTGCCAACTCTTCATTGAGTGAGCAAATAATGCGTCACAGCCAAGATTAACTTTTGTTAACTCTCTAACTATGGAAAGATTAGTCATCTCCAGACAAATATCAGATTTCTGTTACTCAGAGCACCATCTGCTGTTCTTGCATTTGTCAATTTCACTTCCTATTGATTGTCTTCTTAACATAATCGTTTCCAGAAAGGTTGCTGCCTTTCATCTATCACAGCAAAAACAACAAAGACGCTTGTAGCACCTTAAAACTGAACACATTTATTGCGGCATAAACTTTCATGGACAACAATCCACTTCAGTGATGCATGAAGCGTTATCTGAAGTTGGCAGGTAGGTAGGTAGGTAGGTAGGTAGCGATAGATATATGATAGATAGATAGATAGATAGATAGATAGATAGATAGATAGATGATAGATAGATAGATAGATAGATAGATAGATAGATAGATAGATAGATAGATTATAGATAGATAGATGATAGATAGATAGATAGATGATAGATAGATAGATAGATAGATAGATAGATAGATAGATAGATAGATAGATAGATGATAGATAGATAGATAGATGATAGATAGATGATAGATAGATAGATAGATAGATAGATAGATGATAGATAGATAGATGATAGATAGATAGATAGATAGATAGATAGATAGATAGATGATAGATGATAGATAGATAGATAGATGATAGATAGATGATAGATAGATAGATAGATAGATAGATGATAGATATAGATGCAAATGGACTCTAGCCCATGCAAAGCTATTTTGTTTAGATATATTTATCAAATAAAAAGGATGTGGGTGGCGCTGTGGTCTAAACCACGGAGCCTAGGGATTGCCAGTCAGGTTGGTGGTTCGAATCCCCATGATGGGGTGAGCTCCAGTTGCTCTGTCCCAGCTCCTGCCAACCTAGCAGTTTGAAAGCACACCAGTGCAAGTAGATAAGTAGGTACCACTGCAGCAGGAAAGTAAACAGCATTTCCATGTGCTCTGGTTTAGTTAAGCGGTTTAGTTATGCTAGGGACGCGGGTGGCGCTGTGGGTTAAAGCCTCAGCACCTAGGACTTGCCGATCGAAAGGTCAGCGGTTCGAATCCCCGTGGCGAGGTGCGCTCCCGTCACTCGGTCCCAGTGCCTGCCAACCTAGCAGTTCGAAAGCACCCTTAAGTGCAAGTAGATAAATAGGGACCGCTTTCTAGCGGGAAGGTAAACGGCGTTCCGTGTGCTGCGCTGGCTCGCCAGATGCAGCTTGTCACACTGGCCACGTGACCCGGAAGTGTCTGCGGACAGCGCTGGCTCCCGGCCTATAGAGTGAGATGAGCGCACAACCCTAGAGTCTGTCAAGACTGGCCGTACGGGCAGGGGTACCTTTACCTTTACCTTTACCTTAGTTATGCTGGCCACAGGACCCAGAAAGCTGTCTGTGGACAAACACCAGCTCCCTCGGCTTCAAAGCAAGATGAATGCCACAACCCCTTAGACACCTTTGACTGGATTTAACCATCCAGGGATCATGTTATCACCAATTACAGCCTGTTGTGAATGGCTACTCTGCTTATTTTGCATGGAATGGTCACAGAGCACACTTTTTCAATTTCATGACCCTGTATAAATCCCCTGTTGACATTTACCCATCTGATGAAGTGTATTCTAGCCCACGAAAGTCAATGGTGATAGCCAATGTTAGCCTGACTCAGAGTAGGCCGCTGAAATCAATGGACTTAAGCTACATGCATTAGGCTGTAATCCTAACGCCACTCACATGGAGTAACCCTCATGAAATTCAATTGGACCTAAGGGTGGTGCTGTGGGTTAAACCACAGAGCCTAGGACTTGCCAATCAGAAGGTCGGCGGTTTGAATCCCCGCGACGGGGTGAGCTCCTGTTGCTCGGTCCCTGCTACTGCCAACCTAGCAGTTCAAAAGCACGTCAAGTGCAAGTAGATAAATAGGTACCACTCCGGCGGGAAGGTAAACGGCGTTTCCGTGCGCAGCTCTGGTTCGCCAGAAGTGGCTTAGTCATGCTGGCCACATGACCTGGAAGCTGTACGCCGGCTCCCTTGGCCAATAAAGCGAGATGAGCACTGCAACCCCAGAGTCGGCCACAACTGGACCTAATGGTCAGGGGTCCCTTTACCTTTAGAAATGACTAGAATTACAGTAGTCCTTTAATGTGCCACAAAACTCTGTACTGGTTTTGCTGCAAGAAACTAACTATCATGGCTACTTCTATATTCTGTAGATAAGAGCTCTGGGCCAATGGGAGCACTATTTAAATAACATGTTTATCATGGCAAACTGATATGCTACAGGACACTGAGACTCACTGTAATAACAAGCAGGGATTTCTATTAGCAAGTTTAGAGTGTGGAGCTCCATCTAGCGGTTATTATCAATATTATTCATCTAGTGGTTGTTAATAGTATTAGTACTACATAAGTATTTCAAATGCATACTCTAATCCTCCCCTGGCTGTCTTCCATACTAGGCTGTGTGGCATTTCTATGTGGGGCTTTAAAGAAATGAACAAGGATACAATAATATTCACAGAACCAACTTAAACCTATATAACACTTTACCAATATATAACCAAAGCCAAGAATGTGTCTACGAACCGTTAATGTCACAGACTTACCATTACCTTACTTACAATAAACATATTCCTTAAATAAACAGCCTGAGTGAAATTATTATGTCAAAGTTGATTAACGCTGTAGAATATTGATTTCACTGTGTAATTCAGGCAGACATTCTTCCATTTATCAAAATGCTTGGGAAACATACAAGGATTGCCCCAATGCTCAACCAGTTGTGACAAATTGCTATGAGGTAGGCAAAACCACCGCGTCAGTGCCAATTAGCCCGGTGGGCAAATTCTACCTGGCCCCGTAAAGAAAGGTGACCACAGTAGCCACAGCAAAGTCATTGTCTATCAGTGTAAACTGTGGGTGGGTGGGAAACCCAGCGCAGGAACAAACAGGCCATGCCCCAGGTGTGGGCTGCTTAAATGGGCAGGAGGCAGATCCGAGGGAAGCCCACTGTCGGCTCCATTGGCTCTGCCCCCTGGCACAGACAGCCCATGTCCCAGCCTGCATCCCCATTCGCCAATGAGGGGGCAGGTGAATGGAAGGGAAGGGAGGGGCATATCCCCCACCGCCTATCAGGAAGGGCACTGCCGTTTGAATTCCACCATCGGGGGCCCAGTGAAGCCCCTTCCGTCCAGCAACGCCACCTCCCCAAGAGAGGTGAGCGGACTTAATAAAATATTAATTAATTAAACACCCAAATGATCAGATGCATTCATCTGTCCTTAGAAGTGTGGTGTGGTGTGATCTAAACAGTCTTTGGATCCACTGCTTCCTGCTGGCTTTGGACATCAGTAGGAAAAGATGCCATAAAATGCCATTTTTGGTTGTCACAGCCATTCACCAAAATGGCAAGTCAAATGCCAGAACTGATTCTGGTTCATAGAAGGCATCCTCCGCATGCATATATCTCTAGGGGGACTTGAGAACAGGATGTAAGGCAAAAATTCACCTGATGAATGGGCGCAAAGGTTTCCATCTACACTATCACAGGCAACACATACATTGACAGGGATTATAAACTTCATTTCATAAATATTACAGAGCTGAAAGTGAAAGGACAACAGCTGAGAAAAGGATGAAGCAGGAACTGAGGGGATGAATAAGATGATCATGCGATAAAGCGTTTCAAACAATTTATATTGATTGGAAAGTGGTAATATGTTTTTTAGCAATTTGGGGGCAGGCTGGTAGCTGTGTAGTCCATTGCAGTAAAAAGAGCAAAGAGCCTTAGAGACTAAGAACTGTATTATGACATAAGCTCAGACCACTTCAGCAGATGCGTGAAGTGATATCCTGAGTTCCAGGAACATGTACACATTTGGGGGTGGGAATTATCATCAGTGAAATGCAATGCAGAAAAGTACAGATAGTGATACTGTAATTAAGTTTTAACTGTGGTGAAATAACAATGTTCTCCAAAAATCAACTCTAGAGGGCACTGTATGCTTAGATTTATTATTTGTTTGTTTATTATTATTATTATTATTAGTTTAGAAAAACCAGCAAAGGATTAGTGTTTTATAGTTACCTAAATGCTTGTCAACAGCTTACACTAAGCAAATTGCATCCCCGCCCTGCTATAAACAGGAGAGAAGTCACAATCTCACATGAGTTTTCTGCTCTGACTTAAACCTGCTTGTGTGAACAGATGCATGAAAGCAGGTTCAGAGATGGGGGATTGGCTAAAAGTAGGGTGAGGGAATATCTTTGTGGCTGTCTATCTAGAGATGGCCTGTGTTGTCTTTTTATATATTTTTTTAATATTTTATTTTTCCAATTTTTCATCTTACAATGTTTTTACAACAAAAATTACATCAAAAGAGAAATGAACATTTTCTTCGACTTTAGCCTGTGTATAGCCTGTGTTGTCTTGGCTGTACTCTGGTAAAGTCCAGGTTGGACAACTACAATGTGTTGTATGTGGGGTTGCCTTTGAAGATGGTTCAGAAACTACAGATAGTGCAGAACGCCAATTGTCAACTGGAATAAGAAAAAACATGAACACATAACACCAGTTCTGCCTTGACTACACAGGCAGTACAGGCCCAATTCAAAGGGCTAGTTTTGACACTTTATAATAATAATTTAAAAATTTAAGAATAATTCATTATTTATACCCTACCCATCTGGCTGGGTTTCCCCAGCCACTCTGGGCGGCTCCCAAGAGAATATTAAAAACATGCTAAAACATCAAACATTAAAAACTTCCCTAAACAGGGCTGCCTTCAGATGTCTTCTAAAAGTTGGATAGTTGTTTATTTCCTTGACATCTGATGGGAGGGTCTTCCACAGGGCGGACGCCACTATCGAGAAGGCCCTTTTTATAGTTTGAAATTCCTGAAATCATCACCTAAGGCCCTGCTCTGCATGCCGAGTCCAAGGGTGACCACAAGACAATGGGTATTTTATTTTATTTTTGTAGTAGTAGTAGCAGTAGTAGTAATAATTTATTTATACACTACCCATGAGATTTATGGGATTCCCTCCTCAGAAAGGCCTGCCTGGCACCAACCTTGTCAATCTTTTGGCATCAGTGATCTTATATTGTTGAATCTGTGTTTAATATGTTTATGTTATTTTATTATTGTTGGGTTTTTTTCTTTAACATGCTAGTAAATTGCTTCAGGACTTCTTTTAGTTGGAGGCAATTCATACAGTTGCATGCCACCGCAATATCCGAGTGGTGCAAGGTTTCAGGTTACCTTGGAATGAGGGACAGTGGAGACTGTGGTGTCTTTATGATATATGGTTTATTTACACACATATACAACCTGAACCTATGGTGGAGGGGCTCACAGTATAAACACACCAAGAAGCTCCCATAGCCACAGCCTTGGATTCAAGCAGAAATCAAGCATGTCTCTTCCTCTCAGACTTCTGCCTGCAGCCTGCTTCTCGCCCAGTCCTCCCACAATACTCTGACTTTTGTCCATCTAACGCCCAACCAGTTAAGGAAAGGGGCCCACCCATTTTCCCTCTGGCACAGAGCCACTTTCTTTGTCACCTTAACAACCCATACTTTGGGGGGGGGGAGCATTACCAAGAAGCTGTCCTGGCTATTCCAACAATGGAATCATTGGTGGATCCAGGAATTAGAAGGGACTCAGGCACACAGCCTACTCCCCACCCCACCCCCCAAAAAACCCCAACCTCACAACATTACATTTAATAAGCCTAATCTGTATTTTAAAAGCGCCAGAATGTCTCCCTCAATTTGAACACACCCATTCAATGTAGAACAGAACCTGAGATGTACCGGTATTTAACTCAAATGCACTTTCTAGTTCATAGAGGGATTACGTTCTGTTTACAGAAGCAGGTCACACAAAACCATGATTTGCCACCTGTGGAAAATGTATGTTATACATCCAATATCGGTGTAGAGAAAAAGGGCAGAGAGAGGTTTTTGTCTTTCTCTCAAAATACTAATTTCAGAGACTCACAATCAGCTTCTGGCAGGAAGGCACTCCCCCCCCCCCCCCCCGGTTTTTAAGGAGAGTCTGAACCCTCTCAATATCCAGCGGAAAAAGCACAACATCAGGCAACATTGCACGACATCGCGCTGCAGGACATCACATGAAGGATGTTGACCTCCGCAATCGTAGGCTCAAGCTGGGCCAATGCTCACAATAAGCACATTGAACAAACTTTCTCAGTTTTGTCCTCCTTCCCGTTTCTGCTCTCCTCAGGAAAATGTGCTTGGCCTTGTCATTGTCAGTATTTAGACACCAGCCTAAGACATTCTTTTTTGCCTAGACTTTTGGTAGCTAAGCTAAATTCTACCATGGCACTCATTTTTAGTGGGGAGCTGTAGGACTTACGCTCCTTGCATTGTTGTGCTTTATGTGTACATTGTCTTCTTTATCTGTTTGTATTTTATCTTGTTGCCCCGTCACTTTGAGACATTTATTTTGATCGAGTGACTAACTAATGCTAACAACAATAAGATGACGGTGACATTCCTCTAATTACAGACATTCACTTTAACAATAAAAGCTGGAATTGTGTCTAACATCAGATACACTAGATGGCACTAGTCATGTTTTCATTTGCTCAGAGTTTTCTGAAACAGAAGTTCAGGAAATCGGCATATATCCTTTTTAATTGGAGCAGTTAGAAGGCAGTTTAGTCTTGATGCAGGGGAAAGTTGCTACTGCAACAGCTTTCATGCTACTGCTACTATTTTACATTTTATGACTATCTGCTATGCAACCTAATATGAATATATTGGATCTTGATATGATCAAGTGATTTGTCTGTTTGTTAATCATAATAATTGCATGTGGGGCAACCGAGGCCTGAAACCAGACATACAATCTGCTGGAGAGCGAGGATGCAAACCCAGATACCCTGTCCTATGCCTTAACCACACACCCATTCTTCCCTTCTTGCAAGATCATGATGATTACTAGTTGCCAAATTCAGCAAACAACTATGTCTGGCTTCTGTCCTGGGACACCATGTTCTGGCCAAAGTAAGCTGATTTAAGAAAGGTTATTTTACACAGGCATCCTCACTGAAGGTCAGGGAAGAACATATGAGAGCCAGCATGCAGGTCCCTGACTGCTTAGAGCCCTTGAAGCTGTCAAAAAGCAGCACTTTTGAGCTGGGCCCGTAACAGGCAGGGAGCGAAGTCGTGCCAAGATCGGAGTTTTATACGCTCTGCTCCTGGTGAAAGATGGGCTACTACATTTTGCACTGGCAGCAGCTTCAAAGGCTGTTTTTAATTCACCCACTCTCCACTTCCTCCCAGAGTTGGCATGTCTAGAAGATAGAATAATCCTATTTCCGTGGTTTGGGACACTGAGGGATGAGAACAGGGAGATTACTGGGAAAGGCCTCTCTACAGAGGCTGTAAGATTAGCTACTGTGTTGGGAATGGGGATAAAAAGTATTAGGGGGATGTGAAAGGATGCAAACTCCTGCCTTCAGTTTTGGGACAATCTTCTTAAAGGCATACATTCCCGTGGCTAAAAACTCTCTTTTATTCTGAAAACACAACCAGTAAAAATAGAAGGTGTCCCCAAATGCTGTATTTCCCCCAAGCTTCATCTCATTGGCAGCTTTGAATGCTACAGATTCTCAGCATGCTAGGTCATATTCTTCGCACATTGCCTGATTATGTAAGCATAACTTTTGCTTAGTTCTAATTTCAGCGGCCTGACTCAACTCCGGAGAACTTGGCATTTGTTTTAGGGGTGGCTGAACACTAATAACACGAAACAGCTGGATTGTGGATTGTTTGTTTGCTTGTTTCCCAGATCCATCTTTTTTATTTAAAAAAATTGATACTTTATTGAATCTTTTTTGATAATAAAGCAATAAAGCAATACAAAAAGAAAAGAAAAAGAAAAAAAAGAACAAAACACAGAACTGTGTAAAGGGGGAAAATTATATGAATATATATAAAAATACCCTAACCCATACATTATTTTATAAAGCTGGTATTATTCTCCTAATACTAATATAAATATTCATAGCCTACTACATTTTGCAAAAAATCATTCCAAATATGGTCGTATTTATCCAAGCAGAGTCTATGTCTATAAGCAGTCTGTTTGTAGGTTGCAAGTGTTTTCATATTATCAATCCACTGATTGAAGGAGATCATCTCTTAATTCTTCCATATTATTAGAAAGTGTTAAACCTAGCCCAATAACAGCCTCTTGGCTACCATTAGAGCACATAAAATCCATTTTTGCTGTCCCGTTGTTAACTTCCATATAGTAGGTATATGGTTCAGCAGAATATTCTCTGCTGAAAATTTATTTTTTTCCTGAACAGTCATAGTTATACAATCCAGCACTTTCTCCCAAAATTTAGGAAGTATAGAACAGTATATAAACATATGTTTCAGGGAGGCTTCATCTTTCTTCCAGATATCCCAGTTTGCAACTCACCTTAGTTGAGAACAATATCAAGTTGAAGGGGTAGTCAACTTTATTTTAGGAGACAATGAGATACATGACTGAGGGCATGCTATGTTCCATTTGCGTCCAATCCAGACAGTATATTTTCTTAGGAGTTGTGGTGCGAGTGAAACATAAGCTTCTCTCTAAATATAGAGCAAAGTTAACTTCAAATATATAGAGATTTACTTGGTGTTTGGCATTGAGATCCTATAGGCATCAACAATGCAAGTGATGATAGGCAGAAATGACTGGGCACAGTAGCTGCAGGTGGGGGCCGATGGTGGAAATGATAATAAAAACATATTTTATAATTGCTTTCTTTTTGAGTTGCAGTGGCTACATGGGCCAAGCTAGCCACACCTCTCTGGAACTATTTGAATTTCAAGAGAAGCCTTTAAAGTGGGTGCCTATGGATTGTGAAGAAGGAGGAGGAGGAGACCACTTACACAACAGAAAGCACATCCAATGTACATATAAAGCATATGATTTCTCAAGGAATTTTGGGACCTGTAGTTTAAGGATGCTGGGAATTGTAGCTCCATGAGGCGGCAACTATAGTTCCCATTGTTCCATTATTCTTTGCAAGACTCATATGGTTTAAATGTACGTTGTAGCTCTACCTGAAGAGCAAATGCATCAACAACAAAAATAGCAAAGTGATGCAGAATCGTGGAGAACTGAACGTAAAGGAAGTGAGAAGCTGAGAGAAACCAAAACTGACAGATCCACCCATCCCTAGAGTTAGGCACACATGGATTGTAATATGCACCTTGGGACTGTAGAAATTTAGCTTTCTTTAATGTGTGGAGAATCAGCTTTTATTTACTGCTGCTGATTCATCTTCAAAGCACTGCCATCAAATAGTTATACTGTGCATTTAATGCATAACCCAGTAGCTGTGGTACTTTAGATATGGTGCAAAACCAGCCAGACACACTTCATAAGTAAAAAAAGAGAGATGTTCTTTCTTTATTATTAGCTATAAGGTAACATAAATACTATACTTAATTGGTTGCTGTCTCTTTAAGGCTTATGCTGGCTTTTAAAAGGAGATTGATATTTTAAATGATAGCTACTTTCAAATACAGACACCTACATGAGACGGATTTGCAAAGCTCTGTTCTTAGCCCAAAGTTAATGTATATGCCAATTACCCTTAGTCCCTCTTAGTACTAGGGATTTCTGCTGGTTGTCTTATAATTCAGTCTCGCAGGCAGTTCTTTTCTCTGATCTGCTCCAGAAGGTCCTTGCAAAATTCTTCCTCACTGCTCACACCCCCCCCCCTTAGATGGCCTCTCTGCCAATATTTGGCTTAAGTCAATGATTTAGCATCTGGGGGGACAGACAATATTACCAGGCTTTCCCTAATCTCAATAGCCTCTTGCCTGTCTTGTTCCAGCTCCAGCAGCAGGTGTAAGATTCCTGCCTTCAGCCATCTCTTCCAGGTTCTTCCTCTGCTTCCGCTTTTTGTCAGCAGTCTCAATCTGTCATGCTCCTCCCCTGAGCTGTGGGAGAACTAGCCTATTTATATTCCAGCCAGCCTACCTTTCAACCAATCAGATTTCAGTGACAGAGAATCCTGTCCTATGAGTGACCAAGAATTTCAATCCAGCGAGCCAATCAGAAGTGCAATTTTACCATTCTCTAAATCAATATAAACAGAACCTTGCTGTTCCCAGACCAGTCTTATATAACTCAGTAAAGATTTGCAGGGAAACCAAAATGCTGGTTTACAAAGCTATCGTCCTACCAACTTTACTGTATGCTTGTGAAACATGGACCATTTATAAACGCCATCTCCAACTCCTCAAAAGATTCCATCAATGGTGTCTCTGGAAAAAATTATACATTACTTGGGAAGACAGGTGAACCAATGCCAATGTACTGGAAGAAGCAAAGATCACCAGTGTCAAAGCAATGATTCTTCAACATCAACTTCATTGGACTGGTCATGTTGTTCAGATGCCTGATTATCATCTTCCAAAGCAACTACTCTATTCCCAACTCAAGAATGGAAAGCGAAATAGCAGCAGATAACAAAAGAAGTTTAAAGACGGTCTCAAGGCAAATTTTAAAAAACTAAAAAGTAACATAAGCACTGGTAACTGGGAAACACTGGACTTCGAGTGCTCCAACTGGAGAACAGCCTTTACCAAAGGTGTCATGGACTATGAAGAAGCACAAACTCAGGGCGAAAAGGAGAAATGAGCTAAGAAGAAGGCATGTTTGGCAAACCCTCACTGTGATGAACTCCTGCCTGGAAACCTATGTCCCCACTGTGGAAGGACATGTAGAGCCAGAATTGGCCTCCACAGTCACTTACGACTCACTGTTAAGACTGTGTTCATGGAAGACAATCTTACTCAGCTACAAGTGATCGCCAAAGAAAGAAGAATATAACTCAGTACCAATTAACTGCCAGCCACCAGTGGATCCTTTGTATTTTAAACTTAATCCGTCACATAACTACACACACATAGTGAACTCCTAGACATTGCGTATATAACGCAAACCCTGTCTCATTAGACACATTTTAAAATATGACTTCTCCACAGGAACTAAAACGAAATTATCCCCAAAGAAAGGCCACAATCCAGATTCTCCCATGCTCATGTTTCAAAATGCACAGGATCCTCATGTGGCTCTAACTCTTCCTCCTTTGTTGACATCACTTCCTGCTGGACACATTGCAATGCACCTGGCCATTTCCTGGAACAGGAAGGCCCATGCACACCACCCACATGCTATCTTGCTTCTTCCTGGGGCCATTCATACAACCTAGACATGCTCACACCATTAAGTACAGTAGCCTGCATGCATAGTCCCAGAGAACAGTCAAACCACTGAATCTGCATCAGTCAGTAGTGGGTGGTGTGGTGGAGCCACACTGCTCACCTGACCTCCTTTTGGCTAAGTCGCTGCTGCATTCCAGGATGGAGATTGGGAGAGGGCGGTGAGGGTGGTGAGGTACAAACACGCCAGCAAGTGTGCTGTATTGGCTCTGCTGGTGCATTTGCACTGTATCAACCTCATCACCTCCTCTTACCGCCCCCTGTCCATCTCAATATGCAACAAATGCAACCAGAGAGATGTCAGGTGAGTCTGACCACACTGTCAGCTCATGATATCTGTATGGGAGGTGTGGGAGGTTTTTTGCTCAGCTATACTTGTTACCAACTGAGAGACAGATAGTGATAGGGACTGGGGAGAAAGGGGTATTCCAAGGGGGCATGGATTGTGCCTAAAATTAGCATTAAAATGGACAGATTTGACCACCTAAAATTGTAAGCTCATTTTTTCCTGGCAGTTAGTTTTTGGATCTGTAGTGCAGTCTGTGTGACTTTAAATGTGCTTTCACAGAAAAGCAGACCGAGTGGGGAATATCATGCTGCGAATGAGCATGAAGAATACTAATGCACACATGCTGGAAAACCTTTTGCATTGTGCATCTGACTGTGCAGGCAGAGCAGAAGAGAATCTCTAATGGTTTTGCACTAAGAATATTTTGAGGTTCCTTGCTGGCCTCATTGAACCAGACCTTCAACGGCATTTATGCTGGAAAATCATGATGCCATAAACCGGGAGGCCCTAAAACCATTTTCACTTTTCTGCACACACAAACTTCAATATGCAGAAAGCACAATAACCATGGGCAGCTTCAGCTGTTACTCAGAAGCTCAAAAAAGAAGGTGTGCAAGTTCATGCGCAATAAATTTAAGACTAAATCGGGGGCGGGGGCGGAATTGAAGTGCTGTCGGTAGATGGCTCACCTTTTTATTGTATTTAATAATTTTATAATAGTTTTAATTTTAACAACATTACATGTGTAAACTGCCTTGAAATTATTTATTACAAACAATGGTATAGACCTTAATTAGATAAATACACACAGATATAAATAAATGTACCAGAGGAGCTCCAGGTGTGCATTAGAGCAGTGATACTTGCAAAGCATTGCTGGTTTAAAGTTTTGGCCTGAGTGAGCCAGTTTTAAGCACCAAGTGAGTCCTTGGAGGCGTCTGAAGTGATTAAAGAACATTTGTTTTAAAACGCACCTCTGGGTGTGTAGACCAAGCTGCCTTTATTTACTCCGTTGATATAAAAGAGCCTTTAATGTAAATTAGTTATGATGCCTTTGGGTGTGTTTTTTTAAATTTAATTAACACCCAAACCAATTCAACACACAGTTCAACTGGATTCAAAAATAATTATTTTTGTTTCTCAGTACTCTGTTGCATTGTTGTTTAGGCTCAGATTGTTACGTGTTGTCTCACAGAATCTGGGGTGCGGTGAAGTGGTTGTGTTCGCTTTGTAAGAAGCGAAGTCCATCTCAACTAGAGAGCAGGCTCAATGGGTCCTCTAGCAAGAAAACAAAGAGACCCTGAAACTAATTTTCCACACTGACATCTGGAGCATTTCGGGAGGCGAGCAACACTAACTCTGCACAAAATGCATGTTGGCAAGTTGGAGAACCATGCGAAGATTAAAGCCTTGCAGTTATAGAGGTATCAGTCACAGCTGAAGTTATGTGCAATTCATGAGGAAATCAGGAACTCCTAGATTCCATCATGCTGCAGAATCTTAAGAGGTAAATCCCATTGACAAGCGTCTTTGTAATACTTGGCAGTATTTTACCTATGTTTTATCAATAAAACTATTCAAATGGCAATGTATTATTTTATATATTTTACAGTGTCAAGGTTGAAGAACTTGACTGAAATGTGTTGGGCCTAATAAATCGCATTTTTGTGCTCCTAGAGGTTATCTTTCCTGCGGCCCTCATGCTGACAGACATTCATTTAGCAGGGATGAAAGGCCCGTGCTGCTTAGGGGCTCAGAGCATGGAATGACCTAGTCAGTATGCATTTCCCCGGTTCTGGAGAGACAGGCAGCTGGCCGGCAAGAAACAGGAGCTTAGAGTCCCAAGGGAGCTGTTGCTCCAGTGATGATCTGACTCAGGACAAGAGGCTAAATGGGAGGCAGAGGTCCTCCACTTCCTGGCTCTCAGCTGAGCCCTGATCCAGGCAGGCACCTGCACAGACTTTCCCCTCCTCCCAAGTATTCTCATAGGTGCTTTCCTCAGAATAGTATCCCTCCCATTTGGCCATTCTGTTTGTGATTCAGCGAGAAACACCGCTGGGTTGCTACTGCAGCTCTGTCACTGCTTAAAGTGGTGACATTTCCCCGCCCCCTGCAAAATAAAAATAAATAATAATGCAGCCATCCTGTGTCCCCTCTTCTCCTTCATGATGAGCTAGTCCAACCATGAAAAATATTACGGTTTTGCCAAGCCCCTCAAAGAATGCAAAAATCTTCAGGTGCTGTACACTTAATTAAACACACTTCCCTACATGTCCTGCAAAGGGGGGGGGGGGGGCACACACAGTGCTTCTGGAAGAACATGCAAGTCTGCAACAAGGAACACCTGCTATTTCCTGCATCACACACAACCTAGAAGCAAATTTAGGAGCCGTACAAATCATTTGTGCATCTCTTTTGTGTGCACTTCCAGGTGAAACACAAAAGTATCCTCTGTAGCTGCTCAGCAACTGTTATGCTTCCTTCACCTGGAGTCTCACAAAACCTGGAGTTTTAAAAACAATGTGAAATCATTCTGTTTCGGTTGGCTTTTAATAAAGACTGAAGTTTTATTTTTCTTGTTTCCCTAAAGCTAACTGGCTATCTTATTTGTGGTTGTTTGATTTGAGGGCTGGACTATGCAGCTGAATGAATAATAATGAATGAATAATAATTAAAACCATGTACTATTGTAACCCCTCTGTTAACAAGCACTTCAGTCCGAGGCAGGGCAGGGGGCGTGTATTAAGCACAATTATTCTATTGTTGGACACGTTTCCCTATATAAAGCAGAGGAAGGAAACAATGTACGTTCTGTAAGATGAAATCCAGCTACTTCACATTTTTTTGAGGGTTAACAAAATAGCTGTTTCTATTTCTAACATGGTTTTCAAAAAGGACTATCAGTGCACAATCCATTCTGCTACATAAGATAGCTCTTTTCTCATTTATGGGCCTCACCGCTTAACCATTCCATACTTTCCATTGTGCCTATTGGTATGAATTGCCCAACTTTGTGCAACAAAACTGTGAGGTATACAGGTATTGTCTAACAATTTCATTTGTCAGACTGGCGCAGGAACAGGAGATTCAAGCTGAGAGAACACAGGAAGGGCATTGCTGGAAGCAGCTTCAAGTTCCTGCAGTCAATGGGAAGCTGCGCATGCCTCCTCCGCGCCAGAAGGAGTGCCAGAAATAGCATTCGCACATGTGTGCGCATGCATGCACACACGCACTCCGGCCCACCGCAGCATCTGCGGGACAGTAAACTGGCCCAAGCCTCAAAAACTTTGCCGACCCCTGAACTAAACCCTGTCATGAATATGGGAAGCTCCTGTCTGAGCACACCCTCAGTTTAGCGATCTCCACAATTCACCACAGAGGGCTGACAACTGCTCTTCTATGGGCAAATCTTCATAGTTATTCCAGGATAGCACAATGGGCTCTTACAGTGGTCCCCTCACCAGTCTTCAGTTGACTTTAGTCAGTTCTATCCAAGAGGGATGCGGGTGGCGCTGTGGGTTAAACCACAGAGCCTAGGACTTGCCGATCAGAAGGTCGGCGATTCGAATCCCCGCAACGGGGTGAGCTCCAGTTGCTCAGTCCCTGCTCCTGCCAACCTAGCAGTTCGAAAGCACGTCAAAGTGTAAATAGATAAATAGGTACCGCTCCGGCGGGAAGGTAAACAGTGTTTCCGTGTGCTGCTCTGGTTCGCCAGAAGCGGCTTAGTCATGCTGGCCACATGACCAGGAAGCTGTACACCGGCTCCCTCGGCCAATAAAGCGAGATGAGCGCCGCAACCCAGAGTCGGCCACGACTGGACCTAATGGTCAGGGGCCCCTTTACCTTTACCTTTACCTTTATCCAAGAGGAAAACTCCATGGAGTCAATCAATCTGTTACTCAATAATTGACCAAATGATCTAGTAATCTACTTCACATTAGACATTGGAAAAGCAGACTACAATGCCCCAAAAGTATTCCCTGTCATCATTTCAGAAGTTTGCATTACTCAATAAGGGAAACTGAGGCAGCAAGGCATAAGTAAGCAGTTATACCACTGAGCTGCTTATAGCATGCTGCATAGCTCTGATGTCTTAGGGTGTCTTAGGATTCAGCTAGAAGACTCTCACATTTCTATTTTTGTTTTGTTCCTTGGACAAGTTAATTGTAAGTGCTTTACAGACTACTAATCCTTTATAGCTGTTTTGTAAGTTCATAGGAAATCAGGCAATGCTGTCTCATTTATTGGAAGCCTTTGTTGTTACAGGTTGGAAGCCTTTATGGAACATTACTAAGCATCTGTATTCCCAAGCAGAGATGCTTCATCATGTTGAGTGCAAGGCTATTTCTTGTGAGGCTCTGTCAAAAGGTTTTTTTCTGCAATAAGCAAGTCCCACCTAGAATTAAAAATTATTTCCAATATGGATAATGATTAAAGGTTTAGGTTAAAATATGTGCCTGTAAAAACAATCTCTTATTTAACGTAATTACACCTTTAATTAAGATGAAACCCAGAAAAAAAACCTGGCTTTTAGACAATGTCTAATGAGGTATATGCATTGATTAAACACTTTGTGGCCTTCTTGTACCAGACACCTTAAACCTCACACAGTGCGCAGCCTCAGAGTCATTTTGGACTCACAGCTGTCCATGGAGGCACAGGTTAATTCTCTGTCCAGGGCAGCTGTCCACCAGCTCCATCTGATACGTTGGCTGATACCCTACCTGCCTGCACACTGTCTCGCCAGAGTGGTACATGCCCTGGTTATCTCCCACTTGGACTACAGCAATGCACTCTGCACGGGGCTGCCTTTGAAAGTGACTCAGAAACTACAACTAATCCAGAATGCGGCAGCTAAACTGGTGACTGGGAGTTGCCACTGGGACCATATAACACCGGTCCTGAAAGACCTACATTAGCTCCCAGTACATTTCCAAGCACAATTTGAAGCAGTACATTTCCAAGCACAATTTGAAGCATAAAGCCCTAAATAGCCTTGACCCTGTATACCTGAAGGAGCGTCTCCACCCTGAGGTACCCAAAGTTACAGGGAACCAGGCAAAGGGCCTTCTTGGTAGTCATACCTGCCCTGTGGAACACCCTCCCATCAGATGTCAAGGAAATAAACAACCATCTGACTTTTAGAAGATATTTGAAGGTATAGGGAAGTTTTAATGTTTAATGTTTTATTATGTTTTTATATATGCTGGAAGCTGCCCAGAGTGATGAGGGCCACCCAGTCAGGTGGGCGGGGTATCATCATCATCATCATCATCATAATTATTATTATTATTATTATTATTATTATTATTATTATTATTATTATTATTTTCACAAGCAGCATTCATATTCCTGATGAAACAAAAATAGTATTACAGTCTCTCGGTGGAGAAGGCTAGAAGGCTATTGAAGCAGATTAGGTAATATAATGTCAATCTTCTTTCCATGCTTACAAATTTAATTTGTTAACAGACGGAGTCATTTATTAAGGATTGTTATCTATGCTCCTGTATGGTATCATTCCATTATTATTTCTTAAAAAGAAAATTACTATAATAGCATGAACTTTAACCATTTTTTATTATTCTTTTGGTAGAGATAAATGTTTTGTATTGTTGGGTTACTAAAGCACTAGCTCCTTTTTCTTCTGCTCTTAAGATAGCCATAGGAAGGGTTGGGATAAAGCAGGAAGTAGATTAGGAACAAGGAGGGGAAAAAAATCTACCTTGGGATTTGCTGCCCCTGTGCATCCTGCTGTCCAAGGCAATTGCCTCACCTTGCCTCACGTGTGGACCGGCCATGTTGTCGCTTATCAGGATGGGAGAGGACAGGGAGGTGGTGAGGTTGGGGCAGCCCTGGTGCACTGCCAGAGCCAACCCTACACTCCTGCTTGTGCACATGCAGTGCTCTAACCTCACTGCCAGGTGAACCAAACTCAATTCTGACTGCACAGTCAGGAAAGAAGAGAGAGAGAGAGGAACTGTGGCAGGAAGCAACACTGGGGCCTTGGGGCACAAGAAAATATCAAACCTAAACCCTAATTTCTCAACCTTCTGTGGCAGGAGACTGATAGTATTCTAGTCTTTGTAACTACTTTTGCACCGCACGCTCTCAACTCCCCGCCCCCCATAAACTCACAAAACAGACTTTTATTTACCACTGCACACCAGCTTGTCACATGTCAATCCCAGTGATAAATCAATGCACCTCAAATTCTCCGGTAAGCACTTGTACAAGTAGTGCCCAGCTCAATGCTTCAGGTCAAGTGGTGCTATAACTGCACAATTTGTCTTAGATTAATGCAGTGATGATGGATCTCTACAGGCCAACAGTCTGTGGCTTCTGCTATAGGAGATGATAAATAATGGCCACATCCACAATCCATTTTCCTAGGGCCAACAGATGGGGCCAACTCAGCTAAAGGAGCAACTATAAAAACAGTAAGAGAAAGACTATATACTTCACTATGCTGCATATATTTCTGAAAACCAGTTTGGGGCATATAACCAGCTGAACCTGCTATGCACTTGTTAACTTTTATGACTGATCTGCTTTCATGTTCGGCTCACCAGATATGAATCAGTAGCATCACTGAAAAGTGGACCAGAAACAAATGGAAGAAATTCAGAAGAAAGAAAAGGAAATACTAACGTGGCTTCATTCCACGAGATGCCATTAAAGGATATAAACTAGGATATCAATGTACACATTTCTACTCAAATTCCCATTCCTTCTTATTCTGCTGTTTTGCTTCTCTGATCCTTTGTTATCATTATTATAGTAGTTGTAATGTCACTGGTGTGCCTAGCATTTTACACATTATAGGACAAATCTCTGCCCTGAGAAGCATGCAATCTGAAAATAGACATAAAGCAAGCAAACAAACAAAAACAAGTAGATGGGTAGAAAGATGAAGGCAAGGGTAGAAAAGGGAAGGATGCTGTGTTTAAGTTACATTGTTTAGTGATTCAGTCTAGACAAAAAGAAAGACTGCTTCTCACAGAAGCTATTGGCATCTGACTGTCTTGGGAAACAATGGAGAAGTGCCCCTTGGGGGGAAGTCAAACTGTTGGAAGGTTACAGCACCTGCTTTGGCTGTGGGGACTGATACGGGAGAGACATGTTTTGTTGCAGCTGGGGCAGATGGAGACATCTGGTTGTGCTGCTACAGGTACACCATGGCATTTCTTCTTAAACTGTGGAATTTGTTCCCAGGGAATTGTAGCTCTGCGAGGGGGGAAGGGGGTCTCCGAACAGCTCTCAGCACCCTGAACAGGTCACAGTTCCCAGAATTCTCTGGGGGAACCAATAACTGCTTAAAGTATGATACTGCTTTAAATGTATAGTGTAGATGGCTCCTAAGAGAGATAGGTTCACAGAGATGCTCTAAGAAGCAGTTCAAAGCAAATGCCATCTTTTGAGGAAGCAAAACACCTTTGGATGGCTGAAGGTGATGGAGCTGGAAGGTCAAAGAACATGGGCAGAGAGATAAAGGAGCAGAGAGATAACAGGCTGGAGGGCAGGCAAAGCCATGAAGGACTTTGACGGTAAGGACAAAGAAATTATGCTGAATCCAGGAGCGGGCACAAAATCAGCGTAGGGATTTCAGGAAGGGTGTCACTTAATCACAGTGACATTAGAAGTGGCTCATTTGGTAAGCAGAGTGCTAGATAGACATGAGGGGAGCCAGATGAGACAACAGACTAGGCAAGAGATGGCCAGGCGTTCCCAATTTGTCCATGTAATATGGATTGGCTTTAAGTTATCAATCAAATGTTTATAGTACGTCCATCTGCCATGAGCGTAAACATTCACTGCTACATGATCATGGTCACCATTACTGCTTAAAAAGAGGGAAAGAAACGCAAATGCACTCCGCTCAGGAGTCATGCTCAGACATGGCATTTTATCTTATTGCAAAGTCGTCGTCTTTTCCCCTAGCCTCCTTTTATCCAATCACTATAACATGTTCCCAACAGGCTTTTCAGTTTTGCTCGTATTAATTAGGTGTGTACAATGCAGAATACAGTCACTTCATTAGTGACTGCTTTTCGTATTGTTAGACAGGCAATCTGTCCATGCTCAGAAAATCTACTTGGACTCTGAACGGCGTGTGACTAATACTTGCTCTTTAGCAATGCATCTGCTTTTAATGAAACTTTGGAGGCAATTAGTGACTCAGTGTGTCAAGGAGCAGGCTTTACACATCTGAAAAGGAGCCAAAACCTTGCTGGTGGTGTTGCAAATGAAAGGGGCTTAATGATCTCGGTGCTGTCATCAGTTACTTCCATTATCCTGTGAATTATCTCTTGCCAAATTCCCTGTAAGCTGAATAATTCAGTTTCAATATAAAAAATATATATCCAGGATCAGAACATTTTCTGGGCAGCAGCAGCATCTGTTCTCGCCATCAGCTGTTTGTTGACAGACTTCAGAAGCTAGTCATCATCTCCTCCTCATCCTCACAGCACAATGTGCATCGTCGCTGCTGCCAAAGTATCGGGCACAAAGCATCTCAGCCAGGTCACAGCAAGCAAACGGAGGATGTCGGACGTGGCTTTGGAAAGACGAGGGAATGTTTGGGCAGAGGAAAATGTACGTCACCATTGTCCGTCACTGACACTCTCCGTTTCTCATGACATCCCAGTGCTTTTATTTTGAGGCCTTCGTTTGTCTTTGACCTCAAAAAGGGGGGGGGGGGTATGGTGCCAGAAGAACGGGGAAAGGAGCACACATTTATAACAAACGAGCAGAACATTTTTAACATGTACAAAGGAGCTAACAATAAAACGAGACTGTCCTCACATTAAGGCACATACCTGCTAGCTGACATCATTCACAATATACAAGTTAGTACAATGCTTTTCTAAATCCATATAATATGATTATGCTGAAAACGGAATGTTCCCTAGAAGGAATGTATAATAGAGACAAATTCTCCTCTTTTCATGGCTTCATTTAGTATCTTTCCTTGATGACTCCCAAATCTCATTTTCCACATTTATCCTACACCACAAACATTTCTTTCTTGATGTTCTACTGGTACCTCAAACTAAATGTGCTGGGTAGATGTCCTTGTTTTGCCGATTCTGGCCACAAAACTCTTACAGTATAACCTGCCTATGATTGTATTACCTTGCATTGATTGCAGGGGTTCCCATGTTTAGATGCTTTCATTTTCAAAGAAAACCCCACGTCCTGCAGCATTTCTCTGATGAAAATAGGGATATCCTATTCCATACCCTCCAACTATGGGTGTAGCCAGGATTTTTGTTGGGGGCAGTGGCAGGCCTTATGTTAGAGGGGGGAGAACCTCAGTTGGCTATATATTTATATTGATTGTTATTGATTTGGGGGGCAGCTGCCTCTCCCTGGCCCACCGTGGCTACACCCATGCCTCCAACATTTCTCCAATGAAAATAGGTACGTACTAAGGAAAAGTGGGCCATTCCAGGATCAAATCAGAAACCGGAACAGCTTCTGTAAATCCAGGACTGTCCCTGGAAAATAGGGACAAGGAAATCTAATACATGAGGAAGAGAGTTAGACTAAAACCCTTCTCCCAAATAACATTTAAAAGTGCAGTCCATAGTTCAGCCGTAAAGAGCATGGCTGCCTTGACTAGCATAAGACAGCTTCCTATGTTCCTGTTTGAAGGCTGAAGCAGTAAAATCCTGGGAGGAAGATTACCCCTGTGCATTTTCACCGCTTTTGAATCATCATAAGTGCAGGCATGATATCAAGGTCCATGATCCAAAGAGGAGCATGATAAACTCTACACAGGAGCAAGAACTTCTGAAAACCTCTTCTTGAAAGCAGCTCTACACAACACTCAGTAGACTTCTGAAACTTCAGGGATCTTCAGGAGTGGTTCAGATGCAGCGTGTGGAGGTAAGAAGATAGAGACAAAATGTTTCCACACTTCTTAAGCACTCTTTGGCAGTTAGTCATGGTGAAAAACCACTTATTTTGAGGACTCACTGGGCCGGGTAACAACTTATCAGCCCCAGGAACATCTACAGTTGTTCCTTAACTCCAGGAAGCATAACTGGGCTGCTTTTCTGCGCTCAAAGCATCATGATCATGCTGAGCTCTATTCTCTGTGCAACAGATTAAAATTGCAGGTTGCATCAATGGATCCAGTTTGTGCTTCCCTCCGAACTGCTTGTATCTGTTTGCTGCACAGCCTCCAGCTTCAGCTCAGATATATTCATCACAGTGCTACTTGGCATTCCTCCAATCTGAATGCTCCCTGATCTTTTTCACTGCATGATGTAACTCCAAACCTAGATGTCAGAGGTGAGGAATCTCCTGCCTAATTAGGCCTGACAGGGGTCTGCAAGGCCATTTTTTCCAGAGGAGACCTCATAAATGACATCAAATGTAGGGCAGATAAAGAGTCAGCTGCAAAAGAAGAATCAGGCGCTTAAAGTCCACTCCCAGTGGCTCCTTGGCAAGTAAGTTTTGCTGGCAGCACTGATTGGCTGGTGGGCACTGACCGCAAGCCCCTTTGAAGCAGTCTACTTTCAGGTGTGGTTTGAATTCAAAGAGGCTTGTTTTGCCTACCTTTGAACCCACACTGAGCCCGCAAACGGGCAAAGACAGCTCACCATCATCGAGCCCCTTTGAAGAACGCTTTCTGGTGATTGACAGGTGCATGGCTTGGCTCACCTATAAAAAATGGCCCGTGGAGGTATGAGCTGATTCTCCATCTGGACCTTGGGCTGGGGGAAAAAATCCCCTGCTGGATCATTGAAATAGCATCACCAGTGTCACCCGCCAGGTCTCTCTGCCATTCCTTGAATTCTAGGGGTGCTTCCAGACTGGTGCTTCTTGTGGGATAGTGCATCTCATTCATGTAACTCTTCTTTCACAGCATCCACAAGATAACATGGTGATCAAAATGCCAACCTATATTTTTTCCTCATTTAATCTGGATTTACTTTTTCCATTGAAATATGATGTTCAAAAAATAATAATGTGCCAACAACACATTTGCAATTACTCAGTGACTCATTTGCAGTATTAAGCCCCCATGTGCAAGGACCCTAAGTGTCTATTTCTTACCCATGAATTAGGCTTATCTAATTTTCTGGCTCTACATGTTGCCATTTGGCTCTGTGATGGTGATGAGGAAGATGTGGCGCTCCATATTTTGTTGGCCTATGGCTGCCATCACCCTCATCACTGACCATAATGGCTGGAACAGATGGAAGTTGTATTCCAACGATATCTGGATGGTCACAGGTTCTCCATCTCTGCTCCAGAATGAGGAAAAGAAAAAGAGTGAGTTTTGTGAGATTTCAAAGTTTGCCAGTGAGGTTTACATTTTTTGTTGTTGGGTCCAGACCCAAAGGGTTACCCAGAATTCAGTAGTACATGTGGCATAGTCCTGAATGAGACTCTGATAACTTCCAAAATGCATGTGGAGAATAGCATGACTGAATGACTCCCTTTCTTGAATTTCCCTATGTGTGCAAAGCATGAGCACATTAGAGGGAAAGTTTCTAGCCCCACAACCGCAGCAAGCTCTCTGGTGCCTGGAGATTCAAGTATTTATAAGACCGTTGGAAGATAGATATAACAATAAGTGGGGTTTTTAAGGGATTAATTGATGGATTGGATAAAGCAGACACATTTCCTCAGCTCAAAAAACTTTAGACAACACTCCTAATTATTATGTTTCTTAGTGATGTGTTTTTAAAAGGCACTCGGCCATGTTTGGCTCTTTCTCACCACCAGCTTCGCGGATCACCTTTCAGGAATTTCCAGTGCGTTTTTGAGCAGATGCCAGCAGGACGTTGCAAAGTGATGACAAGCCTGTGCCTTGGATTGTTCTGCATGCAAAAGCATTCTTATTTCCAGCCTCTGCCTGGGTTGTCTCAACAGAATCCTCTTTAAAACAAAAACAAAAACAAAACAGAGCATTAGGCATATTCCCTATCCCACTCCCAGCAAATATATTCTGTCGCATTTGCCAGCCGTTAGAATCCTGCTCTAGTTTTCTTTGCATTTCCTTATCTAGGAACCTACTGAGGTACTTTAAAGCTTGCATGGCCACCCCTCTCATTTTAAAGGCTTCCCTGTAGTTCCCAGTATTAACTGGGTCTGGTATTAACCATGGTGCTCTGTAACGTATAGCATAAACCCATCCTTTTAGATTAATTTGTATCAAAGCGGAAGCTAAAGAATGTCTTGGAAGAGTGGTAGGGAATATCAGAGCTGAGGGTTAAATGTGGACCTCCAAGTCTTTCTAGCTGGCCCTCTGTCTCTCCAGCCAGGCCCTTTCTCCCCAGATCATATCCTTTACTTGCCCTGCTCCACTCTGCACCATCCTTGAATGCTTTTGGTTGGCTGGAAGCTGCTCTTGAACAGGATTGATGCCTTTTGCTTGCCTGAATGAGTGGTGGGAAAATGAGAGGGGAGGATGTAGAAACCTCTAACTTGTGTGGCTAGTCAACTGCCCAAAGGTGAGTGTCACATCTCTTGCTCAGATCACTTTTGACTCTGACCCTGCCCACTGCTGTGAAGTGGCCCCTGGGAGGTTCCTCACAAGTGAATATGGCCCCCTAGGCTGAAAGGCGTTCCCATCCCTAACCAAGAAGGAAAGCAGCAGCAGCAGGCAAGTGCAGCCCTATCATATACATGGAAGACGAGTCCCACTGAATCTCAACGGGCTCAACTCCCATGTGGAATTTCATTTTCAGACTGCAATTGTTGTTGGTTCTTTTGTTTTGTTTTTTGCAGAAGATTTAGAAGTATATTGATTTACAATTGTCAGATGATAAGGTGAGCTCCAGAGGCAATACTAGGGGCATCAAAATGGCCCCATGCATAGTCAATGGGGCTTGAATCATGAAGACCTGGATTTACATCCTAACTTTTGTCAGCTAACTATGTTTATCTGAAGGAGTGTCTCCACCTCCATCATTCAGCCTGGACACTGGGATCCACCTACTGGGGGCCTTCTCACACTTTCCTCACTGTGAGGTTACAGGGAACCAGGCAGAGGGCCTTCTCGGTAGTGGCGCCCACCCTGTGGAACATTCTCCCATCAGATGTCAAGGAAGTAAGCAACTATCTGACTTATAGAAGACATCTGAAGGCAGCCCTGAATAGGGAAGTTTTTAATGTACAATGTTTTAAAGGTAAAGGGACTCCTGACCATTAGGCCCAGTCATTGCCACTTTGGGGTTGTGGCACTCATCTCGCTTTATTGGCCGAGGGAGCCGGCATACAGCTTCCGGGTCATGTGGCCAGCATGACTAAGCCGCTTCTGGCAAACCAGAGCAGCACACGGAAACACCGTTTACCTTCCCACCAGAGTGGTACCTATTTATCTACTTGCACTTTGACATGCTTTCAAACTGCTAGGTGGGCAGGAGAAGGGACCGAGCAATGGGAGTTCACCCCGCTGCGGGCATTCAAACCGCCGACCTTCTGATTAACAAGTCCTAGGCTCTGTGGTTTAACCCACAGCGCCACCCATGTCCCGTAGAATGTTTTACTGTGGCTTTATAATTTGCTAGAAGATGCCCACAGTAGCTGGAGAAACCCAGTCAGATGGGTAGCATAGTTGTTGTTGTTGTTGTTGTTGTTGTTGTTGTTGTTGTTGATGATGATGATGTGATTGTATTCTTCCCTACCCACCCCTGCCCCAGTCTCACATCTCTATTATTAAAATGGCACACCAACCATTTTATGTTCCAAACTGACCCCCACTCCAAGCTTGACCCCTTCTCCTTACATTTGTGGTTCTAGACATGATTTTGCAAGCATATGCAAGTAAACACATGTATTGAATCTGGCATGTAGTGGGGGAGATGATCAGGTGGGAGGTTGCAGTAGAAAGAAGGCCAGCAGGAAAATGATTATCCATAAACACAACAGCACTTCTCAATTCAAAATGGCTGCTGTGGCAACTTTTTATTAAACAGCCATTAATGTTTTGCACCTGGGTGTTTCCATAAAAATTCATGTGTTGCCCCTTAATCAGCAGTGGGGAACCTGACACCCTCCAGATATTGCTGGACTCCAACTCCCATCAGCCCCTGCCAGCATGGCAAATGGTATGTGATGATGGGAGTTGGAGCCCAGCAACATCTGGAGGCCCACAGTTTTTCTATCCATGCTTGTAATTATAGGACACTTCTTCTTCCGTTCTGCCATAAATCCCATTTCATTTCTATGACTAGGTTGAACACTGCCCAGTCTGTTCAACACTGCCTTGTCACAACAGGTCTTTGCTATCAGAATTGGGTTGGTTGTCTCAAAAAGGAGCATGAAGAACATCCCTACTCCCGCACTGATATAATTAAAGCTGTTGGGTATTTCAGTAAAAAAAGAGAAAGTCTTAAAAGCATGGTTACATTGTAAATGAAAGCCTTGACTCAACCACAAGCATTTATGCCATGGAAAGCGGTGTCTGCAAAAGTGCCTCATTTGGTATCTTAAATCAGATTAAATGGCACATCAGCTTAAAATAAGACAAAAGTAGGTACTCTCCTCTAAATATACCATTAAAGGTTTCCTCCAAACCTTGCTGCCATCCTGAATGATATGGAGCCATAAGAGCAGCATGGCAGCTTTAAATGCACTGCGAAGTAAGAATTCCCAAGCAGTGTTAAGGCTACAAGTATCTTCCTTCGCATACATTTCAATCATGGTTCATTACAGTTCCTGCTTACCGTAATATATACTGAAATATACTTGTCTTTTGAAGATCAGTGAAGCAAAACAGCAAACTCAAACATGACATGACATTTTTTCAGTGACATAGGTCAAGTGTGACACGGTGAATTTCTGGAAAGAGCAAAGTTTCAGATAATGAAGTGGTTTCTGTTTTGCTCACCGTACCTGCCTTTTGAGGTTTACTTGCTTGTTTTTTTAAAATGAAATACTTGGTATTTTTAAAAGTCTGAAATCTCTTTTTTTCTTAAAGCTCCTGGTAGCATCTATCTGATGGTTGCAGCTGGGTGTGGTACAGAGCAACTGAAACAGACACAGATCAAGGCAGTCATCTGCAAGTGACAAGAGGAATGCTGCTCAGATAACAGGAAGCTCCTAAACAGAAAAGGAGAGTTGAAACTATCTCGGAATTTAAAAAATAAACCCAGCTTGGTTACCTTTTCCTGTCATTTTGTGCTGTGACTTCACAGAGTCATTAAAATCCAAATAAAAGGAAGAGAAAGCACAGTATCACATCACATTGCAGTCCATTCCTATGTAAGGCCTTTGATATATTCAATAGGGTTTCCTCCCTCTTATATGAGGCTGTAGCCATTTCACTAACCTCTGAATAACACTTAGCGCTGATATTGTGCATATGACCAAAATCTTTACTAATAAAGTTGTGGTCATTTTGAAGCCATTTTCTGTCTTGGACCTCATCAACACTATGCATTTAAAGCATTTTTATTCCACTTTAAGAGTCCTGGCTCCCCCTGTTCCAAATCCCAGGAACTGTGGTTAGTTAGGGGTTTTCTAACTAACTTTCGTGAAATTAATTAACTATGATTCCCAAGATTCTTTGGGAAAGGTAGCTATGACTCTTAGATTGGAATGGGAGTGCTTTAAGTGTGCAGTGCAGATGTGACTGATATTTTGCTGGTGGTGTGATGTGCTTAGGGTAGTGTTGCACCCCCCCCCAAAAAAAAACCACCCCAGCCCCTCCCCTGCTCCATACTGAGGATGCAACTAGATGTGACAGGGCACCTGTGCATGTTTAATCTTTAGGTTCGCTAAAGTGCCGGCGCACTATTGCAATACAAGTTGCCAAATGTTCCACGAACTCTCATCACTGGGCCACTTAGGACAAACTTTTGCCAATGGCTTACAGAACTATTTTGTCACGCATGATGCTTAAAGTGGTTTTTGCTTCAATTAGGTTCGTAATGCGAATATAAACACTGGCCAGAATTCTCATTTACTTTACAAATGCCTCGCCTTCACTTTCTCTTTCTCTGCATGAAAAAGAAACCAAGATGTTAATGTAAAAAATAAAAAAGGTTCAAAAGTTATTTAAGCTTCCTGTGTTTTCTGATTATCCCAAGGCAGCCGCCGCAGTTTTCTTCTGTTCCTTGAGGCCTGGTTCTACTTACATTAAAAGGTCATTTTAAGACTTTCTTCTCTTTCTCCTCAGAGAATTTGTATTCGTTCTATAATGGCAAAAATTAAACGCTTGAAACCACATGAAGGGAACTAAAAAGAAGAAGAAGGAAGTACATTGTCTCCATTTCGGTCACTTCGTATTTCTGTTTCTGTGTTTTACCAATACATATTTTATTGTAAATTGTGGCATTCACAGGGAACTTCTGCAGCAGCAGCGGGGGTGAGGGGGGGAGAGAGAGAATTACCTATGGACCAAGCTAACCACTTGAGTTGATGCATTCTGCATGGGTGTGGGAAGCTGAGTCACTGCATCCAGTTTAGAATATTTGCTGAGTCGTGGCATTTGCACTACTTCGTTTCAGGCCTGCTGGAAACCTCCCTTAAGCTATGACACCAATAATTAAAGCAGCATCATTGTGCTCGTTTCCCTGGGCTGATTATGAACAAAGAGAATAAACACATATTCTATAGTTATTACATTGTAACCTTTTTCATTTCTTGACCAACATTTCCTTTTGTCTAAAGGAGAATTAAGCCTAATACCCCGAGTTTCTCTTCTTCACTTAAATGTACTGATTTGATGTAATGGAACTAAACAAAGACCATAAGTAGGATAAAAGTGATTCATTATTACAGAACCTCCTGCTTATATATAACTAAATCATATTACGGCCATGTCTGCATTCATGTCTCACTCCATTCTGGTATGGTTCTCCATTACCTGAGCTCTAGGTATGTATCCCACAGATAGCGTCGAAAATGCCCAGGCATAGGACTTCTTCAAACAATAAGAATTAGCTATATGCATATGAGCTTAGATCATGGTTTATGTGGTCTTAGAGTGCTCGCTGGACGCGGGTGGCGCTGTGGGTAAAACCTCAGCGCCTAGGACTTGCCGATCGCATGGTCGGCGGTTCGAATCCCCGCGGCGGGGTGCGCTCCCGTCGTTTGGTCCCAGCGCCTGCCAACCTAGCAGTTTGAAAGCATCTCCGGGTGTAAGTAGATAAATAGGGACCGCTTACCAGCGGGAAGGTAAACGGCGTTCCGTGTGCTGCGCTGGCTCGCCAGATGCAGCTTGTCACGCTGGCCACGTGACCTGGAAGTGTCTGCGGACAGCGCTGGCCCCCGGCCTCTTGAGTGAGATGGGCGCACAACCCTAGAGTCTGTCAAGACTGGCCCGTATGGGCAGGGGTACCTTTACCTTTAGAGTGCTCGCTTGGCAACACTTCCAGGCACCAAATAAAAAGGTGAGGATATCTGTCTATTATTGACTCTGCCTCTTTGACCCTTATTTTGCACCAAGCTCTGTTTCCCAGCCACCATTTTCTTCCTGGCTTTTGTTGGTGGATCTAAAGGTTTAAAGTTGATCCTACAAGTCTGCCCCTTCCTACCTTGTATATTCTTTAAAGGAAAAGCATTATTATCATTTAGAAACATATCAAGATCTTTTGAAAACAGAGCATTCTAGCATAATTTCACATTGGAGGGGTGCTCGTCTCTCTCCTCTCTCTCGCTCTCTCTGCCTATATGTATTATGGAATAACATTGATTACAAATTTAAATATAAGGAATTGATGCAAAAATGCAACCTGCCATGTTCAGAGGATGGAATCTAGCTGGAGGACTTTGAAAGGAAAATATTACATTTATGTAAATCAGTTAAAAGAAGAACATCATTCCTAAGTGAAGTAAGAATCATGCATGAGAGCAAATAAAAAAAGGAGAGGAGAAGGAAAGAAGAATTACAAGAGGGAATTTTCCTTCTCTCACAGACATATGCTTTCGCACAACCAGCGCTATAAATCATGAGAAACCAGCAAGCACCTTGACCTGCAGGCCCATAAAATATCAATTACTGGCAGAAGCATGTTACAAGACTTGAAGGAATAAAGGTCTAGCATTGCAAAAAAGAAAGAAAGAAGCATGTTACTCATAGGAAGTAAAAACTCAGATCTGCTGGAGCAATCTGGCCTACAAACCAAAGATGGCAAAGGAAGACACCCCAGTGGAATTATTAGTAGAATGCTCTAGACACAAATGTCTACTTTGTCAAAAGTGGGTGAATAGGTTTGATTTGTCAAATGCAAGTGAGATGGGCACATTCTCTTCCTAAATGCAAAGCAGGAGATGTCTGCTACCCTACACTTTCCCTGGCTCATACTCCCATTCTGATCATGCTCAGTCCTCCCCATAAAGGTAAAGGGACCCCTGACCATTAGGTCCAGTTGTGGCCAACTCTGGGGTTGCGGCGCTCATCTCGCTTTATTGGCCGAGGGAGCTGGCGTACAGCTTTCGGTTCATGTGGCCAGCATGACTAAGCCGCTTCTGGCGAACCAGAGCAGCATACGGAAACGCCGTTTACCTTCCCCCCAGAGCAGTACTTATTTATCTACTTGCACTTTGATGTGCTTTCGAACTGCTAGGTGGGCAGGATCAGGGACCGAGCAACGGGAGCTCACCCCTTCACGGGGATTCAAACCGCCGATCTTCTGATCGGCAAGTTCTAGGCTCTGTGGTTTAACCCACAGCGCCACCCATACCAGGTATTTTTTTAACAATACACACAACTGTGTAAGGGTTTTTAAGGAGGATTAAGAAAATTCATGGAGGATATCAGTGGCTATGAACCCTGATGCTTATGTTCTACTTCCATTGTTGGAGGCCGTTTCATATCCTCCAACATTTCTCTGATGAAAATAGGGATGTCCTGTTCCATAATAAATAATAATATTGATTTCATTATTTATACCCGCCAATCTGACTGGGTTGCCCCAGCCTCTCTGGGTGGCTTCCAACATATATAAAAACTTAATAAAACACTAAATATTTTAAAATCTTCCCTATACAGGGCTGCCTTCAGGTGTCTTCTAAAGGTTGTATAGTTACTTATCTCCTAGACTCGGGGGGTTCACATACCATATCTTCCAACATTTCTCCAATGAAATTAGGGATGTCCTAAAGAAAAGCCAGACATTCTAGAATCAAACCAGGAACTGAGGCGGCTTCTGTAAAACTGAGACTGTCCCCAGAAAATAGGGGCACTCGGTGGGTCTGAGTGTCCCAACCCACGGAACTGTAGAATCTACAGTTTTGGAAATCAATGGGACCACAGAATAGTTCATTTTAGACTTTTCAATTACATGCAGGAATAACACAGAGAAGGCAAATGAGGTCATTCCTGCTGTCCCTGTCTTGATCTCGCACAGAACACAGGAAATCTCCAAACATGTATGGTCTCCCCACATGGTTTCTCCAGGTTCCAGATCTTGTGGAGAAAGGCTTTGTCCCAAAGGAGTGATCAATATGAGGCAAGGCGTGGGCATCGAGCATGAACCCATATTTCTTCCACCAGGTGTTGATTTTCCATGGAATGTGAAGGCTGAATAGGATTCCTATAAAGCTAAGATAAACATTAACCACCAACAAATGGTGGTTAAGAAATACATTTCTAATCTCCCAACCAAGACTGTATGTCAATTTATAAAGGCATTAGTCCAGCTGCCATTAACAAATATACTCAGGCTTGTACCATTTGGTTATGAGAAGAATCGGGCTTAACATCCCTGCCTCCCCCGGTCTGCTTTTATTTTTCAATTTCATATAAATACAACTGACAGGCTTGGAAAGGATTTTTGCTCAGCTGTTCCAGCTATAACATTCCTCTGTTTTACCATCAGTTCCCCACTACATTCCAGGCTTTGAATCAGAAATTGTTCCATGTTGCTGGTTGAAGATATGCTATAAACCACGGCCCAAGAATTTCCAGTCGTTGTAAATTATTGTGCTGGCTCGATTTTGTAAACCCCTTTTTACAAAAAGAGTTATTCACAGACTTTTAAGGAACTGGGTCCTGTGGGCTTAGCTTGTCTACCTTGCTTCTCCCTTTCCTTTCTTTGTCCTATCTGTGGTCCCATTCTTCACAGATCCAGGCTGCAGCATCCTTCTCGCCAGCTCTTTCTTTGAAGTAGCCAAGGGAAATGAAGCTGGCAATGCTATGCATAAGCTTAGTGCCTCAGCATCTTCTGCAGTGTTCCTGGCATGGGCCTCTTGGCTTGACTGCTGAAGCCTATGCAGATGTCAAAAGGACCTCTTTGCAAGCTTTGACAGCTGGGGATAAAATAGGCGTGCAAACTAGATGAATAGCTTCCTCATATGTAGGGATGGGTGAAAATCTCAGTTTCAATTTCTCTCCTTCATTTTCCCAGTATTAAAATCAGTTCTCCAGGTTTCTGTATTTTTTATTTTAAAAATCCTCATGAAAATCATCAGGATTTTAGTGCAGTCTTCATCCAAAATACACATTCGTGTATGCAATTCTGCCTAACATATATGTATTTGCAGGCAATTTCCTCCAATATAAGGCATCTGTGTATGTTATTTTCACTAATATATGATTTTTTAATGCACACATAACCATGCATTTCTGTACATATTACTTGGCAAGAGCACTGCACTGCAAAATTTGGAATTTCAAAGGATGGCAGCATTTCAGTTTTGGGTAGTACAAATTTAGTTGGTTTGCCTTTAAATGTGAACTGAACAGGGGCGTCTTGCCCATAGAGGCTAGTGGTGTAGGGCGCAGGGGCGCCAAGTTCTGGAGGGCGCCAGGGAAGAGGCGGAGGCTGGGCGCGGCGCCCTCGCCCTCGCCCTGAAGCAGCGCCGCGCCCAGAGCCTCCGCCTCTTCCCCACTTGAGGAGCTGCCCTTCAGCTGCTGCCCGCCTCCTCCAGCCCCGCAAAGCTGCCAGCAGCCCTGTAAAAAGGTCAGCAACTCTGGGAAATGGGGGGGGGGGGACACAATGCCAGAGAGATCTTTGCACCATGGCACCGGATATACTTAAGACGGCCCTGGAACTGAACCCAATTTCTCCCCAATCCCTACTCCTAAAAGAAGACGGTCATTCCAGAATACCATGGAGGTCTTTGGGAGAAAGCAGGGACAATAGATAATCCAAATCTTTTTGGAAGAAAGTGGGATATACATGTAAGAGATTGAAGAAGAAGAAGAAGAAGAGTTTGGATTTGATATCCCGCCTTTCACTCCCTTTAAGGAGTCTCAAAGCGGCTAACATTCTCCTTTCCCTTCCTCCCCCACAACAAACACTCTGTGAGGTGAGTGGGGCTGAGAGACTTCAAAGAAGTATGACTGGCCCAAGGTCACCCAGCAGCTGCATGTGGAGGAGCGGAGACGCGAACCCGGTTCCCCAGATTACGTGACTACCGCTCTTAACCACTACACCACACTGGCTCTCTGGGCAGTGTGTTAGTGACCAAGGGCCACAGCAAACATTGTATCTATTGATCATGGGCTATTGGGCTATAAATTGGGTCTGGACATCAACTTTGTGTATTATAAGAAGTGTACAGGATGGAAGTCTCTCTCTCCTGCACTTTATTTGGCTGCATTGAGCCATCCCCCCCCCCCCCAGCTCACTCAATCTGGACTTGGAGTGTGCATGTGTGAAAGTAATGGAACACAATGAGTTCAGACAGTGGTGCAGCTATGATTGGACCTTGGAGCCAAAATCCCAAGCAGGGACAAATGACCATCCAGAGTATGGCAGATATTGAGGGCAATGACAAGCAAGTCCAGCTTCAGTGAGTTTAGGATGATTCTGTGATGTAAGGCAGCTTAAAATGCAAGACCAGACATGCCTAGAATATTTCATTTTCTTTTTAATCAAGGAAAGTCAACTGGTTTGGTTTGGGTTTGGGTTTTCACTCTAAGCAGCTGTAATGCCTGAAATGACCTGGTGAGGATGGGGAAAGCACTGAGTCCTTCACAACTGAAGTAGTGCCAATGGCCTTCTAAATGCCTCCCATGTCCCTAGGGAGACCAGTAATCCCAGAGTCCAAAATTACCATTGCTCCTGTGCTCTTAGTATAAAGAGTTACCCTTATCCTCACTTTAAAGGTGAAAGAGCCAACATGTGTTAATAACCACATATCTGTCCGATTTAGATCCAGGAGACTGAGCTTGGGAAAAACCCTGGAGAGGAGGCCATTCAGGCAGCTGTATTGTTGGAGCAAGACCTACTGGGAAGAGTGCTGGCATCACTAGGCCTGCACTGTTTTGGTCTTTTTGAATAAAGAGTTAACTTCACCAGCTCCATGTTTTTTTTATCACTAACCTGCACCAGATTCCAGCTCTTGACAGAGACTGAGCTTGCTCCTCTTTCTCTAGTCAGTTT
The DNA here is from genome assembly GCF_964188315.1 of Podarcis muralis. NCBI lineage: Eukaryota > Metazoa > Chordata > Lepidosauria > Squamata > Lacertidae > Podarcis > Podarcis muralis. The sequence continues at coordinate 29,935,122 of NC_135665.1, forward strand.
CAGAAGCACAGGCCTTTAAATGGCTCATATGTTTTTATCAAATCATGGCAGATGGCTGGAGATTATTTAAAAGCAACCATGCCATCTTTATATACCGCTCAATGGCTATTCTCATACGATCAGATTTAGTTTGCACTGCGATGCTACCAACCTTAAAAAACCATTTTGATTGAGTCATCATTCTGACATCCCAGCTTTCCCACCAGTTTGATAAAATGAATCCATACCAATATGAAAAGTGATGAATGGGCTTGTGTGTGCGCAGTCTTATTTCCCGAGTATTCAGATTATTGTAATACATGTCACAGTTCGTTATGAAACAAACCAGGCAGCTTCGTAATTTGGTATAAATCATTCCTATAAATAATAAGGAAGTAGATAATATGCAAGGCAAGCTGTTCATTAAGATGGCATTATTTGAAATTATCCTGGAGGATCTTCCAGATATAAATATGTATAGGACAAAAGGGAGAATTGGCTGTACAAGCAGTACACAAGATGAAACTCAAATCTCCTTGCTTCCCATGTTTGATAAACTGACCCTGGCTTGCAATTTCTGAATGATAGGAATTTTTTAAAAAACATAAAATGCATTGCATTTATAGCTGAGCCTGCCCTAATAGTTCATGTGGGGAAACAGCAATCTATAGCAGTGTTTCCCAACCTTTTTTGGGCAAAGGCACACTTGTTTCATGAAAAAAATCTCGAGGCACACCACCATTACAGCCCCGTGACGTCAGCGCGCAGCGTCACGCCGGGAGGGACATGAATTGCTAGCAAATTACATAATCACCTCCTTGAGGGCTGGCTCATCTTCTCCGAAGGCAGAACCCCATTAATTAACAGCACAGACTCACACCATAGCCAAGACGAGGGGGGAAAACCTCAGTCATGCACAGTCATGCACATGTGGGGGCTAAATGAGGACGAAGACCGGGCAGAGAGCAGGGTTCAAATCACCCCACCTGGCCAGGACAATCCCTGGGTGCTCCCTTGGGCCACTCGCCTGACCCACCTCGCAGGGCTGTTGTTGCGAGGATAACACGGGGAGAACCACGCACGCCCCCGGGAGCTCCTTGGAGGAGAAAGCGGGCGATGAATGCAATGCACGAAATATATGAGAGGCGACCAGGTTTTGCAGGTGAGGGGCCCCCGCCAGCCTCCGCTTCCAACACCCGGCGCAACGACGCCGAAGTTTTCCCCCGGGCTCGGCTCGGGGAGCAGCGCTGCTCCCCCCGGCTCCCCTTCGCCCTCCCGGCTCTCTCTGGGGTCCCCCCTCACCTGCCAAGTCCGGAGCGCCGGTGGAAGTTGCATGCATGCATGCAGGGCGCCGCGTTGCCATTGCATTGCACTGCACTCCATGCAACGCCTGCACGCATGCATTGCCTTGCACGCCCGCCAAGGGGTCTCCCCGCGGTCCGATGCGTCCCCTCCGGTGCGGATGCAGCATTGCAAAAATAAAAAACCCCCGATGCAGCCCTACCTGGGGGGCAGCCTCCGCCTCCGCCGCTCCGCCTCCGCGGGGATCCCCTGGCTCCATCCTGCCGCCCGATCTCCGGGGGGCGCAGGCAGGCTGCGCGGGGTCTGCGCGGAAGAGCCCCTGCCCGCCCGGCCGCCGCCGCTGCGCTCATTCCATGGCCGGGAGAAGAGCGTTTCAAACAAAACGCCCGGCCCGCCAGGCCACGCTGGGAAACGTAGTTTGCGCACCCCGCGCGGGCGCGGAGCCCAAGGGCGAGGGGACTACGGATCCCGGCAGCCCCCACGCCGGGGACGGAGGGGGAGAGGCCGGGTGCAGGGATGGAGGGACGGGTGGGCGAGCGAGTGAGTGAGTGGCAGCCGCCAAGCCTTGGCCGAGAGCCAGGAAGGGCCTCCCCGGAGGAGGAGGAGGAGGAGGAGGGAGGCGCAGAGCGGGAGGGAGGGAGGGAACCCCAGGGGTCATCTAGTGACGGCGCCCCAATCGAAAATTTGACTTAAAAAAAAATATCTTTCAATTTTTTAATTTTTCCCACGGCACACCAGGCAACATCTCGCGGCACACTAGTGTGCCGCGGAACAGTGGTTGGGAAACACTGATCTATAGATCAAATGGGAACCAAAGTAATGGAAGGTAAGTGAGGACCAGAGGCAGCTGTTACATTCAAAGACCGGATATAATCTAATCCCCTCATAAGGTTAGATCTGTGCAAACAAATCAGGGTGGATGCTCAGTGAATAGTTTGTTTGGAAAAGGCTTTAGTGTGTGACACAAAAGTAACAGAGAAGTTATTTTCGGAATAGTTACTTATTATATCAAATTTATGCACCACTCAGTTTCGTGGGACTTATTCCTAGATGAGTATGTCTAGGATTGCAGCCTTAACGTGCAAATCCTGACTTAAAGGACAAAAATAATAGTCTTGTGGTACCTTAAAGACAAACACCTTTATTACAACATGAGCTTTTGTTTAGTAGAAGCAGCTAAGGAAAACCAAGCAGCTACAAAAGTGAAATGGTACATGCAGGCATTGCACAGCTGCCTGTTAACTCAGCCTTTGTTGAAGACACTCCATAACCTGAACTTGGTTGGGTTATACCCTAACAATGGCACCCTCTGGGAGAGGGAATGCTGGATGTCTCCAAAGAGGCGAACAACATAAACCAGTTAAAAAGCTGATTTTACCAAGCCAGAAGAGCAATCAATTCTATCAGACAGTGAGACGTGTGCAGGTTATCTGCTTCCCTTTTGATCAAGCAGAAGGAAGTGACCATGGTTTTGGGTTTTGGGTTTTGGGTTTGTTTGTTTTTTGCTTCCTCTTGTCACTTACAATTCCGAAAAGAACCCCTTATTGTTACTACTGTGTAATTAAATTCACCCACTAAACTGTTGCTTTAAAGAATAGGTCAATGGAGAGAAAGGAAAACTCTGCCAAAGGTTTAGTGGTACCCTCTGTTTGACAAAGAGCTTTCTGTTCGAATGCCCCCACCCCCTGCATGCTAAATCTAATACGTTGGCCTGGGCTGAAGTTCAGAGAGCGCCATTTGTTTTCTCCATTATCTAGTTTTATAGGACAAACAGGGAAAGTACATTTGGCATTGCTGAGAATTTGGATCTGAAAACTTCCTAAGTCTTATAACATACAACTGGAGCCCTTTTTTTATGGCCGTTTGCAACAAAAACATGAAAGTCAATACCTCATCCATTAATGCCCTCAGCCTGGTGAATAGGAAAAGTCAATAAAGCATTAGCACAATGATCATCTTTCTTTAGAGATTAGCTAGGTAATATGGAATGTTACTGGTGCAATTTGGTTGTGCAAACGGACTCTAGCCCATGCAAAGCTATTTTGTTTAGATATATTCATCAAATAAAAGGGACGCGGGTGGCGCTGTGGTCTAAACCACAGAGCCTAGGGCTTGCCAATCAGAAGGTTGGCGGTTCGAATCCCTGCGACGGGGTGAGCTCCTGTTGCTCGGTCCCTCTCCTGCCCACCTAGCAGTTTGAAAGCACGTCAAAGTGCAAGTAGATAAATAGGTACCATTGTGACAGGAAGATAAATGGCGTTTCTATGTGCTGCTCTGGTTCGCCAGAAGCGGCTTAGTCATGCTGGCCACGTGACCTGGAAGCTGTACGCCGGCTCCCTCGGTCAGTAAAGCGAGATGAGCACCGCAACCCCAGAGTCGTCCGCAACTGGACCTAACATTCAGGGGTCCCCTTTACCAAATGCCATACCGAAATGGGTCTTCCTGGAGTGTAATATTCAATGAACACCAGAAGTAATCACCTCCACACGATATTCCCTGAAGAAATGCAGTATGATTCTGTCTATGTCTCAACTCCTTCCACATCTCCTTCAGAAGGATTTGGGTATCACGTGGCAGGACAGAGTTTCAAACAAAGACATGCTCTCCCAAGCCCACGTTTCTCTTTTGGACTTTTTGGAATAAATCCTTCAGGAATAATGGAGCTGGGAGTCAAACTACTGTGTCTGTGAGTGAGAGCCAAGACACTTCCCAGCATTAAAAAAAAGGAAACAAACAGCCCAATTTCATGCCAAATGCAACATTTCCAGTACTTCCCATTGATGCATAAACACACATGCCATGTCTCTTCTGTTTGTAGGTGCTGCTCATCAAGCAAGACTGGCAGAAGGCAGCTGAGGAAAACACAGCCCTATTACAACAGACTGTGGATGGTCAACATGCTGGGTGGGAGATATCTTGTTCATGTATATCGGCCAGGAAACAAAGAACCATTAAAACTCTTGCTAAGTCCCTGTTCTCTTGTCAAGTTTGTCAGGCAGAACTGCTGGGGTGGGCTCATTCATGTGAACTGTGACAGCCAAGTTCATAGCATCATTCCACTTTCCAAAAAGAACTAGTTGCCAGAAATCTTAAACCCTTCCTGGGAAATATGATAAGTGGACTGCTTAACGAAAATTCAGGACTGACGTACAAGTTGCTCTGTTGGTAACTACTCAAACATTAACCAGCGCTCTCTTTTCCCTAAATATGCAATCAGTTTTTCCATCACTATTCTCCCCCCTTTTGACATAATTATCCCCATTCACACCATCCCATTAACAAAACAAAAGATAAGTTTGACCCATTTACACATTGTCCCAGCCTTATGTACACACATCATCATCCCAGTCTTGGGCACTCAATTGTATTCATGAAGATAGACATCTCTTTAGCCTCCCAGTGTTCTTTCTTAATGTTCTTGGACAGGTTAGACTTCCCTAACCTTAATGGCGCCTGTATTTCTAAGTCGATGGTTCGCTGTGATAGGTAGGGCAAGGATAAAAAAGATTTTCATCAATGCCATCTGGACCGCATTCCACGAAGAAAAACTCCAAAGTTCATCAAGGCGTCTTCTTTGCCATTTGATTTTTGTACCGTCTAATGCAGCTTTGGTTTTTCTCCCCTTCCATTGGATTCTCACTATATTCAGCAAGTAGCAGAGCAATCCAAATTCCATCTGCACCTTTGCAAAACCCAGGTAACTTTGCTTCATATCTTAGGGTCAATCATGCACTGGCATCACATAAAAAGCTATAGCATGTACCAAAGGTGGGAAGAGGCTAGCAAACCAACTAACTTTGCTATTTGCCATTTCCTTCCCAGGGTCCACAGCACTGCCACCAAATCAATGTCTTTAGTTATCCTGGTTTCTTTCCTTTTGTTGTCTCCTATGGACTATGTTGTCTCTTTTACTGAAACAGCCAACTCGCTGTAATGGGTAGAGTGGGGAGGCAGTTAGGCACTGGGGTGAAGGGGGAGAAAACAAGGTATCAAACCAGGGTTAACCAAGAACACATTTAGTTTTTTAAAGATGTAGTATTAGGGGTGGGGACAGATTTCAAAACAGTTTTAGGAGTTAACTGTAAGCACAACTAGGAAATGAAAAGACCATTGAAAAATGCATCTAACTAAAAATTCCTAGGTTATTTCCCTGCTTTAGCCAAGACCCAGCAATAAAACAATTTCTTTCAGCGATTACTAGTCCTATGACAGTGTAGCTTCCAGCCTTCTTGCTTTGTCCCAAGCGTCTTTTGTCTCTGGAGTCTGAGGTCTCTGTAGTACTCTACACAACGGGTTTTGTCTTTTGGTGTCTAGCTCTCTCAATTAGCTAAGTAGTGAAGCTAAGTAGTTTTTCAAAAGCCAAGCCATGGACCCCTTAATTTTAAAAATGTTGATATCTCTATGGTAGTTTTTGTTATGTGAATAGTGCCATGGACCCCCTGGGAGGGTTACGCAGACCCAAGGAGTCTGCAGATTACCAACTAGAAACCATTGCACTATATACAATTAGAAGGGCAGCACAGTTTATACACATGTAATAGTAATAATAATAATAATAATAATAATAATAATAATAATAATAATATTTTGCCAAGAGTCTGCCTCCTAAAGTAACCAGATTTCTTTCTCCCTTACCACTCAGTTTTTTTAAATAATAATAATAATAAATACCCTGTCCAGCTGACTGGCTGACCCCAGCCATTTCCTGGGCTGACCAGCTGTACCTTATGTGACCTTTTGACTCTAATGGCTAAATAACCTTGTCTAAACCAAAAGCAACTGATTTATAACTATAAACAAAAGCATAATGGCTGGAATTTTATTTCCTCATGTCGGCCCTCAATAATATTCTACTTGTGTTGTCACTATTTCTTTTTTCCCTTCAATATTCCAATCACTTATACTTGGGATTATCTCAGACTGAGGCAGATAGACTTCTCAGTTGCTTTTGCTTCCATTCATCAGGGACTTTTGAACTAGTCCCCTCATAAGAGCCTTTCGTTATGGGAGTAGGCCAGCTCTATAAAAAAAAACTCTCAGTGCCCAGAACGCTTTAGAACACAAAGAATATATAATTTGATCAACAACTTCTTGAAATATAGCAAAAGAAGTGCTGAAATGTGCTGGAAATAATTTGCAACTGTTATTGATGGTTTTTGTCATAGCATCTGCATATATTTGAAAATAACAATACTTTTGAAGTGTTCTCATGGAAGCAATTTAAAAGTGATGTTATTTACCCGGATATTGTGGCTGTTGTTACATTTTGGTCAGTAGTCCATGTAAGGTATTATTCAGGAATCTATTCTCATGGTTAAATTAAAATTAGTGTTCCATCGATGAGATCTGCATGAGAAAGGACTGGTCAATCAGAATAGCTGATACAATATCCTTTTCCACTGAACATTAGGCTTTGTTTTTGAAAAGGAATGTGTGGAGAGGGCAGCTAAACCCACCCTCTTCCCACACCTTACCTCACTTACCCCTAAACAGCCTTCATCCAGTGAGAGCATCTCCACCTCCATTGATCAGCCCGGACACTGAGGTCCAGCTCCGAGGGCCTTCTGGCAGTTCCCTCGCTGTGAGAAGTGAGGTTACAGGGAACCAGGCAGAGGGCCTTCTTGGTAGTGGCACCTGCCCTGTGGAACACCCTCCCATCAGGTGTCAAGGAAATAAACAACTATCTGAGTTTTAGAAGACATCTGAAGGCAGCCCTGTTTAGGGAAGTTTTTTAAGTTTGATGTTATAATTTGCTGGAAGCCACCCAGAGTGGCTGGGGCAACCCAGTCAGATTGGCAGGATAAGAATAAGAATGTTGTTGTTGTTGTTTAGTTGTTTAATCGTGTCTGACTCTTTGTGACCCCATGGACCAGAGCACGCCAGGCACTTCTGTCTTCCACTGCCTCCCGCAGTTTGGTCAAGAATAAGAATACTGAACTCCATTGCTTTAAGCACATTTTCTCCCTTTCTGGCTTATTACCCATATTGCAGTTGGGTTCAGGAATAACTGTTTAAACACAGCATAACACAGTGAGCTAAGGTGGGGAAAGAGGTGAATGGGATCTGTGTGCACATGACTGCCCCGTCACAACTAGTTTGGTCCTCAAAAAGAGTTATGAGTGCTGCCTTTTTTATTTTTCTTGGCAGCCATTTTTTTTTTAAAATGGCTCTTGCCGAGAGGAGAAAATTGGGATTTTCCGGAGGCAGTGGTTCTTCTGGGATAGGAGCCAAAAACTGAGCCAAAAACCGTGATGAATCATTACAGTTGGAGGGTATGACTTCAAATTCAGTTGAACAAGTTCAGAATCCATACTACCATTCTAGACTGTGCACAGTTCTCCTGTCCCCTGCTGCCATCACTGTTTTGACCCATATCTCCAGAATGGCTTGCAAGAAAATGGTAATTCTGGGGGTAGGTTGTGGCAGCATATCTTTCTACGTAAGGGCTCTTGGACACCCCCATAAGGGAAAAAGGGCAGATTTTGTTTACAACATCTTCTTGTCATGTTACAGAGTCCATGCTAGTTTGGAAAGTGGAACTGTACTAACTATAGCCATTCCATGTGTTTACAAACCAGCTTTTGCTACCTTGCAAGCAACTTCTTGTCACTCTGCCTGTGTTTCCTTGCCCTTCTATCTAGTCCTGCTAATGAAATGGAACAGGCTCGGCCCAGTCTGAAATGCTCGCATCCATTTCAAATGATGCACTTATTTCCCAAAGTTCACTTGAGGTTATTGTCACATTTTGAAACTGTAATAAGATGACACTGCTTAACATAATTAAGAGCCAATGCAAATATTAGCCGTGAACTGTAAGGCGTTCGGAGCCAAAGAATACGCAAACACAGTTTGCATTTCCTCTTTGCTGCAGCCGCCAAATTGTCCCTCTTTATGCAATGTGAATTTGATCCATGCAGCCTTTTCGGAGGCACTTTATTTCATTCTCTGAAGCCTTTTTGGAAACAAAAACACAGGGCTTCTAAGGATCGCCTCAACCTATATACACAACTCTTTTCGCCTTCCCTTACCACAGGCTAATACATGAAAAATATCTTGGAAAGCAGAAATAGCACTCATAATTTACTCAGTTTGCAACAGAGTATAGACATAACAGTGAGCCTTTCTGCAATTCCCTGTTATGTGTGGCTCAAAGTAGGGAAGATTTTTGTGAAAAAGAATAAATACCATTAGAAATGGAGGAGGATAAGTTTCATAAATGGAATTTGGTGGTTCTGAATCCGTTGGGCTTAGCTCACACTAGACTGCCTATTATGTCTCAGTCACTAATGCACTTAACAACAACAAAAGCTTGAATAATTAACCGCAAAAATATGTGCACAATGCACATAAAAGTCAAGACCCTTGCTGTATTACACTTCTGTAGCTTAATTTTATATAAATGCATGCACATTTTTATACAGCTATATGCATTTTTGTATGTGTCTGTTTATGTGCTGGTTATTTTAGGAAACCTGGAGTGTATATGCATAATTATAAAGGTAAAGGTAAAGGTACCCCTGCCTGTACGGCCCAGTCTTGACAGACTCTAGGGTTGTGCGCTCATCTCACTCTATAGGCCGGGAGCCAGCGCTGTCCGCAGTCACTTCCAGGTCACGTGGCCAGCGTGACAAGCTGCATCTGGCGAGCCAGCGCAGCACACGGAACGCCGTTTACCTTCCCGCTGGTAAGCGGTCCCTATTTATCTACTTGCACCCGGGGGTGCTTTTGAAGTGCTAGGTTGGCAGGTGCTGGGACCGAACAACGGGAGCGCACCCCGCCGCGGGGATTCGAACCGCCAACCATGCGATCGGCAAGTCCTAGGCGCTGAGGTTTTACCCACAGCGCCACCCGCGTCCCCGTTATGCATAATTATATTATATGCAAAAATTGCTCCTACTTTTAGGAGAGCTTGGGGCTTGTTTTAAGTAAAGTGAAAGAGTGAGATGGGAATTAGAAAAAAAAGATCCATACAGATAAGCTCAGTATCGAGATTTTCAGAAAATTTCATCCCTAAGTAATATGCAAGGGGGCGGGACTGACTTGAAAAAGACATTGGGAGTTTTATGTTCATATGATGTGTAGGAAGGTCACATAACTTGATTCAGCTCACAATTAAAGGTGAACCTACCTAATTCACGCTTTCTGAAACAATAAATGAACCAAAACAGCTGTTCTTCGAAATTTGCATTTTTCTAAATCTTGCAGTGTTGTTCTCAGTCACAAGTAATGTGTACACAAATGTGTGTTTAAATGTGTATATTAGTGAAAACATTCAAAATGTATTAAATTAGGGAATTGCTTTGCAAAAGTGTGCATATTCAGCAAAATTGTATACAAATGTGGAAATGTGGAGAACCGATAATGAGAAAATGAGACAAACCAAAAATTGACAGTTTTGTCCATTGCTAGTAATGTGACAGCTAAAGTCAGCAGAGATCAGTTTTGCCTAATACACAGTTGTTAAAACTATATTAGCAAGAGCAAGACGGAGTCCGAGAGAATGAGATTCATGAAAATACATTTTTGCCAGTATCGTTGTTACTGAACATATGAACCATGCTGCACTTCTTCCTCTGCCTTCAAATTGTTGTTCCTGGATTTAGGAAAGGTCGACTTCATTTCCAGCACATTTATCCAAGCTCAGTGTTTGGTTACAGCCAATTCTGTTTTGCAAGCCAGAATGGAGAAACGTAAAGCACAAACTCATCAAGTTGAGCTCATGAGCCATGCAGAAGGGGCTTTGTTTAGCAGTATCAATAGCTCCTGTAAGCAGTACATCAGCAGGCTGGGATCAGATTTTGGAAGCATAAACTCTTGTGCAAGTACAAGTCTCCATTCACATTTGAACCTTCTCAGCAGAATCTCAAACTATGGATTTACTAATATTTTTATAGTGTTATAAGTTTGGGAGAGGGGGACTAGGCTGTAGGCCAGAACAACAATTTGGGGGTGGAGGAAGAAGTGCAGAGGTGGTTCATATGCTCAGTAACAACGGTCCTAGACTCAGGTTGTATATATGCATATACATATGACATTACAGTCTCTACTGTGCTTCATTGCGACAGAAACACAACCCTGGGTAAGAGCCTGGAACCCCTGGAATCTCGCATACCTCAGAGATTGGGATGGGGTGCAACAATATACAGAATATTTACAATATATTTACAACAATTTACAGTATACACCGCTCCCCTTTTTCTATGAACTCAGGCAAGCCATAGTACTTCCCTGCTAAAACGAAGAAAGTGTCTAATATCCTCACATTCTGTGAACACATATAGGACTTGCAATATGATGGAATCCTCTCATTTACAGTGCCTGCTAGCCAGCAATGTCCTCTCTTCCATTTTGTTCTCCTCACCTCGCCTCCCGCAACAGCCAGCCATTATTCCATGGCTACTGAGCATGCTCAGTCCTTACTGCATTGATCTGGGGTCTTCACACCTTCAGGGTTGCTTCCTAAAGATTGTGTGTATGTGTGTCGCTTCTCTACTTCTGAAAACCTTGAGTTTCCCTCAGTTGTGCAATGACAGTGCAATTCTGGCCACAAAAGGATCCACTCTTCTTAGAGAATGAGGGCCATAAAATGATCACTCTTCTCTTTGTTTTCTGTGATGCAGTACAATTTTATGATACATTTTTGGTGTCCATGAAAGATTCTTTTTGCACCTGATGAAATAAATGCTTATGACAGTGCATGCAACAATGAACTATATTTCTCTGGAGTAACCATTATTTTGTCGCCAAAGGTGCAAACTGCTGAAAATGTGGTCAATATGCTGTTCTCATCTTTCCATGCCCTCTTAACAAGTTTCTTGCTATTGTTAAATGCACATTAAGAATGCGGTGCTTAAAAGAAACCCTTCAATTGACCATTGCCATCTCTTTACGGGAACTTTAAAAAATATATATCAGGAACTAGAATTCTATTGTTAACGTGCGTTTGAAAAATAATAGCCGTACATGATTGATAATGGCTAGATCAGCAAATCTCAAGAGCTCTATCCACAAAATGGTATCACAGACAGAAAGATGGGGTTTCAACTTGTGGATCAAATGAGAAAAGCAGACAAGCTATGGGAGAAAATGAAAAGTAATTGGAAGACTATACCACAGACGTCTGTAAGGCAGAAGTTACTGCCCTCTATACGACGTGGTGATTACAGAGTAACAACTAGCAATGGTATAATCAGCCAAAGCTTTACAGTCAAACTATGGCTCATTTGGATACTTCCCAACAATTTCTAAAAATAAAACTTTGCATGAATAGATGCCATATGGGAATTCTTAGACAGTTTTGGGCAACTGTGTTATTTTGGTTTACAAAACTGTAATATAGGTCATACATATGAATGGTGTAGTTACTGTAGTTGTCCCGAACTATTTTAGCAGAGATTGCTTATCCTGCAAACGTTAAAAGGATCACTGCTCAATCTGTGTAGACAGTAACATGTAATGGGAATAATATAATTTCAAAATCTGATGATTGCTTGGTTGAGTATGTTATGCCAAGCCTAGGCACCTCTCTGGTGTATAAGCCTTTTCACAAATGAGCACTTTCAGATAAATAACATTCTTTTTGAAACCCAGGGTGGCACAAGAACAAGTAATAAATGCACCACTTCAGAAACCATGCTTTTCATGGATCCTTAACACATATGGGTTACTTGGAAATAATAATCATTGAACTCAATGGGATTTACTTCTAAGAAAAGAAGCTTAGGTTTGCTGGTCAATGAACCCTTCCAATAGACTGCATGTTCACTGAATTATACACAATCAGCTTAAATGGGCTGATAGTAATACTTTATTATATTCCATTAAAATTTCAGTGGAAAGCTTTCATTTCATAAGTTTATCAGTAACAAAGAAGGAATGACAGCTGCAAATAGAATATTATAACTTCAGAGTTTTTAGTTTTGATTACTGAATATGAGTAAAATAAACAGGCCACATTAAATCACTCCCTAGGGCATCAGAATTTTTTTTGATGCAGACTGAATTATTTTTCAATGCAAGTTAACCTAACTCAATTTTTTTATTGGAAACCCACATTCTTGTTTGACAGTGCTTCCAAAATATGGAGTTATCAAATCAAAAATTAGTCAGCCTACGGCTTATCTGCTCAAGCCTTGCCTTTCTTTAGTAACATATAATGAAACGGTATTAACCATGGCTTCAGGAGGCTACAAATGTGTTTATGATCCTGCACTGCTGGAAAAAAAGTGGTTGTAATATCACTCCTAACCAAAAAAACAAACAAACAAAAAACAACCCTCTGGATCCCAAGGATTGTAACAACTATCAGTCAGTTGCAATTACAGTCGTACCTCAGGTTAAGAACTTAATTCGTTCTGGAGGTCTGTTCTTAACCTGAAACTGTTCTTAACCTGAAGCACCACTTTAGCTAATGAGGCCTCCTGCTGCTGCTGCACCGCCGGAGCACGATTTCTGTTCTCACCCTGAAGCAAAGTTCTTAACCCGAGGTAATATTTCTGGGCTAGCGGAGTCTGTAACCTGAAGCGTATGTAACCTGAAGCTTATGTAACCCGAAGTACCACTGTATATCCTTCCTGAGTAAGGTGACTAAATAGGTGGCAGCTGTGAAACTCTGTCCTGTTTAGGATGACTCTGGGTAACTGAATTCATTTCAGTCTGGTTTGAAGCTTGGGTTTGGCACAGGAAGTCTTGGTTGCTGTTGCATACACCAGATAAAAGAGACAGGGAGTGTGACCTAGCTCAGGTATCGTCAACCTTTTCACACCAAGAACTCACTTTTTAACCCGAAAATCTTTTACCATATATTTGCATGGTGGTTAGTGTGACCCACACTGGATCAGGGCCCAACCCAGTAGTGAGCGCCAACCCACCAGTTGAAGTCCAGTGACCTAACTGAAGTCCCCAGGACCTCTTAGCAGCTTTTGATACCTGACCATGCATTAAGATAGTCACTGGAGGCTCTTTGTCAAATGTCCCTGCCGTGACTGTCAGGTGTTATGAAAGTGATACCCCACTTATTTATTTATTTATTTATTTATTTATTTATTTATTTATTTGTCAGCATTTATAAACTTCAGTTTTACAGGTCGGGGAAAGCCTGGCCAAAATTAAATGTCCATACAAGTGGACTGAAGCAACTGTTTCACATCTGACAGAGGAGAGGATGTTCCATAATACAGGGGCAATAGCAGAAAATACCTGTATTGGGGTCTTCGCCCAATGATACTCTATAATAAGGTGTGGTGCCATAAACAGAATTTCCCCAGATGATCTAGGTCAGGGGCAGCCAACTCCCAAAAGACTGTGATCTACTCACATAGTTAAAAACTGGCAGTGATCTGGGGGTGGGGGTTCAGGTCAATATTGTTGAGCTTTTTTTAGAAAGGAAAGCCCTGTTTTTTAGGGGTTCACAGCTTTTTTTAGGAAGGAGGAAAGCACCATTTGGGGGGGTCAGGGCTAAAATGTTGAGCTTTTTTAGGGGGACCAAAGTTGTTGAGCCAGTGATCTACCTCAGACATCCAGTGATCTACCAGTAGATCACAATCTACCTGTTGGACGTGCCTGATCTAGGTGATCTTGCACATCTGTATAGTAGCAAGTTGTCTTTCAGGTAATGTGGTCCCAAGTTGGTCAGAGTTATATATGATAACCACAAGACCTTTGACATGACACGGGAGCTGACTGACAGCCATTGCAGTTCCTTCAGCACAGATGTAGGTTGTGAACATTCAGGTGTTCCTCTCAACAGCCTGACTGCAGTGTTCTACATCAGCTGCACTTTCCAGACCAGTACCAAGGGAATCCCTATGTAGAGTGTATTACAGTAGTCCAGTTGTAAGGTTACCAACACATCAATCACAGCAACCAAGCTGTAGCTGGCACACCAACCTATGAACTGCTTTACACAGGAAAGTTTATCTGGTGCCTGCTCTTCTACTATTCCAGCACCAGATGTTTTCCCCCAACCTTTTTAAATATTAGCTTAATGTGGTTTTAAATCTCTAAGACTAAACTACTTCATCTGTTTGGATATAACACCAAAAATGCAGGTATGTTGTAGGGGTCCCGTCCACCCTGAAATCTGTTCTGAATTCCTGAAGTTATGAGGTTTCCAAGTAGAAGTCTGAGTTCATGGGTGCTATGTTGGGAGTGTGTTTTATTGCTTGCATAGTGTGAAAGTTAAGGCAGGATGCTAAGACTTAGCTTAACATTTCCATTTTTAGTTGTATTTTTGGTGCGTGAGTGAATTTGTCAAGGGCTTAACTGTTCCCTTAAACCAAAAGATTTTTTTATCTATCCTCAAATTTCCTTCCAGTGTTTCCATGTCCTTCTTAAAAGGTGGTAATCAAAACTGAACACACTGTTCTGGATTATGCCTATCCAGTATTTATCTAGTTGAATATTATGTCAGTTTAACCTTATTAGTCCAGGATCTTACTATTTGCAAAATATGTGAAGAGAACTTAACCTTCTCTAGTCACTGGAGATGAAGAATAGAAGCTTTATCTCAAAGCAAATTGTGAGTCAGGTCTCATCAGTGGGCTACAAAAGCACAATGGGTGGGTTGCCAATATCCCTGCTAAAACAGGAGGCAACGGGGGATGAAACTCTTTGGTGGTTTTTCAACATAGACTATTTCACTGGTGCATGTATCCCCTGAGAAAATAGTTTGGGAGCTGCTGCCACTTTATAATCTTTTCTGACTAAGAGGATTTCGGTGATGAATCAGACTTTTTGCACGGAAAAGGAATTCATCAGAACACTTTCAGTCTCGGAAGAATACTAAGCCATGGTGTCACTATGTGCTTAGTGAGGTGCAAGCAGTACTGAGGATTCATTCAAGAAGATACTCTCCCGTCCAAAAAACCCCCACCCCAGACACTCAGACACAATGGGTTGTATCAATGGCCATGAGCAATGTTCCACTCATGCAATGGAACTTCCTTTCCTCTTACCATGTGCCCCAAAATCTGCTCCAGATTCCAGGGAGAGGAAAGCAAGGTTCTGTTGCACACGCAGCCGTGTTGGAGATATATTGTACTACCTCACTGGGAGCTCCATCTTTGGAGGTGCTACAGCAGAGCATTTTCAGTGGGTCCCCTTAGCCCCCCAAAGTGGGGCATGCAAACAGAGAGTTTTCTTATACTTCCTGTCACCTTGTTGGGTGCTCTTGAGAATGGTGGAGACACTTGGTTAAGGTTTACAAAGTTCAGCTATTGCAAAAGTTAATTTTATGCATTTTTGAAAATCACCATGGTATTTAGCAATAACATCTTACGTCCTTTAGAGGAGAAATTATGAATTGCAGAATTTTAAATGCCCGCCATCATCCTTGGCTTCAGTCAATTTTGTTTATTACACTCTTCCATTTTCTTCTAGTCGTGAGGGGGGGATGGGGAGGGGCCTCTCTTCATCTGAATCCAGTCCTGGTTGTGCTGAGCTTCATGGCTAGTGGGCGGAGAAGCCAAAGTGCCTCCCCTTACTGGCTCCCAAAAATGCTTTTCCCCAGGACACTAAAAGCTGTGGTAGTAGGTAAGAGTATTTATTGATGTTGTGTCCTATTTAGGGGCTTCCCTGAACCATCTTGTTTGCCACAGTGGGAAAGAGGTTGCTGGAACATGTGGGCCCTTGGTTTGAAGAACAGCGTGGCTGTTCTTAAACTCTTAGGTTCAAAAAGAGTTTGCACGCAAAATGAGATTTTTTGGACCCACCAGGAATGGCCAGTGGGAGAGGCGGAGGCATGCACCTGGCCTCACACCAGCAGAGTCATTGGAAAGGAGTGAGGTGGTAGGGAGGTTTGTGTTGTGCAGGTGCACCAGCAGAACCAGTTCAGCACTCCTGCCATTGCACCAACCCATCCCCTCCTGCTTCCCAGTAGGCAGCATTGATTTCACTGCTAGGAGACCAAATATGTGCTGCTCACTCACCAACCATTCCTGGTACCCACGGTTTTTTTGTTGGAGATTCCTCTTCATCACCTCCAGAGCTGCAAATGTCTAAAGGCAATTAATATTCCTTCCTTAAGGTAAAGGTAAAGGGACCCCTGACCATTAGGTCCAGTCATGACCGACTCTGGGGTTGCTGCGCTCATCTCGCTTTATTGGCTGAGGGAGCCGGTGTACAGCTTCCGGGTCATGTGGTCAGCATGACTAAGCCACTTCTGGCGAACCAGAGCAGCGCACGGAAATGCTGTTTACCTTCCTGTCGGAGCGGTATCTATTTATCTACTTGTACTTTGTGCTTTCGAACTGCTAGGTTGGCAGGAGCAGGGACCGAGCAACAGGAGCTCACCCCGTCGCGGGGATTCGAACCACCGACCTTCTTATCGGCAAGTCCTAGGCTCTGTGGCTTAACCCACAGTGCTACCCGCCTTCCTTATTTACTCCAAATAACCTTGTGCCATATTAAAATGATTGAAACTAAACCATAAATTAGAGAAAGAGAGTGTATGCAGTGGTTTTCTCATAATCTGGCAGCAGACAAAAGACTGTTCTTTGAACAGTACTGGAAATTTTTCATTTTCCACCCAGTTTGCACTGATCACCCCCCCCCCCCATTTTCTGTATGGGCCACTTGTCATTCCACTGACATTAAGCTTCTCTTCACATCTGCAGTGTTCTCTGCAGAATGCACTGTATCCCCATTCTATTGGCAGCAATCTAGATAAATGCCAACTTCACATTCCAAAGAAGAACAGGAATGTTCTAAGGAGTTTCCTTTATCATATAGTCCAAAGTTTGCTTGACATTTAATGGCTCTATACTGGGGATGGGATTACAGTGAAAAACAGGAAAGTGAGATTTCTGTTGCCTGTAAAACAAATGGGAAAGCTTGGAGGAATACTGTGGTATAAGGAATAAACACCATTTGCACAACAGCTGCTACTTCAGCCACTTGGAGAGGGGAAGCTGAGAGAAAATGAGCCCTTGGTATTTTCACACGCAAAATTACTTGTATTTGCAAACTGTGAATATAATAGGCTGTGACTACTGTCAGGGTTGGCATCAACTCTTGGTATTCTTGGGCAGCTGTCAAGAGCCCAGTGACCTGGCAGGGCTCACCATTAACTGGAACCCTCTTTTTAAAATTGTTGTAAGCTGCATGGGGAGACTGGGTCTAGCTGCCATTTTAACTTCCCCCGATGTCATAGCATTGCTCGGGAACATTACTGGAAATTAAAATGGCTGCCTTCTACCATCCTATGCTGCTCAGAGCACTGCTGCTTCCCATCCCCACTACCAGATTAGCCAACAGTTGCAAAAATAAATAAAATGGAAGTACAGTGGTACCTGTACAGTGGTACAGTGGTTAAGAACTTAATTCGTTCCAGAGGTCCGTTCTTAACCTGAAACTGTTCTTAACCTGAGGTACCACTTTAGCTAATGGGGCCTCCCGCTGCTGCCGCACTGCCACCGCTCGATTTCTGTTCTCATCCTGAAGCAAAGTTCTTAACCCAAGGTACTATTTCTGGGTTAGCAGAGTCTGTAACCTGATGCGTCTGTAACCCGAGGTACCACTGTATACATCCATCTTACTGTAGGTTTTGTTTCATTTTGGGGAAAAATTAAAAATTATTCTTATTTTATTTGGACCACAATAAAGAATTGTTGTTTATATTTTGAATTAGATATGTATGGTCTTAATCTGACTCTGATTATCATGGCTGCATTTTTTTGTTCAGCCACAGCAATCACAAAAATTGCTATGGTTATTTCGTGTCTGCCTTGCCCTCTACCCAGTAACACAGGACCAGCCCTGCCTTGTAGGAGGGTAAAGCGTCCTGGTTCAAGCAGCAGCATGAGGGAGCAGTAGATGCGAGTAGAAAATAGATGCTGTGAAAAGTATTTTGAAAGTGTTGGCCCTAACAGAAGAAGAATTTGGACTTCACGCCCAACAGCAAAATATCTTTGGCCAGCAGCATTGTGGTAAAGTTCCCTCAAACACGTGCTGGCATGGATAAGGTAAGTATTCGTGGTGACTGCCCCTACAGCTGACCCCCAAATGGTGCATTTTGATAACACCTTTGCTCCCTGCAAAAGTCATCCCCATCCAGAAGTTTTGGAACGGGTCATAAACCAGGGTGAAAATGTTCGGCTGCTGTGTGGAGCTCAGAGAATGGGACCCTGTGTTGTCAAGGCAACCCTGTGTTCCCAAACTCCACTGTGGCAGTTTTATTGCCCATCCTCACAGCTCGGCACAAGGCAAAGAATGTTTCCTGGCATCGCTGAGGCAACTAAGCAACATGACCATTCTTGTCACGCTGTATTGTGCAGCCAAGCAATAAAACCACCACAGGACAGAGTCCGGGAGGAGCACCAGCCTGCTGCCTCAACATGGTCCTCCCTCCTGGGTGACGTCAGGACTGCTTCATTTGCCCTCAGCGACACTGCTAAGTAGCCAAATCTGATTGGTTACATAGCTTGGGGATATAAATTCACTTGCCACAGGATCCCTAATAGATTAAGTTCACGCAGTGGGGGAGAAAGAAAACAGGATCCAGGAGAGGATCACCCACCAGAAACCTTCTTTGGCTCTCCAAAAATCATATGAGTCCCAGAATCATAGAGCTCTTTCTCTTAAGATACACATCTGGTTGATTATCTTCTGGAAATGGAGCCATTTTTTGTTTGAGATGGCTATGGTTATTCTGCCACAGATGATGGAAAAGATGAAGAGTAGTTGGCATTTTAATTTAAAATGTTATTTTGTATGGTCTATATTTGGTTTATTTTTATTCCTTGGGAGTTTTTTCTAAACCCAAGCCTTAGAAATAAGGCAGAACAGGGACTCACAAGAATTTATTTGACTACAACTTAACTGATGAGCCAGCAAAAAGGAAAAGTTCAGAATACTATCGTCGTCTAAAAATGTAACAGGATTTAATCCTTTTTTCTCTCAAATATGCTCATTGTCTTCTTTTTTTTCTTTTTTTGCACTCCAGTGTTTACACTGCAGATGAATTCCTAGACATAATTAAAGGCAGGCATACCAAATGGGAAGGAGACATACCCACACAAATTTAGTATGTCTCCAGCTTTTCTAAAGGCAACTTTTCAGGATATTTAATTCATAAACAGAGCATACTGCTATAACCTGGTGCCCTCAAAGATGGCCCAAACATTTGGATAATGAGAACTTCAGATACACTAGGCAGCTATTTATATTTGCATTGAAACATATTAGTGTAAAGACATAGATATGGAAGGCAAACAACTACATCAGATAATGCAGTTTCAAATGACGATGCCTAATGTGAAGGGAGTTCTATTTTATTTTATTCAGGATGATTCTAATGAGCTCCACGATAAGTCATAAGGTTAAAAGTGGTAGACTTGGACAACCAGACTACTAGAATTACATATAGACTCTTAGAAGCTTCTGCAGCTTTATTGCTTTACAGACCATAATGACTGATATAATGGCTTCGTCTCTTCATATAATTACAATAATACATACACAGTGCTTTTAATCTTCAAAGCACTTCATATACTTAATTGAAAAGGAGTGATCCAATGTCTAGCCTAGTGATAAAAACTAAAAATGTGTGCCAATTAGACCTGTCAAACAAAAATGTGGGTTTTAACCAATTGAAAACCAAAATAAACTTCTCTAGGAGTACTTCAGTTACCCTTCCTTGGGTTTCTAAGAACCTGAAGGCACTAATTTCTGTAACTGCTGCAACCACAAACCACAGACCTCTGAACATTTTTTTTCCATTTCCAATATCCAAAGAATCATGAAATCAGAAATAAACATGCATATACATTGGTCTCATGGCTCAGATATTTGAAGGTGCACAGTTACATGAGCACATTATCTACTCTGAGCAGATTTATTTACATGTCTATATAGGGTAAGGTTACCAGATTTTTTTCAGTGAATCCAGGGGCACTTTTCAACTTCAATTGATTTTGTATGGGGACTGATTTGTAAACCCGGGGACTGTCCCCGGGAAACGGGGATGACTAGTAACCTTAATATAGGGTCTTATTGTTCATATTCACAGAGAGGAAGGAAAAGCTTATGCAGTCAAAGAGAACCCCATTAATTGCTGGGCTGTGTCCAACTGGTGTTGACCCAGTTCAGCAACTGACCTGACAGTGGCTTTGGCCCTGCCAAGGATGTGAACTCTTGATTTTTGTTGAGGAGATTCCTGCTCTTGTTCTTGTGACTCTCACTCTGCTGTCAACAGTCCTGGACCCAAGGATATCTACTAACTGGACACGTATTTTAGCTCATTTTCTTCTTCTGTACTAAATCTGAGATAAATCTAGTTCAGGGGGAAACAGAGTGAACTGAGACATAGCCTGACAATAAGTGAAAGAGGGCTTCTGTAAGGTACCCATGTATCTATAGCTAATGAAAAAATAAGCTGTGTAGTCAAAGCATCTATTTAAACAGCTGCATGTAGAACATAATTACTTTTTTTCTTTTTTAAAAATGAAATTTTCAGATGAGCATCCATCACACAAGCACTCTGCCCATGGTTGGGCTAGTATAGATTACAGCATGAACATCTGGTCTGAATTGTTGCAACGTGACCCTGCATTATACTGCATGCTTTCTTATTGCGGGTTAAGGATGAGAATAGAAAATTATGGTTTGCGCTCATTATAAACAATCTGGATGATCCACTTCACCTCAGAAAAGGCTTGTTCCCATAACTGGCACATGTTAAAGAGTGTTTCACAGAATTTTGTCTTCAGAATCCCAGAAACTCGGTGCAGTTCCTCTTCTAAGTTTCATTCCTTGCTGTGCTTAGATTGCATGGCCATGATAATCCAATACATGAAAACATCCAAGGCTCATGTGGTAGCCTTGGGGTACAATAGTCTGTGAAATGGGGCCTGGATTTTATGCTGTATGGGGTGCTTTAGCAGTGTGCCCTGCAGCAATGTGAGCTGAAAAGTCTTTCAGCTATAAAATTGCTGTTCTCCAAATCTTCAGATAATTGTCAGCTACAGATGAAAGACATCTGTTGTTCCAGTTTCCCCACCCCCACCTCTGTTCTTTTCATATGCGGTTTTCCTTCAGGGAACATTATTGGTCCGCATAATAATTACCGTATGTATGAAAAAGGAAAGTGGAAATCTATCATTTCAAACGCTCTAAAATAACAATAAAATTTGCTGATGGGAGAAGCTGGAGTTTATGCATGCAAGAAGTTGTCTTCATACCTTCAAGGCAGATTCCTATAAGTCCATTCTGCACCTGAGTGTTAAAACTGTAATTGTGGAAAGTATTTCAGGTGAAGGGTTAGATGCCTCTTCCTGGACACACTGTGCCACTTCTTTTCAGCAGGTAGATGACAGCCCACAACTGAGTCACCACCTGACTTAAAGTGGGTCAGAAGGGCATCAGTGCTGCCATCTTTTCCTTTTTAAAGTATGTTTAATTAAGTCTCCCACAACATTAGGCACCAATAACCTCGGGGCCTAATGGGCCCAGCTGTAGGAAACTCTGTGTCATTTGGTTTTCTGTGCAGATCTTGTTGGTGGAAAAAAATAGATTTTCTTGATGCCAAGATCCAGGTTTGGCATAAGTACTCTTTGGTGAGAGAATCCCTGCAGAGATTTAAAATCAAATCACAAAATTTGTGGAAATATAGGCTGCTAGACCTTTAAAATATGCCCTTCTGGGTGAGTTCCAACTTTTCCTCTTCCCCTAGCACAGGAAAAGACTACACATTTGTTAAGTTTTAAAAAATGGTTTACTTACAAACTCTCCAAAGGTCCGCTTCATGTGCTTTTCCACAGATCAGTCAGAAAAGTTGCACAGGCAGTAAAACTTAGCTTAGTTATAAAGTAGTAAAAGTTCTTAGATTTTTGGTATAAGAACTCAACAGAGGCTTGTGAGAGCCATGCAGCTTCGCTGGAGCAACCAGCTCAAACCTCTTCACATGTTGAGCTTCTCAGGTAGAATGAGGGGCAACAAGAGGCTTGATTACCTAGGTCCTCCCAAGGTAAGGGAAGTGATATACCTAAGCCTGGCATGACAGCTTACTCTATGGCATTAACCCCTTTGAGCAATAAGCATGTGGCTTATATGAGATGCTTATATATGGGATATGTTTCTCCCACAGTTCCTCCCCCTCTCTTTGGTAAAAACACTGTGAGTATACCAGAAGCAGCTATAAGTTGTCTTTTTCTCTTTTGTGACTCCACAGGTAAGCAGGCAGGAGGTGGAAGAAGCACAGCTGAGCCACTTTTCTTCTTGCATGGTTCCAGTTTCTCTAATGGCAGGCAGAAATTCAGTTGGTGCTGCTTTTCCTGTCTTGGGTGAATTTAATTGGGAGCTTCACTTATTAGAATTCTTCCTGTCATTCTGATGTTAACAGAACAGGAGCAAGGCAAGAAAAATGTAAATGTGACAATCCTTTTTCTTTTTCTAATTATATAGTAGTAGCATTACTGGAAAATTGATTTATGTTGTCTCTTTTTCTTTTGGAACAGTTATAATTTACCTTGAAAACCCAATAAACAGATGAGATATTATGTTCCTGTTAACACAAACCAAGCTTCCATTGTCACATTCATGCCATTTCTGTCCTCCAAATGTATAATTTTTTTTAAAATTATCACTTTCTTTTCATACTGATATGTGGCAGGCAGAGAAGACATAAGCAAATAAAAAAATTAATCCTAGTAGAACTATGGCCATTTTTTATTTTAGTTTTTTGTGATAAACAACAAATTGGCACAGTGGCAAAAGATTTCAATCACATTACACTAAGACTAGAGTGCTTTAAGAAAGCTGGCTGTTGTTATTTCCTTTCAACTTTTCAATTAGAATGTTCATAACAAGATTAATGGGACGCGCGTGGCGCTGTGGGTTAAACCACAGAGCCTAGGGCTTGCCAATCAGAAGGTTGGCGGTTTGAATCCCCGCAGCGGGGGTGCGCTTCCGTTGCTCGGTCCCTGCTCCTGCCAACCTAGCTGTTCAAAAGCACATCAACGTGCAAGTAGATAAATAGGTACCACTCCTCCGGGAAGGTAAACGGCGTTTCCGCGTGCTGCTCTGGTTCGCAAGAAGCGGCTTAGTCATGCTGGCCACATGACCCAGAAGCTGTACGCCGGCTCCCTCGGCCAATAAAGCGAGATGAGCACCGCAACCCCAGAGTCGCCACGACTGGACCTAACGGTCAGGGGTCCCTTTACCTTTTAACAAGATTAATATTTGGTACTTCCAGGGCAGAATGTGTGTAATGCTGTGAGTTCAATTATAGTACACTAAAATTAGCATTTGAGGGATCAGGTCCCTAGATGTTGTTGTTTTTTAGTCGTTTAGTCGTGTCCGACTCTTCGTGACCCCATGGACCAGAGCACACCAGGCACCTCTGTCCTCCAGGTCCCTAGATAATATACATTAAATTCACAGTTTTTTTAATATGTTGGTACAGTGTGTAATCATATATTGATCACATTATTTCATAGAATGGTAGAGTTGGAAGGGACCCTGAGGATCATCCAGTCCCTCCCACTGCAATGCAGGAATATGTAGCTGCCCCATATGGGGATCAAACTTGCAACCTTGGCGTTATCACCACCACGGTATAACCAACGGTATTAACCTTCCCTTCTTCAGGAGCTCAGGGGAAAGTATCTCTGTTTCTCCTATTTTATCCTTACAAACTTTACCTTTGAGCGTATAATTTAATTTGGTTAATGAAGTGGAATTTAGGCTGCAATCCTATACTCACTTAAGGCAAACAGTGCAATCCTATACACACCTCTCTGGGAGTAAATTTTATTGCGCTCAGTATGGCTTAATGCTGAGTAGGCATGCACTGTTAACCTTCACACCCCCAGTTCTGTTTATATTATTATATTATATTAATTTGGCCATTTTCAAATTAGACTGCAATTGGCATCAATCTTTTTAAGTTACCTGAACAGAAAATCTGCAGATAGTCTAGTGAGGCTATCATGAAGAGAGGTGCGGCTTTTTTAAAAAAAAGCAGGAACCTTTTATATGGAAAGGTTTTCAGTTCAGTGGGTAACAGCAGCTTTTTAAAAAGCTCACATTGGAGAGATGGCAAACCAAACTATTGATTTGACTTGGTACAAGGAAGCCCTTGGAAGGAAAAATAGGATCATAAAATTAAGATCTAGTAATAGCTAATATTTACCCAATATTTACTGATCCATTCTTTTGGTTCAAATTCAGCCTTTTTCTGTTTTCAAAGTTCTTCCCAACAAAGGTTTTCTGAAGTTGCCAAGGTATTTTTGCTGAATAACTAGTTATGTATGGTGGTTAGGATTAGGGACTACCAGAAGTGTTTCAGAAAACAGTTTTGGGCTAGGTTTTTAAACATTTTGAGCTCCTCCTGAACTGCTGAAGAATTTCATCGCTCCCCTGGAGTACAGTGGTACCTCAGGTTACATACGCTTCAGGTTACAGACTCCGCTAACCCAGAACTATTACCGCAGGTTAAGAACTTTGCTTCAGGATGAGAACAGAAATTGTGCT
This sequence comes from Podarcis muralis, assembly GCF_964188315.1. Taxonomy (NCBI): domain Eukaryota; kingdom Metazoa; phylum Chordata; class Lepidosauria; order Squamata; family Lacertidae; genus Podarcis; species Podarcis muralis. The sequence continues at coordinate 29,959,872 of NC_135665.1, forward strand.
CCGGCGGCGCGGCAGCAGCAGGAGGCCCCATTAGCTAAAGTGGTGCTTCAGGTTAAGAACAGTTTCAGGTTAAGTATGGACCTCTGGAATGAATTAAGTACTTAACCCGAGGTACCACTGTATATGAAAGTTAGGCAAAGAAAAACGGCTGTCCTGTTTTTGCCAGCCATGTGCACAACTGTGGATCCAGTTTTCATATAGTTAAATATTTTATTTGTTTAAATATTTATTGGCTGCACTTTCAATATAGCACAGCAATATTTATCTACCTATATAATAAAAATCTAAGAGTGTCATGATGGTGCAGTTTGCTAGGCCCCAGATAGGTGGTGCTATGAACTGCAGAACGGTGACAAACTGGTTAGTTTCCCCCAGGAAAAAAGAGCGGGGAGGAAAGAAAGAGCATCTCAGAGCATGTTCTGTTACAAGTTTACACTGGCATTTGCTTGAGCTTTCCAGCTTCATTCGCTGGCTTGACGTTTGATGTGCCAACACAGTCAAGCACACCACCCATCGCTATCCATGACGCATCATGCAGCAATCTGTGAGAATCAATCCCCGTCACTGGTAAAGCAGGACCTGTCTTGCATTTGCTTTGTGTTATTTGATTCCTCACACAAAATCCCAAACAGAACAAGGTATGAATTACCAAGTACCGTTAAAGAGATAAGCCTATAGATGGGAGAGGCAACAACAAGCTTTGTTTTCTTCCCAGTTAGCCCTGATTGGATCTGAAAAGCCAAACAGCTTAAAAGGCATTAGGGAACATAGTAAACTTTCATATCCACAAGTTAAGTTTCATATCCACAAGCTAGTAGCCACTGATAGTCCTCTCCTCCATGAATTTGTCAAATCATCTTTTAAAGCCATCCAAGTTGGCCATCACTACCTCCTGGGGGCGTTCTGAAAGAATTTCATGCGGCCTGATATCTCTTAATTTTTTAACACTGTGTTATAAGAATTTTAAGGTCTCAAACATAGAATAAATATTCATAAATGCACACATATCTAATTATATGAACCATATGTCATTGAAATAGTATGGGCGAGCAATCCTGAAGCCATTTTGACTCTCCCAATGACCTCAAATATTCCGCTGCAGTAGGAGAGGCAAATGGGGAAAGCCTTCCCATTGTCTTTTTGCTTGGAAATCCTGTCTTAAGGGCGTATTTGTGTATGAATAGGGTGAGCCTGTGACCTGGACTCAGGAACTAAAGGATTAGCCATCACAAAAGAATGGCCAGGCTGCCCAGGTAATGCAGTCAGTGACCATTATCAGGTGTCCTGGAAGACAGGATTTCTGCTGTAGACCGTCTCCTTCTTTGGTGTATGTATTATGTTGGGGGGGGGTGTGTCTTGGGCTACAGTGTGGGCAATTTCAAAATTCTATGTAAGGGCTTGCAAACCATTGTTCAGGGTTCTCCTCCCTCCTGCATGTGGTGAGTTGGGACCCTGTTGCAACAATTCCTTCAATAAAGGTCAGGCTTACTAGTCACTTTGCTTCTCAATATACCCTGGCTGGCCTCTGTTTTCTCCTACCAATTAAGGACTCTCTACAGGCTCTGGAATACCCCACATAAGGGAAAGGCAGCAGTTTTTCTTATAACAACTGTAAGATGCTTCAGTTGTGGGCATGGATTTCAAATCAAAGCATAATATATATATATATATATATATATATATATATATATATATATATATATATATATATATATAAATTTTGTGAATCTTTGTACTTTTGTCCATTTACTCTATTTATTTTTCCAGATCTGAACTATAAAATGGTGGTTTTCTTGAGTCAAAATGAGAGTAACCTTAAATAATTGTTTAGGGGGGACTCTCTTTCTCTCTGTCTCTCTCTCTCTCTCTCTCTCTATATATATAATTCTTAGCAACACATTGTCACCCTTTAAATTAAGATCTCCAACTAAAGGAAATCTGATTTCTGCTATGTGTTTCTTAGTGGTGGTGTTTGGATTGGGCACTGACATCTAAGCATGCAAGCCTGAAACCTGTACCCAGGGCTGTTTTTCTAGAAAAAGAGGTGCTAGAACTCACTACGAACACCTCCCTCTTTAGAATGGCAACGGTACCCACCTGAGAGGTGCCGGAACTGAGTTCCGGCAAGTTCCGGCTGAAAAAAAAGCTTTGCCTCACTCAAAAGAGATTCTATGCTGAAAATGGGGGTAGCAGGAGAGAGAGAGAGAGAGAGAGAGAGAGAGAGAGAGAGAGAGAGAGAGAGAGCTGAATATTATCTGAACAAAGTCTGATTTAGTAAGTCCTGCTTAGTGTGGCCACTGAGACAGTGCAAAAAAAGAGGGGACAAAGATAGCACAGGTTTGTATAAAATGCGCACATACTAATTAATATACCGTATTTTTCGCCCTATAGGACGCACTTTTTCCCCTCCAAAAATGAAGGGGAAATGTGTGTGCATCCTATGGGGCGAATGCAGGCTTTCGCTGAAGCCTGGAGAGCGAGAGGGGTCGGTGCGCACCGACCCCTCTCGCTCTCCAGGCTTCAGGAGAGCCCCAGCGTCAGCCCCACAAGGTCGGGGGACAGAGGGAGGCGGAACGCCGCCATCCCGCTGTCTTCCGAAGTGGTTTGGAGGCTGACGGCGGGGAGACCCCGCCGCCAGCCCCGCAAGCTCCGGGGACAGTGGGGAGGCGCAGCGCGTCTTCCCGCTGTCCCCAGACCTGATCTGAAGGCGGGCTGCGGGGAGAAGAGCGCTTCTCCCCGCTGCCAGCCCCACAAGCGCCTGGGGGGGAAATAATTTTTTTTCCCTTTATTTCCCCCCAAAAAAACTTGATGCGTCCTATGGGCCGGTGCGTCCTATGGGGCGAAAAATACGGTATATAGGTGCAAATTTAATAGTAATAATTATTTAACTACAAATGGAATAAATTGTACTTGTGCTCCTTACTACTCTTGTTAGCTTTTTACTGCTCTATTCTTACAACATAAAATTATATTGCAGGCAAGGGATGTACCGTAAATGATTGCCTCTGATACCAGAGATAGCCATCATGACTAAAAGCCATTGATAACTTATTTACCCAAAATTTGTCTAACCCCACTTTCAAAACTATCCAAGTTGTCAACCATCTCTATAACTTGTGCTAGAAAAAAATTCAGGGTTTCACTAAGTATGGATGTGCCTTTGTAGACTTAGAGGTTGTATCTGTACACACCTTCAGGAACATAATTTTTATTTTTTTTAACAAAAATTAGTCCAATCATGTTTTCAGTGGGATTCCTTGCCTTCCTGAGAATAATGATTTGGTGGGGTAGGGAGCCTGGGGCAGCACAAACATATTTAATGGATCACCCTATCTGTCAAAACATGTCAGCGATGCCATATCATACTTTACTAGAATTCAAGCATGCAAATGGGAACACGCTTAAGCAGATAATTTTATGTGGCAATATAAAATAGGAATGTATCTAAGTGGGTAATTAGCCATTCCTTGTGGGGCACATGGGTGTAGCCAGGGGCGCAGGGGGGGCAACTGCCCCCTAAATCAAGTAAATAAATGAAAATACTTACTGTAACTAACTGTCCAATCGAGTT